>NW_024429216.1:5521170-5963670 GCF_017639785.1 Mesocricetus auratus | reverse complement strand
GAAGGGGCTCCTTGGTGTGGAAGAAGAGAGCCTGAGGGAGGAAAGCCCGAGTGATGTAAGCCCCAGTGAGGAAAGCCCGAGTGATGTAAGCCCCAGTGAGGAAAGTCCGAGTGATGTAAGTTCCAGTGAAGAGGAATTGAGTTTCAGTGAAGATGAGAGCCTGAGTGAACAGGAGGAAGAGAAGGAGAAGAAAGAGAAGAAAAGGGGAGAGAAGAAAAAGGAGAGGATGAAGGAGCAAAAGAGGAGACATAAAGACACAATGCTTTTAAAAAAGCAAAGACTGTTGAAATCCAAAGCAGCCTTACCCAAACGACGGAGAGAGGTTGAAGATCTTGCAGAGAAAAAGGTGGGTATAGTTGGACGGAAAATTCTTTTTAAGAAAGAGGGCTTGTTTGATGGAGAGAGATATTCTAGATTCAAGGACAAAAGTCACTTAGAAACGCCACGGCGGGCACCCCTGAGAGGAAAAGAGAAAACCTTCCTGAGAGAGCTGAAAGGAAGAAGGGAAAATCAATTTCTTGAGGTACTCCCCACAAGTTCATCCAGACGGCAAGAGACTGCTGTCTTGGAGAAAGACAGGAAGGGTTTTTTACATGCCACAGGAACTGGCCTAGAGACTCAAATCACAGGACGACCCCAGAGACCACAGTTGGAATCACCCATTACCCTACAACCACAAAAGCCGAGTTGGCTGGTTCCACTGGAAGACACTAAGGACCAGGTTATACCTCCTGCCCCCGCCTCTTCTCCTGAAAAGTTTACTGGAAGATATAAAAGCCCAGCCTATGCAGGAGTAAGTACCGCCGACGAGGCCTGGGTAACGGATGCCCTGGGAAGGCTGGAAGCAGGAGAACAGCTTTCCAGGGATAGTTTCCACCGACTGCACCAACTCGTCCAAGACTTGTGTTCCGACAGTTACTGGGAGGGGATACATCTTTCCAAACTGAAGGCCATCGTTCAGCACCTAGATGTAAACCAAACCAATCTATCCCAACGCCGCCGGCAAGACATTTTCAGTCCCCGGCACTTGAAAGTGATCCCTCCGATTAAAAGAAAAGCAGAGGGGTGGCAGACACCATCCTCTGTCCCTGAACCAATGGTCATTTCAGCCACCCGAACTCAAACCCCAGACACCTTCAGCTGGGATCTCTCTTATCTGACCAGAAGGGATGATCTTGGAACTGCCCATTCCTTTGTGGATAGAAAACCCCTCACCTTGATGTTCAAGGATTTCCCAGACTCAAGGGCAAGGGTAGAGAGCCCCATATTTTCCATGGCAAGGAAGAGAGTGCCCATCCCTGGACCAATGTCACCATCAGTCCCCAGTAGGACTACAGACTCAAAGGCTGAACACTGGCAACTTCTGGATGAGCCACACAGACGTGCCCGTATGCAGCAGTTATCAGAATCCCTCAAATACATTGAGATGCGACACTTTCATCCCGCCCAAAGAGACATTCTCACAGGGGCGCATGTGTCTGTAGACAGACAAACTTTGGCCCTAATGTTTCAAAATGAACTCAAGACTTTGAAGAGAAAAGGCAAGTATCCCACATTGGCCAAATTGGAGAAGATAAAGCCTGTCTCGGAAAAAAAAGAAGCGCTACCTCCCTGGGAGACGTTTGTGGCGCTCTACCATGTTTTGCGGATGCTACAGCAGCGGTATGCCAAAGACATGGCTACTTGGACGGAAAAGTTTTACCAGCTCATGGACCTCTACCAGCTTCAGTCCCCCCGAATCCAGAGGCTGCTGCAGGACCTGCTACTAGCAAAAGAGCCTCAGTCCCAAGAGTTCGTCTCCGAAGAGACTCTGAAGGCCTTGGAGCTAGTGCCCGGGGAGCGGCTGTTCTGCCGTCTGTTTTGCGGTGGCTCCCATGCCCCGGCAGGTTCCTTTAAATTCTGGAATGTGATACCCCTCTCCGGGCAGAACAATGTGGATACTGTCCAATCTGTGGGTATTGCCCGGTACGGGTTCCTAGAACTTGCCTGGAAAAGCCTACCTCAAGTCAGTCCTTACTTGGCCAAGAAGCTGCCTGGTACCTCCCCTCATACCCACTGACAGGACTCCAAAATCGTTCTGGAATTGAACCCGGGACTCAGATTTTAAGCCCCTTGCTTTGTTCCCCACACCGAGGATGGGGCTGTACTAGCACCCACCCCCATTCAGCTACTGTGTACTAAATAAAATAATGCCCCTCATTCTTAATCAACACTCTGGTTTCTTTTTTTGCAAGCCTAGAATCTCCAGGAAGGTGGCCAGCAGAAATGATTACCATTATGGGTCCCAATTGTTTTTCAGTTAGTGGAGCACACACATTCCTCTGTAGGCAGGAGCCAATATCTACTTCCTTTAAGTGTGTCCTCCCTTTGACTAATATTTATGACCCTCAGAGGACAATGGGAAATAGTAGAGACAGCCCATTCATTTTGCCTCTTCACAAGCTTGACTAACTTCCTAAACATCTCTAAGCCTTGGTGCTCTGGTTTACATAATGGGGTATAGAACGAAACAGTAGTTTAATGGTTTACTTATTGCCATGTGTGTGAGGGGACCCATAGGGACCAGGAGAGGGTGTTGAATGCCCTGGAGCTGGACTTTGTTGGATGTGAATGCTGGGATCAAACTTGAGTGCTCTGTAAGAACCATCTCTCCAGGCCAAACCAGCCAGTTCCAGAACCAACCTGACAGTCGGAAGACTCTGTAGTCTAGTCCTTGCTCTGGCAGCTACAGGACCTTTGATCTTTGTTTTGCCTTCCTTGGAGTAAAAATGGTGACACTGAGGCCTCCCTCAGATGCAGGCACAGCACAGCTCTTACAAGAGAGGTCATCGTGGCATTCTTTTATTGACATAGGGCACTGCCAGACTTATTCTGTAGTCAAGGTTGGCCTTGAACTTGTGGCGGTCTCCCTGCCTCTCAAATTCTGCAGTTACATCTGGCTATCTTTTGATTTTCTACCTTTAATTTTAAGTATGTGACTGCAGGTGACAATGAGCTGGGAAATTTTGAGTGGATGTAATTCCTAAGGATTTATCAGACTATAATCTGCTTTAAAGGTTTATTTTTATTTTCTAGGTGTGCTTGCCTCGTGTGTGTGTGTGTGTGTGTGTGTGTGTGTGTGTGTGTGTGTGTGTGTGGTGTAAAAATGAGTGCCTGGTGCCAGAAGAAGTCATAAGAGGATGTCAGAACCTCTGAAACTAGAGTCATGGGTGGTTGTGAGCTGTCATGTGGGTGCTGGGAACCAAACCTGGATCCGAAAGAGCAGCCAGTGCTCTTAACCACTAAGCCATATCTCGAGTCCCAAGATTGTATATTCTATAACTGTATTTTTAACATATACTCTAATGTCACATGAGGTCAGGTGTGGAATTTTATACTTACACATTATGTTGGTGATCAAAAATTTCAAATTTGGGGGGCTGGAGAGATGGCCCAGTGATTAAGACACTTGTTGCTCTTGCAGTCAACCTGGGTTTGATTCTCAGCACCCATGTGGCAGCTCACAACTGTCTGTAACTCCAGTCCCAGGGGATCCAATGCCCTCTTCTAACCTACTCAGGTATCAGGCACTCACGTGGTGCACAGATATAAATGCAGGCAAAACATCTTAAATACATAAAAAATAAATCATTGTAAGTTTCAGATTTTGATCTAGCTATGTCAGTTTTGGGTACACAGGCATCTAAGTATGCAGCAGAGACACCCACAACATTTACTTCAGCACTGTTCACAAAATCCAAGCTACAGAATCTACCTAGGCATCTTGTCTACAAATGAACAGATAAGAAAGCATAGCATCTAAATGAAATGGGATTTTTATTCAACTGTAAAGAAAAAAATACATTTCAAGGACGTGAATAGAACCAGAGCTCATAATGTTAAATGAAATAAGCCAGATCCAGAAAGACAAATATTACATATTTTCTCATGGGCAGCATCTAGAACTAAAAAAGCATACAATCTGAAAGTAGAAAAACTATTTCGGAAGAGAAAGGGTACTAAGGGGAGGTGAAGGCAGGAGAGGGCATTGGTAGTGGGGTGAGTACAATCAAAGTATGTGAGGTGTGTATATATGGTTTAATTTATACAGTATCAACTAAGTTAACCCACTTTAACTCAGAGTTACCGGGACGAGTGACAGAAAAGCAAGACAAATGTCTTGGGATCAACTTAAGCATCGCCTCCCATGTGGGAGGGCTGGGTTGGATCCCCACATCACTGGCGGTGGGGGGGGAGGAGAAGATAAATTCTTTACTTATTTACTTTTGTTCTCCCTGCAGTAGAATGTCTTATATAAGGACACACTCGAGAAACAGTTCTCCTTAGCTTGACATCTCAGAAGGTTCAGGCCATGGATGTTTGGTCTATGAGGTTTAGCAGAGCAATCACTAATTGAAGCATATGGCAGGAGAAGTGTTCACTGCATGGTAGGTAGGGAGCAGAAAGGAGACAGGAAGAGACCAGGAGGCAGAAAGCTCCTTTATCTTTCAGCTAGGTGTCACCTCCTAAAGTTCCCAAAACCTCACAAAATAGCACTAATAATAGCTGGTGACCATGCATTCAACACATGAAGCCAGGTGGCAGTGACACCTACCTTCAGTCCCAGCACTCAGTGAGTTTGAGGCCAGCCTGGTCTACATAGAGAGTTCTGGGACAACCAGGGCTATATAGAGACCCTGATCCAAACAGAAACAAATGTACAAGCCTGTGAACAGCATTTCCCATTCAAACCGTAACAATGATTCATAAGGAAATTATTTAAAATCCAGGATGTGGAAAACTCAATGGTAAGTATCCCATACTCTTCAAAACTATAAACAGTGGAGCTGGAAATGGCTCAGTCAGCAAATTGCTTGCTGTAAAAGCATGAAGACCTGAATTTGTTCTCCCAGAACACATAGCAACAAGTTGGGTGCTGAACATGCACCCTGTGCTTGGGAGAAAGAGACAAGAGGATCCGTGGGGGATTGCTGGTCAGCCAATCTTGCCAAATCAGCAAGTTTTAGGTTCCATGAGAAACTCTATCTTAAAAAAAAAAGCTAGAGAGAGACGGTTCAGCAGTTAAGCACTTGAGATTTTCTTCCAGAAAACCTGGGTTCCATTCTTAGCACCCATATGGTGGCTCAGAGTCATCTTAACTCCAGTCCTGGGTGAGCCAATGCCCTCTT
Organism: Mesocricetus auratus; assembly: GCF_017639785.1. NCBI lineage: Eukaryota > Metazoa > Chordata > Mammalia > Rodentia > Cricetidae > Mesocricetus > Mesocricetus auratus. Next base: position 5,958,502 of record NW_024429216.1, on the reverse strand, counting down.
CTGGCCCCAACAGGCACTGCATGCATGAGGTGCACAGACACGCGCTCATACATATACGATAATATGTACACAACCATACATATAAAATAATAATTTAGAAAGGTTTTTTAAAATGATGGGTAATAGTGGCTAAGGGAGACACCCCACACACGCATGCGTGCACACACACACACACACACACACACACCTGAGTTCTGGGTCTAAAGGTGTGCACTACCACACATAGCCCTTAATTTTATTTGTGTCCTTGGAGGCTAGAAGAAGGCATAAGATCCCCTTGGAGCTGGAGTCATAGGTGGTTGTGACTTTGTTGTTATTTAACTACTTGGTTTAGGTAGTTAACTTGTTACTCACTAACTACCCAGTTAACTACTCAATAACTTACTTTACTACAAAGTTATTTATGTAACTAGCTTGCTATTTGTGTAACTAACCTGTTATTTATTTAACTGCCCTATCTTTGCCCAAACCTTTTTATGTTTGGAATAAACAGACGTGAGTGTTGAGAAGCACGATGTGTTTGATGACCACCTATAACCAGTACCACGGGCTTGAAAGGATACAACACTGCTTAAAATAGCTGTCCTGCCAGTCTCAGACTCTAACTTTCAACTCTCCCTTTCCCTGCTTGCTTGCTTTCTCCTGTGATATTTTGTTTGTGTTCTGTAACGAGTTGTCTTCTCGCCAGCCGCCTTGGCCCTGCCAAGCTGTCTGAAGCCCCAAATAACACATGGGACACTATATTAATTATAAGCTGTTGGCTGTTTGCTATAATTTCTTATTGGATAGTTCTGACTTAAGTATTTAACACATAATTGCTAATCTGAATATTTCCACATGGTCTTTGCTTACTGGAGAACAGGGTCTGGAACTCTTACTCCTCTGGCTTCCTACATTGTGACTGCCTATCTCTCTCTTTACCAGAATCCTTCTCGACTCCTACTCCCACCTATCTTTCTTCCCTATTGGCCAACAGTGCTTTATTCAATAACCAATAACATAAGAACATACATAGGACTTCCCCCATCATCTCTTCTTTTCTGTCTAAATAAAAAGAAAGGTTTTAACTTTAATACAGTCAAATTATCAAGCAACTTATCAAGAAAGAGCTATAGTTATAATATTTTGTCTATTAACATTTAGTAAGATTTTAAGAAAGTATCATCTATCTTATCTTTGGAAGTCTAAAGTCTTATATGTAGCTTATCTTTTATCATAACTAAGGAAAACTATAGTTATTACTATCTGTCGTCAAGTCCATCAAACACCACAGAAGGATAATAATATAAACACTAGAATTGACAGAGTGTTCTGACAAATAAAGCTTGCCTAGTTATCAGAGGGTAGAGCTAGTCACTAGTTAACCATAGAAGCCAGGTGGTGGTGGCTCACACCTTGAATCCCAACACTCGGGAGGTAGAGACAGGAAGTGACAAGGTAGGGTGGAGACGGGATCCTAGCCCTTTTGGATGGAGGAAGGAGACATGGAGGAAGTGACTGGTGGCTGCTCCTGGTTCTATGATATTCCAGGTCTTTACCCCAATATCTGACTCCTGGTTTTTCATTGATTGAGATTAATTAGATAACACTTTATGCTACTGTGTGACTTTCTGTTGCTGTATAATCTATTGACCTGTCTTCCTACCTGGTCCCCCAGTGTCTCTCCAGCTAGAATCAGGGAGTTAGGAGCCTCTGTCTGGGGTCCAGCAGAATTAATCTTTCTCCCTGTGATCTTGGAAGAATCATTCACTTCTGGCCTTCCATTTCCTTAATCTGGAAAATGGAGATGACCATAGCCCCTACCCCACAGAGCCATTGTGAAGATCAGATGGAACTTTACAATTGGGACACTTAGAAAGGATGGCTGGAACACAGCTTACTCACAATAATTTAATTATTCATTTGAAGTCTTGGTTCTGGGGAGTGTGGAGGTGCCCAGTCACTCCCTAGCTCCCTCCTGTGACACTCACGGCCACCTGTGACCTTCCTCTCAGGTGTTTTCCACCATGTTTAACATATGAGTTACTAAGTGTTCTAGTTTCATTTCTGTTGTCATAAAATATCCTGACACCAGCAAGTTAGAGGAGGAAGGGTTTTTTTCACCCACAATTTCAGGCACTAATCCATCATGGCAGAGATGTCAAGGCAGGAAATCAAAGTAGCTAGTAACATCACATTCAAGAGCAGAGAAAGAATAAAGCCATGCATGTCCAGTCCTCAGACAGCTTTCTCTACTCTGACACAACCCAGAGCCCCAAGCCAGGGGCAGTGCCACTCAAAGGCAACTCCTTCCAAATAAGTTCAAGGCCTTCTGAGGAGATGGCCTTGTACCTTTCCAATATTCTTTTCTTCTGGAATGGGACATGAGCCTTCCTTATCAAGGCCATTTGGAGACAAGAATTAGGGCTCCCGAGAAGAGGAGCTGAAGCTTCCGGTCTCAAGAGAGCATGTGGCTGAATGCCCTGCTGCACTCCCTGCTCACAAGGCCTGAAGACATAAGCATTTATTCAGGAAGGCCACTGTGACCATTGATTTTGATCATCAGCTTTGAAATCACAGAAGAGACAAACCTTTGAACATGCCATCGGGACCTTCCAGAGAGATTCAACTTAGGAGAGAACACCCTGAATGTGGGTGGTATCACCCCATGGCCTGGGGTCCCAGACCAAAGAAAAAAAGGAAAAGAGGTGGAGGAAGTGGTGAGAAAGGAGGAGGAAATGGAGGAGAAGGAAGTGAAGGAGGAAGGAACTTGGAGGATGTGGGCTACTATTACCTGCAGGGCGACTTGTGACTTCAGCAAGATTTTTATGATCACAAGCCATGACCTCCAAAGCTCATCTCAGGAAGAAAGACCTACAACACGGAGGTGTGTCCCTGCAGGTGACCTTAGGGGTTTCAAAAGACTCACACTTCCCAGCCTGCCTCCTTCTCCACCTCCTACGTGCAGATCAAGATGTGAGTTCTCAGCTGCTGTTCCGCCAGTGGGCCTTTGTTCCGCTACCACGGACCCCAACTGTTGAAACTGTAAGCCGAATTAAATATTTTCTTTCATAAATTGCCTTGGTCATGGTGTTTTGTCATAGCAATATAAAAGTAACTTAAGACGCTGACACACCTAGAGCCACCTTTAAGAATGTCTCACTTGAGATTATCTTTAATCATGGTGATCTGTAGACATATTTATGATGGTGTAGTAGTTTGAAAGAAAATGGCCCCCATAAGGAGTAGCACCATTAGAATGTGTGACTTTGTTGGAACATGTATGGCCTTGTTGGAGGAAGTGTGTCATGGTGGGGATGGGCTTTGAGGCCTCCTTTGCTTGAGCTATGCTCAGTTTGACACAGTTGCTTCTACTGCCTGTGGATCAAGATGTAGAACTTTCAGCTACTTCTCCAGCACCATGTCTGCCTTCATGCTGCCATTGCCACCTGCCGTGGCAATAATGGACTAAACCTCTGAACTGTAAGCTAGTCCCAATTAAATGTTTTCCTTTACAAGAATTGCTGTGGTCATGGCGTCTCTTCGCAGCAAGTGAAACACTAAGACAGCAATAGAAACCCTAAAAGTATTGTCTTGATTCTCTTCATTCATATAGGACCAGCAGGTCCACTTCCTCTGCAGGCAGTCTTGGACAATATAAGAAAACCATGGAGATATGAGCCAGAACATAAGCCTACAAACTGCATTCATCCATGGTTTTTGCCATGCTCTGGAAGTGTAAGATAAAATAAACCCTTTCCTTCACAAGTTGCCTTTGGTCTGAGTGCTTTAGTAGTGTAGGGTTGGATGAAAATATTCCTATGGCTTCCATGTTTGAATATTTTGTTTCCAGCTGGTGGAAATGTTTGGGGAGGAGGTCTAGGGGGTGTGGTTTGCTGGAGGATATGTGTCACTGGGGTCAGCTTTCATAAATTCCCATGCCCCTTCCTGTTTGCTGTCTGCTTTGTACTTTCAGTTCAAGATGTGTGCTCTCAGCTGCCAGGTCCTGCCTCCAACTGCCATGCTTCCCCACCATCACAGACTCTGACCAGTTGGGAACAGTAAGTCCAAAGAAACTCTTGCTTCTCCAAGTTGCCTTGGTATTTTATCACAGCAATGGAAAAGTAACGAATACAGGTAGAGGCAAGGATATGTGATAAGGTGAGAATAGAGGAAAATATTAATTGTGGAATATAGATGGGAGTTTTGTGTTCATTGTATAAGCATTTAACTGTTCCACATGTTCGATTTTTTTAATGGTAATATGTTAGGAAAATGTAGCAGAAAATTGTAACAAAAGCAAAGTGTGTTCACATTTAAAAGCACAGATAACTATTGTTTTCTCAACTTAACGTTTGGTTTTATTAATTTTTAATTATGAAAATATTCACAAGTACATTCTTCCTTGATTAACACTACAAATCCTAGATCACTGTCAAAACCAAGCCTTATTATAACATTTTCCTTTTTAGGCTGGAGAGATGACTCAGAGGTTAAGAGCACTGGTTCCTCTTACAGAGGCTATGAGTTCAATTCCCAGCAACCACATGGTGGCTCACAACCATTTATAATAGGATCTAGTTCCCTCTTCTGGCATGCAGGCAGAACACTGTATGCATGATAAATTAATAAAAAATAAAATTTTCCTTCTCACCAGATTAATCCATCATATGAGCCTGCAAAACTGGACCAGCCTTTCCTTGTAGAAGGAGACTGGAATTCTATGGAGGCAGAACTGTTCTATAGGGTTAGGTCTATAAGTAAATTATAGAGATTTATATGGCAAACAACAGGCAATCAAGAAATATATTTCAAATAAGTCTGTAAAAGAGAGTAGTTCAATATATCATAAATTGCAACAAATAGAGCTGAACCCGGAATACCAATGACTCAGGAGGCTAGAACAGAGGAATAGGACCTCAAGGCCAGACTGGAGTGCAGAGTGAGTTCAGAGTCAACCGGAAAAAAACGATTAAAAATCATTACACACAGAGTTGGGGATGCAGCTTAGTGGTAGAGCACTTGCCTATAATTCCTAAGACATTGGTCTAACAATTAAAAATCATTACACACAGAGTTGGGGATGCAGCTTAGTGGTATAGCACTGGCCTATCATACCTAAGACATTGGTCTAGTCCTGAATATTGCAAGGACAAACTTCCAGCGAAGAGGAGGCAGCTATGCACCACAGAAACTCACCATCTCTGTGACTGCCATATTTCTATTCTACCTCGTCTCTCCAGTCCAACGCACAATTATGCACCACATCTAACTGATGGAGTGTTCCTCTCCCAGAAGTATGCCTCAGTGCCTGCCTCACACATGCCTTCACTTGGACAGCTGGCACGAGCTTCACTGGCATCCTATCTGTACAGCATGATGACAAAGCCTTGAAAACCCTTGGACAGGGATTCTCAAACAGCACCAGGGAGCGTCCGTTGCTGAGAAAACTCTCCTGTTTCCTGTAGGGTTTGGGGCATCCCTGTCTTTCCACCCACTACATGCTTACAGCAACACTCCTCATGTTGATTTCTTTTTAAGTTTTATTTAAATTTAAATAAATCTTATTTTACATATCAATCCTAGTTCCCTATCCCTCCTGTCCTCCCATTCTCCCCATGAAGCCCCTTCCCACCCCCTATCCACTCCCCAGGAAGGTGAGGCCTCCCATGGGGAATCATCAAAGTCTCTTGCATTATTTGGGGCAGGACCTATGCCCTCCCCCGTGTTATCTAGGCTGAGAGAGCATCCCTCCATGGGGGAATCTGCTTCCATCAGCCACTGAGTGAAGACTCTATAATGGCATTCAAAGCCCATTTATAGACTAAGGATGAATATTGGTTCCACTACCAGAAGCCCCATAGACTGCCCAGTCCCCCAACTGGCACCCACATTCAGGGGGCCTAGTTTGGTCTTATGCTGGTTCCCCAGCTGTCAGACTGGGGTCTGTGAGCTCCCACCTGCTCAGGTCAGCTGATTCTGTGGGTTTCCCCAGCATGATCTGAGGCCATTTTTTCATCCCTCCTTCCTTTCTACAACTGGATTCCAGGAATTTGACTCAGTGTTTAGCTGTGAATCTCTGCTTCCGCTTCCATCAGCCACTGGGTGAAGACTCTAGGATGGCATTCAAGGTAGTCATCAATCTCATTATAGGGGAAGGGCGTTTAAGGTAGCCTCTCCATTACTGCTTAGATTCTTAGTTGGGGTCATCCTTGTGGATTCCTGGGCATTTCCCTAGTGCCGAATTTCTGTCTAAACCTATAATGGCTCCTCTATTAAGGTATCTCTTTTCTTCCTCTCCTTCTCTATTCTTCCCCCAACTTGACCTTCCTGATCCTTCATGTTCTTCTCCCCCCTCCCCTTCCACCCTCCTCTTTCTCCTACCTCCTCCCACTCCCCCATGCTCCCAATTTGCTCAGGAGATCTTGTCCCTTATCCCCTTCTCAAGGGGACCATGTATGACCCTTTTCAGGTCCTCCTCATTTCCTAGCTTCTCTGGGGTTGTGGACTGTAGGCTGGTTGTTCTATGTGTAATATCCACTTATTAGAGAGTACATATTGTTTTTCTTTCTGTGACTGGGTTACCTCACTCAGAATGGTTTCGTCCAGTTCCATCCATTTGCCTGCAAATTTCAAGATTTTATTGTTATCTCCCGCCACCCAATAGTACTCCATTGTATAAATATACCACATTTTCTTTATCCATTCTTCAGTTGAGGGGCATCTAGGTTGCTTCCAGATTCTGGCTATTACAAATAATGCTACTATGAACATAGTTGAACAGATGTCCTTCTGGTATGAATGTGCATCCTAAGAATGGAATTGCTGGATCTTGAGATACACTGATTCCCATTTTCCTGAGAAACCGCCATACTGATTCCCAAAGTGGCTGCATAAGTTTGCACTGCCACCAGCAATGAGGAGCATCCCCCCTTTTCCACATCCTCTCCAGCATTGGTGGTTTTATTTTATTTTATTTTAGCCATTCTGACAGGTATAAGGTGGTATCGCAGAGTTGTTTTGATTTGCATTTTCCTGATGGCCAAGGATGTTGAGCAATTTCTTAAGTGTCTCTCAGCCATTTTAGAGACCTCTATTGAGAATTCTCTATTTAGATCTGTACCCCACTTTTCAATTGGATTATTTTGTGTTTTGGTGACTAACTTCTTGAGTTCTTTGTATATTTGGAGATCAGCCCTCTGTCTGATGTGGGGTTGGTGAAGATCTTTTTCCATTCTGAGGTCTGCCATTTGTCTTGTTGACTGTGTCCTTTGTCTTACAAAAGCTTTTCAGTTTCAGGAGGTCCCATTTATTAATTGTCAATCTCAGTGTCTGTGCTACTGGTGTTATGTTCAGGAATCAGTCTCCTGTGCCACTTTGCTTAAGGGTACTGCCAACTTTTTCTGCTAAGAGATTCAGTGTGACTGAATTTATGTAGAGGTCTTTGATCCATTTGGACTCAAGTTTTGTGCACGGGATAGATATGGATCTATCTGCAGTCCTCTACATGTCAGCATCCAGTTATGACAATATCATTTGTTGAAGATGCTTTCCTTTTTCCATTATATAATTACACATTCTTTGTTGAAAATCAGGTGTTCATAGGAGTGTGGATTAATATCAGGGTCTTCAATTCGACTGAATTGGTCTACCTGTCTGTTTTTGTGCCTGAAAACCAAGCTGTTTTCAGGACTATAGCTCTATAATAGAGCTTGAAGTCAGGGATAGTGATGCCTCCAGAAGTTCCTTTATTGTACTTGGTTGTTTGGGCTATTCTGGTTTTTTTTTTGTTTTTTTAGTTTTTTTTTGCTTTTCCATATGAAGTTGAATATTGCTCTTTCAAGGTCTGTGAAGAATTGTGCTGGGATTTTGATGGGGATTGTACTGAATTTGTAGATTGCTTTTGGTAAGATTGCCATTTTTACTATGTTAATCCCACCTATCTAAGAGCATGGGAGATCTTTCCATTTTCTGATATCTTCTATAATTTTTTTCTTTAAAGACGTAAAGTTCTTGTCATACAGGTCTTTAACTTGTTTGGTTGGAGTTACTCCAAGATATTTTGTTGTTTGTGGCTATTGTGAAGGGTCATGTTTCTCTGATTTCTTTCTCAGTCCATTTATCATTTATATATAGTAGGGCTACTGCTTTTTTTGAGTTAATCTTGTATCCTGTCATTTTACTGAAGGTGTTTATCAGCTGTAGGAGTTCCCTGGTAGAAATTTTTTGGGTCACTTATATACACTATTATATCATCTACAAAGAGTGAAAGTTTGACTTCTTCTTTTCCAATTTATATCCCTTTGATCTCCATTTGTTATCTTATTACTCTATCTAGAACTTCAAGTACAATATTGAAAAGATATGGACAGCCTTGTCTTGTTCCTGATTTTAGAGGAATCACATTGAATTTCTCTCCATTTAGTTTTATGTTGGTTGTTGGTTTGCTGTATATTGCCTTTATCATGCTTAGGTATGTTCCTGTTATCCCTGATCTCTCCAAGACCTTTATCATGAAGGGGTGTTAGATTTTGTCAAACACTTTTTCAGCATTTAATGAGAGGATCGTGTGGTTTTTCTTTTTCAGTTTGTTTATATGGTGGATTACATTGACAGATTTTTGTATGTCGAACCATCCCTGAATCTCTAGGATGAAGCCTAAATGATCGTGGTGGATGACTTTTCTGATGTGTTCTTGGATTCGATTTGCCAGTATTTTGTTGAGGATTTTTGCATCAATGGTCATGAGAAAGATTGGTCTGCAGTTCTCTTTCTTAGTTGTGTATTTGTGTGGTTTGGGTACCAAGGTAATTGTAGCCTCATAGAAAGAGCTCTGATTCTATTCGGTGGAACAATTTGAAGAGTATTAGTATTAGCTCTTCTTTGAAATTCTGGTAGAACTCTGCCCTGAAACCATCTAGCCCTGGGCTTTTTTTTTCAGTTGGGAATCTTTTGATGACTGCTTCTATTTCATCAGGGGTTATAGGTTATTAAATGCTTGTCTGTTCTTGATTTAATTTTGGTAAGTGATATCTATCCAGATAATTGTCCATTTCCTTTAAATTTTCGAATTTTGTGGGCTACAGGTTTTCAAAGTATGACCTGATGATTCTCTGGATTTCCTCAGTGTCCTTTGTTATGACCCCCTTTTCATTTCTGATTTTGTTAATTTGCATGTTCACTCTCTGACTTTTGGATAAAAGTTTGCCTACCTTGTTGATTTTTCTCAAAGAACCAACTCTTCGTTATATTGATTCTTTATATTGTTTTCTTTGTTTCTACTTTATTGATTTCAGCTCTCAATTTGATTATTTCCTCCAGGGTGAGTTTGTTTCTTTTTGTTCTAGAGCTTTTAGCTGTGCTGTTAATTCTCTAGTGTGACTATTCTCTAGTTTCTTCATGTGGGCACTTAGTGCTATGAACTTTCCTCTTAGCACCGCTATCAAAGTGTCCCATAAGTTTGGGTATGTTGTGCCTTCATTTTCATTGAATTCTAGGAAATCTTTCTTATTTCTTCCTTGACCCACGAGTGATGCAATTGAGCATTGTTCAATTTCCATTAAATCTGTAGGTTTTCTGCAATTTGTGTTGTTGTTGAATTCTAACTTTAAACCATTGTGATTTAATAATGTATAGGGGGTTATTCCAATTTTTTGTATCTGTTGAGGTTTGCTTTGTTGCTAAATATGTGGTCAGTTTTAGAGAAGGTTCCATGTCACTCTGAGAAGAAGGTATATTCTTTTGTGTTTGGATGGAATGGTCTACAGATGTCTGTTAAAACCAATTGAGTCATAACTTCTGTTAGTTCCTTTATTTCTTTGTTAAGTTTCTGTCTGGTGGACCTCTCCATTGGTGAGAGTGGGGTATTGAAGTCTCACAATATAAGTGTGTCGTGTTTCATGTGTGATTTGAATTTTAGTAATGTTTCTTTTACAAATGTGGGTGCCTTTGTATTTGGGGCATTGATGTTCAGAATTGGGACTTCACCTTGATGGATTTTTCCTGTGAGGAATATGAAATGACCTTCTTCATTTTTTTGATTAATTTTAGTTTGAAGCCTAGTTTGTTAGATATTAGGATAGCTACACCTGCTTGTTTCTTTGGTCCATTTGATTGGAAAATCTTTTCCCAACTCTTAACTCTGAGATAACATCTGTCTTTGAAGGTGAGGTGTGTTTCTTGTATGCAGAAGAAGGATGGATTCTGTATTTGTATCTATTCTGTTAGTCTGTGTCTTTTTATAGGCAAATTAAGACCATTGATATTAAGGAATATTAATGACCATTGTTGATTCTTGTCAGTTTTGGATTTGTTGTTGTTGGTGGTATTATGTATGTGTTCCTCTCTCCCCTTTTGGATTTTGGTAATGTGGGATTATCTATTGCCTATGTTTTTGTGAGTGTAGCTAGCTTCATTGGGTTGGAGTTTTCCTTCCAGTACTTTCTGTAGGGCTAGATTTGTGGATATGTATTGTTTAAATCTGGTTTTGTCATGGAATATCTTGTTTTCTCCATCTATAGTGATTGAAAGCTTTGCTGGGTATAGTAGTCTGGAATGGCATTCGTGATCTCTTAGTGTTTGAAGAACATCTATCCAGGACCTTCTGTCTTTCAGAGTTTCCACTGAGAAGTCCGGTGTAATTCTGATAGGCCTGCCATTATATGTTACTTGGCCTTTTTCCTTCGCACTTGTTAATGGTCTGTCTTTATTCTATATGTTTGGTGTTTTCACTTTTGTTTTGGTCCAGTCTATTTGGTCTTCTGTAAGCTTCTTTTATTTTCATAAGCATGTCTTTCTTTAGGCTGTGAAGGTTTTATTCTATGATTTTGTTGACTATGTTTTCTGCACATTTCAGCTGTGCTTCTTTCCTTTCTTCTATACCTATTATTCTTAGGTTGGGTCTTTTCATGGTTTTTCCTTATTTCCTGAATATTTTGTGTTAAAGAATTGTTGGACTAAACATTTTCTTTGGTTGATGAATCTATTTCCTCTAGTGCCTCTTCAAAAACTGAGATTCTGTCTTCCATTTCTTGTGTTCTGTTGGTTATGCTTATGTCTGTAGTTCCTGATAGTTTACCCAGATTTTCTATATCCAGCATTCCCTCGGTTTGTGTTTTCTTTATTGCCTCTATTTCAGTTTTCAAATCTTGAACTGTTTGAATTGTTTCCTTCATCTGTTTGTTTTTTCTTGGCTTTCCTTAAAAGATTTGTTGATTTCTTGCATTTTTATTTGTATTTTCTTCCATTTCTTTAAGGGATTTTATCATTTCCTCTTTAAGGGTCTATATTACCTTCATAAGTTGTTTTTAAGGTCATTTTTAATCTGCTGGTGTGGAACCCCTACTTTCTGGTGGTGTCATATTGTTCTTTAATATTGCTGAATGTGTTCTTTTTTAATTTTCTTATTTTACATATCAGTCCCAGTTCCCTCTCCCTCCTATCCTCCTCTCTGACGACCCCATCCCATCCCCCATCCACTCCCCAGGGAGGGCGAGGCCTTTTATGAAGGATCATCAAAATCTGTCAAATCATTTGGGGCAGGGCCTAGGTCCTCCCCTTTATATCTAGACTAAGAGAGTATCCCTTCATGGGAAATGGGCTCTCAAAGTCTGTTTGTGCACTAGGGATGCATCCTGGTTCCACTGCCAGAGGCCCCATAGACTGCCCAGTGCTCCTAGATGACACCCACATTCAGGGGGGCTGGTTTGGTCCTATGTTATTCCCCAGTTGTCAGACTGGGGTTCATGAGTTCCCACTTGCTCAGGTCAGCTGTTTCTGTGGGTTTTTCCAGCACGGTCTTGACCCCTTTGTTTGTCACTCCTCCCTCTCTGAAATTGGATTCCAGGAGTTTGAATCAATGCTTGGCTGTGGATCTCTGTTTCTACTTCCATCAGCTACTGGATGAAGGCTCTAGGATGGCACATAAGGTACTCATCATTCTCATTATAGGGAAAGGGCATTTAAGGTAGCCTCTCCACTATGCTTAGGATCCTAGTTGGGGTCATCCTTGTGGAACTCTGTATAATTCCCTAGTGTCAGATTTCTCTTTAAACCTATAGTGGCTCCCTCTATTGATGTGTCTCTTTTCTTGCTCTCCTCTATTCCTCTCCCCACTCAGTCTTCCTGATCCCTCATGTTCTCCTTCCCCCTCCTCTTCTCCCCTCCTCTTTCTCCTACCTCCCTCCACATCGCCCCATTCTCCCCATTTGTTCAAGGGTTCTTGTCTCTTTCCGTTTCACAGGTGTCTCTGTGTGTCTCTCTTACAGTCCTCCTTGTTTCCTAGCTTCACTGGAGGTATAGATTGTAGACTTGTAATCCTTTTCTCTATGTCTAATATCCATATGTATGGGTGAGGACATACCATGTTTGTCTTTCTGTGACTAGTTTACCTCACTTAGGATGGTTTCTTCTAGTTTCATCCATTTGAGTGCAAATTTCAAGATTCCATTTTTTTCCACTGAGTAGTACTCCATTATGTAAATGTACCACATTTTCTTTATAGATTCTTCAGTTGAGGGGCATCTAGGTTGCTTCCAGGTTCTGGCTATTGTAAATAATGCTGCTATGAACATAGTTGAACAGATGTCCTTCTGGTATGAATGTGTATATCATTTGGGTATATGCCTAAGAGTGGAATTGCTGGATCTTGTGGTAGACTGATTCCCATTATCCTGAGAAACCACCAAACTGATTTCCAAAGTGACTGCATAAGTTTGCACCCCACCAGCAATGGAGAAGCATTCCTCCTTTTCCACATCCTCCCCAGTATAAACTGTTGTTTGTATTTTGATTTTAGCCATTCTAACAGGTTTAAGATGATATATCAGAGTTGTTTTGATTTGCATTTCCCTAATGGATAAGGATGTTGAGCAATTCCTTAAGTGTCTCTCAGCCATTTTAGAGACCTCTATTGAGAATTCTCTGTTTAGTTCTGTACCCCACTTTTCAATTGGTATTTTGGTGACTAGCTTCTTGAGTTCTTTGTATATCTTGGAAATCATCCCTCTGTCTGATGTGGGGTTGGTGAAGATCTTTCCCCATTCTGTGGTCTGCCATTTTGTCTTGTTGACTGTGTCCTTTGCCTTACAGAAGCTTCTCAGTTTCGGGAGGTCTCATCTATTAATTGTCAATCTCAGTGTCTGTACTGCTGGCATTATGTTCAAGAAGTGGTCTTCTGTGCCAATTTGTTCAAGGGTACCTCCCACTTTCTTTTCTAAGAGGTTCAGTGTGACTAGATTTATGTTGAGGTCTTTGATCCATTTGGACTTAAGTCTTGTGCATGGGGATAGATATGGATCTATCTGCAATCTTCTACATGTCTCCATTAAGTTATGACAACATCATTTGTTGAAGATACTTTCTTTTTTCCATTGTATAGTTTTAGCTCATTTGTCAAAGATCAGGTGTTCATAGGTGTGTGGGTCAATATTGGGGTCTTCAATTCAATTCCATTGGTCCACCTGACTGTTTTTGTGCCAATACCAAGCTGTTTTCAGGACTACAGCTCTATAATAGAGCTTGAAGTCAGGGATGGTCATGCCTCTGGAAGTTCCTTTATTGTACTTTGTTATTTTGGCTATCCTGGGTCTTTTGTTTTTCCAGATAAAGTTGAGTATTGCTCTTTCAAGGTCTGTGAAGAATTATGCTTGGATTTTGATGGGATTTGAATTTGTAGATTGCTTTTGGCAAGTTTGCCATTTTTGCTATGTTGATGCTACCTATCCAAGAACATGGGACATCTTTCCATTTTCTGGTATCGTCTTTAATTTCTTTCTTTAAAGACTCAAAGTTCTCATCATACAGGTCTTTAACTTGTTTGGTTAGCATTACCCCCAAAGTATTTTATGTTGTTTGTTGCAATTGTAAAGGGTAATGTTTCTCTGATTTTTTTCTCAGCCCTTTTATTGTCTATATATAGTAGGGCTACTGATTTTTTTAGTTAATCTTGTATGCTGCCACTTTGCTGAAGGTGTTTATCAGCTGTAGGAGTTCCCTGGTAGAATTCTTCAAGTCAGTTATGTAAACTATCATATCATCTGTAAATAGTGAAAGTTTGACTTCTTTTCCAATTTGATCTCTTTTTGATGTACTATTCCTCTAGGAAGAACTTCAGGTACAATATTGAAGAGATATGAAGAGAGTGGACAGCCTTATCTTGTTTCTGATTTTAGAGGAATCACATTGAGATTCTCTCCGTTTAGTTTGATGTTTGCTGTACATTGTCTTTATTATATTTAGATTATGTTCCTGTTATCCCTGATCTCTCCAAGACCTTTATCATGAAGGGGTGCTGAGTTTTGTGGAAGGTTTTTACAGCAACTAGTGAGATGATCATGTGTTTTTTCTTTTTCAGATTGTTTATATGGTAGATTACATTGATTATCATATGTTGAACCATCCCTGCATCCCTGGGATGAAGCCTACTTGATTATGGTGGATGATTTTTCTGATGTCTTCTTGGATTCCATTTGCCAGTATTTTATTGAGTATTTTTGCATCAATGTTTATGAGGGATATTGGTCTATAGTTCACATTCTTAGTTGTGTTTTTGTGTGGCTTGGGTACCAAGGTTATTGAAGCCTTATAAAAAGAGTTTGGCAATGACCCTTCTGATTCTTTTGTGTGGAATACTTTGAGGAGAATTGGTATTAGGTGTTCATTGAATTTCTGCACTGAAACCATCTGGCCCTGGGCTCTTTTTTTTTTTTTGGTTGGGAGACTTTTGATGACTGTTTCTATTTCATTAGGGGTTATAGGTCTATTTAAATTGCTTATGTGTTATTGATGTAATTTTGGTAAGTGATGTCAATCCATAAAATTGTCCATTTCCTTTAGATTTTCAAATTTTGTAGAGTACAGAATTTCAAAGTATGACCTGATGATTCTCTGGATTTCCTCAGTGTCCTTTGTTATGACCCCCTTTTCATTTCTGATTTTGTTAATTTGCATGTTCACTCTCTGACTTTTGGTTAGTTTGCCTACCTTGTTGATTTTTCTCGAAGAACCAACTCTTCGTTATATTGATTCTTTATATTGTTTTCTTTGTTTCTACTTTATTGATTTCAGCCCTCAGTTTGATTATTTCCTGGTGTCTGCTCCTCCAGGGTGAGTTTGCTTCTTTTTGTTCTAGAGATTTCAGCTGTGCTATTAATTCTCTAGTGTGATCGTTCTCTAGTTTCTTCATGTGGGCACTTAGTGCTATGAACTTTCCTCTTAGGACTGCTTTCAAAGTGTCCCGTAAGTTTATGTGTATCGTGTCTTCATTCTCATTGACTTCTAGGAAGTCTTTAGTTTCTTTTTTTGTTTCTTCCTTGACCCAGGAATGGTGCAATTGCGCATTGTTCAATTTCCATGAGTTTGTAGGTTTTCTGCAATTTGTGTTGTTGTTTAATTCTAACTTTAAAGCATGGTGGTCTGATAAGATACAGGGGGTTGCCTTTAATCCCAGCACTTGGGAGGCAGAGGCAGGTGGATCTCTGTGAGTTCAAGGCCAGCCTGGTCTACAAGAGTTAGTTCCAGGACAGCCTCCAAAGCCACAGAGAAACCCTGTCTCGAAAAACCAACAAAAAACAAAACAAAACAAAACAAAAGATACAGGGGGTTATTCTGATTTTTTGTACCTGTTGAGGTTTGATATATTGCCGAGTATGTGGTCGATTTTAGAGAAGGTTCCATGTGGTGCTGAGAAGAAGGTATATTCTTTTGTGTTTGGATGATATGTTCTATAGATGTCTGTTAAGCCCAATTGGGTCATAACTTACATTAGTTCCTTTGTTTCTTAAGTTTCTCTGTGGTGATCCTGTCTAATGGTGAGAGTGAGGTGTTGAAGTCTCCCATTATAAGTGTGTAAGGTTTTATTTGTGATTTGAGTTTTAGTAATGTTTCTTTTCTGAATGTGGATGTCTTTGTATTTGGGGCATAGATGTTCAGAATTGAGACTTCATCTTGATGGATTTCTCCTATGACAAACATAAAATTACCTCCTTCATCTCTTTTGATTGTTTTTAATTTGAAGTCTAATTTGTTAGATAGGATTGCTATACCCACTTGTTTCTTCGGTGCATTTGACTGGAAAATCTTTTCCCAACCCTTAACTGAGGTACCATCTATCTTTGAAGTAGAGGCTTGTTTCTTGTATGAAGAAGAAGGATCAATTCTGTCTTCGTATCCATTATTTTTGCCTGTGTTTTTTTATAGGCGAGTTAAAACTATTAATAAATTGATGGATATTAACGACAATTGATTGTTCATTCTTGTTTGTTTTGGATTTGTTGTTGTTGGTGGTATTGTGTGTGAATTTCCACTCCTTTTTTATTTTGGCTATTGGTAAAGTGGGATCATCTATCGCCTCTGTTTTTGTGGGTGTAGTTAACTTCCTTGGGTTGGAGTTTTCATTCCAGAAATTTCTGTAGGGATGGATTAGTGGATATGTATCGCTTAAATCTGGTTTTGTCAAGGACTATCTTGTTTTCTCCATCTACAGTGACTGAAAGCTTTGCTGGCTATAGTATTCTCTGGACTGGTATCCATGGTCTCTTAGTGTTGGTAGAATAGCTATCCAGTACCGTCTGGCTTTCAGAGTTTCCATGGAGAAGTCAGGTGTAATTCTGATAGGTTTGTCTTATATGTTGCTTGGCCTTTTTTCCTTTGCTGCTCTTAATATTCTTTCTTTATTCTGTATGTTTGGGGTTTTGATTATTATGTGTGAGGGAACTTTTTTGTGGTCCACTCTGTTTGGTGTTCTATAAGCTTCTTGTACTTTCATTGGCATGTCTTTCTTTAGGTTGGGAAAGTTTTATATGATTTTGTTGAGTATGTTTTCTGTACCTTTGATGTGGGTTTCTTCACCTTCTTCTATACCTATTATTCTTAGTTTGGTCTTTTCACAGTGTCCCATATTTCCTGGATATTTTGTGTTAGTGATTTGCTGGAGTTAAGATTTTCTTTGGCCGATGAATCTATTTCTCCTAGTGTGTTTTCAACACCTGAATTTCTCTCTTCCATCTCTTGTAGTCTGTTGGTTATACTTGCATCTGTAGTTCCTGATAGTTTATCCAGCCTTTTTGATTTCCAGCATTCCCTCAGTGTGTGTGTTGTTTATTGTCTCTATTTCAGTTTTCAGGTCAGGTCTTGAACTGTTCTCTTCATCTGTTTGTTTGTTTGTTTGTTTTTCTTTATGAAAGATTTGTTGATTTCTTGTATTGTTTTGGTTTGCTTTTTCTTCCATTTCTTTAAGGGATTTTCTCATATCCTCTTTGAGGGCCTCTATCATTTTTATGAAGTTGTTTTTAAGGTCATTCTCTTCTGCTTCATCTGCGTTGGGATGCTCTGGTCTTGGTGGTGTAGAGTCCCTAGACTCTGGTGGTGTCATATTGTTTTTTCTGTTATTGAATGTGCTTTTATATTGTTTTCTTCCCATCCCTTCTTCCAGTGGATGCAGGTGGGGTCTCTTCTTCTCCTGGTGGGTACAGGTCCAAGATTCTCTTCTGGTGAGTGCAAGCAGGCCCAATACTCACATGGCTCTCCTCTTCCTGTGGGTGGAGGCAGGACTAGTACTGGGAAGTTGGCTGACCCTGGATGGGCTGTTCTGCTGAGATGGTGTTGTTCCCCCCCCCCCACATCCCCGTCCTTGTGCAGGCCCCAAGCTTCAAAAGGCAGACTGGAAATATGCCCAAGCTTACCTCCTCCCATGGGTGGAGGCAGGACCAGAACGGTGGCAATCACTGAATGGGCTGGACTGCAGGGATGGGTTCCCCAGTGTGCAGTCCCCAGACCACCGGAAGCTCTGAACAAGGCACCAGAAGGCAGGCTGGATGTGCTCTTTTTTTGCTTGTTTGTTTGTT
The DNA here is from genome assembly GCF_017639785.1 of Mesocricetus auratus. Classification (NCBI taxonomy): domain Eukaryota; kingdom Metazoa; phylum Chordata; class Mammalia; order Rodentia; family Cricetidae; genus Mesocricetus; species Mesocricetus auratus. The sequence continues at coordinate 5,940,680 of NW_024429216.1, read as the reverse complement.
TTTTGTTGCTGTTGTTGTTTTTCAAGACAGGGTTTCTCTGTATTGTTTTGCAGGCTGTCAGGGAACTCGCTCTGTAGACCAGGCTGGCCTTGAACTCACAGAGAGCCACCTGCCTCTGCCTCCCGAGTGCTGGGATTAAAAGTGTGCAACACCAACACCCAGCTGGATGTGTTCTTATACTGCCATCTTCCCATCTCTTCTTCCAGTGGGTACAGGTGGGACCTCTCCCAGTGGGTGCCATGCCAAGGCTCCAATGGCATCAGGTGCTGGATGGTTTGTTTGCTGCCAGGTCTGTGGGGATTCGGTGAGAGGGATGGTTCTATGTGCCTGGTTCAAGGGCATCCAATGAGGTGGGGAGGTGAGACAGGAGAAGGCCCAGCAATCACCTCTTCCAGTGGGTGGCGTGCTAAGGCTCTAATGGCAGCAAATGCTGGATTGTTTGGTCTGGCCCCAGGTCTCTAGAGATGTGGTGGGCAGGACTTCATTATTATAATGTTCTGCCTGCATGTAATCTGCAAGCCAGAAGAGGGCACCAGATCTCAGTATAGATGGTTGTGAGCTACCATGTGGTTGCAGGAAATTGAACTCATAGCCTCCGGAAGAGCAGCCAGGGCTCTTAACTGCTGAGCCATCTCTCCAACCCTGGACCACAGCAACTCTTACAAAGAAAACATTTAACTGAGGTAGTGGCCACAGTGCAGTTATAGTTCTGTCCATTATCATCATGACGGGGAGCATGGTGGCATGTGATCAGACATGGTCCTGGAGCTGAGAGTGCAACATCTGACAGGCAACAAGAAGTTCAAGGTTGGGCAAAAGAGACATCCAAGCCCGCCCCCACAGTGATGCACTTCCTACAATAAGACCACACCTTGTAATAGTTCTACTCCCTTTCAAACCAGCACATTCCACCCCCTGGCCTCCAAAGGTTTATAGTCATATAGTGCATATAGTGCAAAAAAAAATGCATTCAGTCCAACTTCAAAAGTCCCCATAGTCTATCACAGTCTCAAACTTTCAAAATCCAAAGTCTCTTCTGAGACAGATGGCAATCTGTAATCAAAAAGCAATCACATACTTCCAACATATAATGAAACAGGATATACATTACCATTCCAAAATGCAGGGAGGGGAGCATAGCAAGGAAATGCCAGACAAAAGCAACATGGGAAATCAGCTGGGCAAACTCCAAACTCTGCATCTCCATGTCTGATGTCAAATCACTCTTCAGATCTCAACTCTGTTCAGCTTTGTTTGACTGCAACACACTTCCTTCTCATGGGTTGGTTTCACCCCCTGTTAGCAGATCTCCTTGGTAGGTATCCCATGATTCTGACATCTCTAACATGTTGAGTTCTCCAAGGCAATTCAGGCTTCAACTTCACAGCTTCACACAATGGCATCTGTACTAGGCTGTGGGAACACCAGACCTTGAGCAGAGACCCACTTCCCCTTCTGCCTGGGAGTAGGCAGCTGTAGACAATGTTTAGTAAAAACATGTTTACTAAAAACGATACAATAAGTTCCTGGAAAAGGCGTTCCCACGGAAACCGCCCTGACCTCGACCTTGTCTAAAGACTAACCACACCTTCAAAAACCCACACACATCCACCTCTGGTGTGAGAGCAGAACCAGCCAGGGTAAAGGAGAGAGCAGAAGCTTCTCTGGTGGGAGCTTTTCTTAGGAGGTTTTCTTGAACCTTTTTGGAGCCTGTTTAAAGTTTTCTTTATATCGTTGAACGAGTCTCTGTGTTGTCAATCCCCGACACCCTCCGCACGTTCTCGGACACAGGCCGCGCAGCAGACGTGACACTAGGCTCCCATTCAGGGACACCCCTGACACATGGCTGACCTCAACAGCTTTATTCCATAACTACTTTTCTCTATCCTTAACTCTAAAGCCAGAACCACATGGCCAAAGCTTCCATGTTCTGCTGCTTCCTGGGACTGGAACACGGTCCCTCTGTTTCATTACGTCTTCACCAGCTGTTTGCCTTCACTGCCTGTTGCGTCCAGTTCACGAGGGTCTGTGGAAGAAACGGGATCACTCTAGGATGATTTTCAGCCTTTGCTGCCACAGGGGGGTCGGCTTCTGGTGAGCTGACTGACTGTAGCTTTGCAAAAGATTTTTGTTGTTACACCATTTACACCTTAGCAAGTAAATTTCTTATCTGAAGATCCTCAAAGGAGACAAGTGCCAAAGCAATTTTCAGCCATAGAACTTCTCAGATTTCTGAGTTCTTCTGCAACCAAGTTTTGGTTTTGAAACTTTTTGGAAACACTCAGGTAAGATTTACATACTTCAAAGAGAAAGGCAGATCAAAGCCCTGGTGCTAACACTCAGAATAAAACCACCTGCAAAGCTCTGCAGGAACTGCCACTACAACTGCCTAAGCTTCACTGTCCTTGAACTTGCTCTTTAGACCAGGCTAGCCTCAGACTCAAAGCCACCAGCTGTTGCCTTCTGAGTGTGTCCCACCACACCTGACTCTAAGCTTTCCTTTAGTTGTTTTTTTTTTTCCCACAAGTTGGAAACTTAGCTGGGTCTTGCCCTGAGATCCCAGGCCATGAGGAGGGTAGACTCCTGGGGCTGTTGATTGAAACTCTTGTGTCACAGACAATATTCTCCAGGTTTTGTTTTGTTTTGTTATGTTTTTTTCGAGATAAGGTTTCTCTGTAGCTTTGGAGGCTGTCCTGGAACTCACTTTGTAGACCAGGCTGGCCTCGAACTCACAGAGATCCACCTGCCTCTGCCTCCCCAGTGCTGGGATTAAAGGTGTGCGCCACCAACGCCCGGCTCTATTCTCCAGGTTTTAATCACTGGATTTGTGCTCCTTGTACTTTGCTGAAAGGGTCTCTCATTGTGCCTGCCCATTTTCTCGGAAGGCTTCATTTACAAAGCACAAAACCTACAGATCTAATAAGCTTTTGGAGAAACCAGCAGAGTCTGAATCCGAGGTGGCCCCATAAGCTGCTTCCTCCTCTGTCCAGGGACTCTTTGTTGTGTCTTTCTACTTTCCCAAGCTAAGGGAATTTTTTAAATCATAGTTTGGGATTGAGAGAGAACAGAATTGTCCTTTATTTTTTTCACTAGGCATTGTGACTACCTCCCAAGCCCTCTCCATTCTCCCAAGAGCCTAGAGCATTTGAACAGCCTTAGAAAATACGACCACATTATGCCCCTGCCTCTGCTGCCCACTTCGGAAGCTTTGCTGTCCCTGGCTGGCTCCTGTGGAAACTTGGGGATCTTTGACATTTCTGGCTCCTCACTGCCCAGGCCGGGCATGTCCTTTCCTATCCATTTGCTTGGTGATTGGGGAAGGCCTCCTGGCCAAAGATATTAACTTTTATGATATACAAAACACTCCACTTACAAAACACTCCACTCCAGTTGGCTGGCTCCGCCCACGTTTCTGAGTCCTGAGATTTGGATTCACAAAGATGCAACTTTTTCTTTCAGATGCTGGCCAGACCTAGGTTTTTGTTTTTGTTTTTCCTGGTACTTCAGGATTCCTTACTGTTCCTGTAAAAATACACTTCCTGCCAGGAGGCTGACCCCCGCGTGACTCAAATCATAAGGTATTTCCTTCTCTCTCCACTCTCCTTGCTGCAGCTGTCGAGATTTACAGCTTGCCTGCCCTGTTTTTGTTTTCTGTTTTTTTTTTTTCCCTCGAGCTTCTTCTCGCCCATTCAATTCTTTTATTTAGGAGACTAACGACCCCCAAAAGGTACCCGATTTCCCTGGTATCATGCAGCACCACAGAGGCGATTCTGTCTCCAGCTCCCGTCACAAAAAATCTGTTGCTTTGCTGTCACCTTCGCCTTGGCTTGACTTTCAAACTCTTCTGCTTTTAATTCAGCCAAAGCGGAGAACGAAAACACCCCTGGCACCCCTAGACGGAATCAGCACTCAGAGGCTCCCCAAATGCTTCCCTTCTCACAGGGACCCCAGGGATCTAGTTCTCGTCCCATCTTGTTCAATCAATTCCCACCCTAACACCAGGCTGTGCCTCTTGGTAGCCCAGAGGACAACACTGGTCACAGGGACGTTCGACACCCTGCCGCAGGCACGCACGCTCACGGGACGCGTAACCACCGCGACCGCACACAGGGACGGCCGCACGCCCAGCCCTGTCACTCGCGGCTTCCCCCGCGACACGGCCTCACGAGGGGTGCAACTGCCACTGCGGAATCAAGACGCGTTACGCGCACGCGCGGGCGGGGGCGTCCCAAGCGGAGTCCCAGGGCCCCGCCGTCGCGGTCGCTGGTGAGAAATGCAGTCCCGGTTAGGACACTCTCAAGTCGGGAGAGCCCGACGGCCCAGGCAGCAGCAGCGGGAGGAGCGTCAGCCCCGCCCACCGCCCCGGGCCGTCTGTGCTGCATCGCGCACGCGCAGCGGGCCTGGGGACCTTGTGAGTGAAATCTCAGAACTGGGCTCCCAGCTGGGACAGTTTGGGTTTATGGAGCGACTTTTGGCTGTCGGTTTGTCTTGAGACAGAGAATCTCTATGGAGAATCTTGCTATGCAGACCATACCCGCCTGGAACTCACAGCCACTCACCTGCCTCTTGACTCCCGAGTGCTTGAAGTAAAGGCACGCACCACCATGCCCGGGCCCTTTATTTTATTTTATTTTATTTTATTTTAACATTGCCATACCAAGTGATGGTTTTCCTTATGGAATTCTTTATACATACCCAGTTGTTTGGGTTAATGTACCCATTTCCCTGGCCCCTACTTACACCCCTCAGCTCCAGTATTCCCCTTCATTTTCCTATCAAATGTAATTACCTTCCCACTCATCACCCTTAAAGCCTCCTTTGCCCTGCCTGCCCCATACACGCAGGAGCTCCCCTTATAGTTTCCTGGCCTCCACGTCTTAGATTCCACATTTACATATGTAAATTTAGAAGCTAGAACCCATTAATATAATTTTTCCCATTGTGTAATTCATACAGTTTGCATTTTTGATTTACTTTTCTGGTCTGGTGTGTTTGGTTGTTTTTTTTTTCCCCTTTGTTGCTTTTTTATGTTAAATATATCATCTAACATTTTTATTAAGTTTTCGTCATTTTCTATCATGATATTCTTCATTTTATTATTAATTTGCTCCCAAGAAAATGTTGTGAAACACACAGTGAAAAGATGTGTGGCTGTGACTGGTTTAATAAAGAGCTGAATGGCCAATAGCGAGGCAGGAAAAGGATAGGCGGGACTTCTGGGGACAGAGAGCCTGGGGAAGGAGAAAGGCGGAGTCACCAACCAGATGCACAAGAAGCAGGACAATACAGAAGAAAGGAAAGGTAACAGAGCCACGTAAAAGAATGCAGAATAATGGAAATGAATTAATTTAGGTTATAAGAGCTAGTTAGAAATAAGCCTAAGATAAGGCCAAACTTTCATAATTCATAACAAGTCTCCATGTTGTTTTGGTGAGCTGGCAACCCAAGAAAAGTCAGTCTACAAAAAATATACTTCAATGGAGTCCTGCTTCCTCCATGCGTATATTGCCCATCAATTTCTCTGAAGTAAATTGGTGCTGCCAGGAGCGTACGGGTCTCATTGTCATGAAAAGTCCTATGTTATTAAGGCGGTGTAAATGCCATATTCTGTAGGTCTTTCCAGTGTTTGAAGACCATCTATGTATTTTAAATATATCTGTTTGACCTTGCAAACATACCCAGCATGATTATAAATTTGTTACAGATAACCAACTACTAACCTGCATTTCTCTAATATCCTAAATAGCTTTCAAAGACTAAAACTTTACAAAACCTTTTAAAATGAACTGCATAATACCTTAAACAAGAGTGGGAACATATATACAATATAACAAAAATAACCCTAAATTTGTATCACTATACAAAAATCCATACCAATGTAAAATATTTGAGACTAGTGGCTGTTCAAAAGCAGACTCAGAAATCTACCCTTTACCTCATCATTTCTAGACTGTAATCCTCTTTTTTTCTTCAGAAATAGATCCCTAAATCTCCTTTGTGTAGCTTTCTCCCTGAACACGACCAATTTGTAACAATTTGTAGCCAATCCTCTTAAACTCTGCCAAACATCCACAACCCGTGGAATGATCAAAAGCCATCCACACCTCCTCTTAGTAATGTGGGCGTTGTGTTTTCTAGACTGCTTCCTGCTGGGTACCACATGTAGCTGGCTTTCCTTTGGGCCGCCAGCTCACAAAAAGTGATGTGGAGACTTGTATTAATTACGAAGGCTTGGCCTTAGGATTGTTTCTAAGTAGCTCTTCGAAGTTAAATTAACCCATTTCTATTAATGTACCTTCTGTCTTGCGGCATCATTACCTCATCCCTGTACTGCTCATCCTGCTTGCTCTGCATCTCCGGGAATCTCTGCCTTCTTTTCCCATCGTCTCCTCTGCCTAGCTATTGGCCATTCAGTCCTCTGCCAAACCAATCAGAGTGAAGCATCCTCACAGTGTATAAACAGATTATTCTACAACATACACTAATCCCATTGAAGTGACAGGCCTGCATGCTGAACATTCCTGGTTTCCCTAGTGCTTTTCTGTGACCTCTAAAGTTATGTGCGTGCGTGCGTGCGTGCGTGCGAGTGTGTGTGTGTGTGTGTGTGTGCGCGCCCTTATACAGGGTTGGGCGGGGGGAGCTTTCCAAGGTGGCTCAGGATTGATGGATTTTTTTGTAGCCTGATTCTGGTGCAAGCTCGGAGGTTGGTGGGATTCCGAGCCATGGTCCTGAGGGCAGGGTGTTTCTTCCTTGGCCCTTTCACTCTGCCCCCACTCATTAACGTGTGCCACAGCATCTGCCCTAAGCAGGTTCACAGAGAATTCATCTGGGGCATATGTCTGTGCATGAGGGTCCCGGGAGGTCCGGGAAAGTCTAGTAAGCCTAGAAATCTAAGAAGCAGAATCTGATTTCAGGCTGTCGGTAACCTAGGTCTTGTGAATGAGATTCCTCTCAGCTGTGAAAGCGATTTGGCTGTAAGAACCATCGCCCGGCTAGATCTTATCTCTTAATGGCAGGATGGCTGCTCTAGGGTCCCCAGAGGTGGCTTTAGATTTTAATTTTTCTAGCACTTTTTAATGGAGTCTTATATTTTAGCTCAGGCCACCTAGGCTGGTCTCCCAAACACGACAGTCATTAGGAGTAGGCCATTATGGCTTACTTCTTGTCTTTTGGGGGTGGGGGTTGAAGCCAGTGTCTTATACCTGGTGGTCAAGTGTTCTACTGCTGAGAGCATCTCTAATCCTCTTATTTCCCTGGAATTGTAGGACTGAGACAAAAGCGCCTGCCATTGCGATTTCAGTATTGCACTAGATTCCTGGGACTAATAGAAAGAGGTACGGTAGTTAAAGCATTTGAAAGTCATTATTGTTAAACATCATATGGATTAGATAGTATTATATTCATAGAACAGCTCCCATTCCAAAATTTAATTTTGATGTCAGGCACACACCTGTAATATAAACAATGGGAATATTGAGGTAGGAAGATGGCAACAACAAGGCCAGCCTGGGCTACAGACCCTGCCTCAAAAATCAATAGAAAAAACTCAAAATAGATAAAAAGTTACAAGTCCTTTGACAAACATAAATTTATATATTCAAGCATTACTGCCAGGGGTGGTGGCTCACACCTGTAATCCCAGCACTCAGGAGGCTGAGACAATTGGTATAAATTCCAGGCAAGATCTTGTCCCCCCAAAGCTGAAAGTCGCAGGGCATGGTGGTGTGTGCCTTTAATTCCAGCTCGGGAGGCTGAAACAGGAGGATCTCTATGAGTTAGAAGCCAGCCTGATCTCCAGAGCAAGCAAGCTCCAGACCCGATCCCCAGCAGCGGCTACCTAGTAAGACTCTGCCTCAGGAACAACAACAAAACCAAACAATAACAAAGCCCACAAGAACTTAGCTGGGTGTGGAAAGGCATTTCAATCACAGCAAACAGGAGGCAGAGACTGGGAATCTCTGGGTTTGAGGCCAATATGATCGACATTATGTCAGTGAGACATTGTCTCAAAAACAAACAAACAAAACCTCCATAAAGTTTTATGCAACGCAAATATTCATGATTGGCCTAACATGAGTGCTTGGAACCGAACTCAGGTCTTCTGGAAGGGCAGAACGTGCTCTTGAGAAGTGCCCAGGCATCTCTTTAGTCACTGTCTTCCTTTTCTGGACGCAGGTTCTTAAGTAACCTTGGTTTCAAACTCCCTGTGTTACCGAAGCTGGCCCTGAAACTCCTTATTCTCCCGTCTCTGCCTCCTGAGTGCTGGGATACAGGGTATGCATTCCCAGGCCCGGCTAACGCGGTGCTTTTAAATTAGCCTCCATCAAGTATAAGTAGTAGATTGTGCTCTAGTGAAGGCAAGGTGATCCAGTCATGCCCAGTCCTAAAGGCCTTATTCCATTGTCCCACAGACTTGGGACTCCACACCTAGGAAGCTCCGAAGAGCTCCCACACTACATCCCAGGGTCAAGAGCCGGCTGAGTTCTTGGAGGAGAAAGCAATCTGCGATGGTCTCTGGGAAATGTAGTCCTGGGCGAGGTCATTTGATCCGGTCCTTGCGGCACTCCTGTTTCTGGAGTAAAGATCGCCACCCCACCTCAGAGATGAAACACCTGAAAAGTTCCAGAGGATTACAGCCTCGGAGCCATGAGAAGTTCTCCCTTAGAAGGCTAATCGTACGTTCTCTCGTTCCAACATTCTCTACTTCCATTCTCGGGCATAGAAGCTCTCCTGGGGAGGCTCGAGAAGCACGGCCTTCTGGGAAATGTAGTCCACGTTAAAAGCTGGGCCACATGGCGGAAGTGGCTGGAGAGAGGTTGTTCCGGATCATCTCAGTGCCCTACCCGACCTAACCGGGTGCTGCCCTACTTGGAATTCGCCGGTTCTCGGAGTTCATAGCCCGTGGGCTCGCAGTTTATACTTCCGAGGTGAGTCTGGCCCTGGTTCTAGGCATTTTGGGTGTGGGGCCTTAAGGCCTTTATTTGTTGGCCGCTGGCTGCGGGCTGGCTCTAGGGGACCCACCCGGTTTCCGGGATGGCGCTGGGGGTTTAAGAGGTCTCCTCCGCAGGGATTACGGCGAGGCGAGTGTGACTCCCCGGGCGAAGAGGTTTTTTGGAGGGTGTGGATCGTACGGAAGGGTGAAAGCGAGCGTGCGCGAGGTCATCGGGACATGGGTGGTAGGTGGTTCCCGGATCCTCTAGTCTTCCGCCACAAACTGGGGGGAAATACATCGGCTCCTTCCTGGATGTCAAGTTCGCTTGAAAAAAATTGCAAAAAAAAAAAAAAAAGCTAAACGATAGAGATGGCAAGGATTTCTCTGCACAGGATAGGTCGATTTGCCCGTCAGCGAGACTTTTAAGTGTAGTCAGGAGTCAGGTGGGTGACCCACATCGGTAATCTCAGCACTCTGCGGCGGAAGCTGGAAGACGGTGACTTTGAGGACACCCGTGGGTACATAGTGAGTTGCAGGTGGAGACAGTACATTTGGAAGGACTTGTCACTGTGGGGCTGCGACTTTTCCGCCACGCCCAGTTCAGTCTTGTTTCGGGATCAAACCACAGATTTGAGAAGCTGTGGAGACGCTGTAAGGCTGGCCACGGACTACCATTAGAGAAGTCAGAATCTGGAGTCCAAGGCTCAGGTGATCCACTTCAGGTTCTAGAAAGAGAGCCCTCTCAGCTCCTGGCCTTTATGACGGGAGCCGCATCTGAGCACACTGGATCTCAGTTGACCCCTGCTCTATCCTCTCCACTTCAGAGTTACAAACCTAGCCTTCAATGTGGTGGGGCTTTTTGAAGATAACTCCGTGGGGTGTGCCCTGGCTCCCCGGAACTGCCCCTACAGGAAATAGGCTTTCACTAGATACCAAATCCGACAGTGCTGAGATGGGACACTTCTCTGCCTCCGTAGCTGAGAGACAAATCTGTTGTCTAGAAGCTGCCTAGTCTCTGATATTTTGTTATAGCAGTTTAAATGGCCTAAAATGGACTTTACCTGTTCCTGCAGAAATGATTTCAAGTTGCTTTGTGTCTATGGTTGCTGTTGAGATCAAGTTCCTCTTTTTTATTTGCATGAGGTGGCAGATACCACAGAAAAGCCCCTCTTCATGCCTCGGGGAGCTCTCTCTGCTGTCCCAGTAAAAGAGACGGTGGGGTGAGACAGATTTGGGGGGTGAGGCAGGGCTGGAGGATGACTGATAATAGGCTGAGATGTGAATGTGTGATAAGGGATATTTTGAAGATTATTAAACCCGTCGCTGATGGTGATATGGAATGGCGTAAAGTTTGAAAGCTTTAATTTTTGGACGGAATTTGATTTTATCTCTTAGGTCATTTTTTTGTACTGCTGGACTGAGCCTGGGCCTTTCAGTCTTAGGCAAGATTTCTGCCCTTGAGCCCTTGGTCAGTCTTAGAAGTGGAGGGGGATCCCATGTCAGGTATAGTCACCTGGAGCAGGGGTTCCCTTCTGGTTCCTTTGGGAACTCTGGGGAGAAGACTCCTAGGTCTCAACTCTCCAAGTCTTCTGAAGGAGCCCAGTGAATGTAGAAATAGAAACTCTTTATGGGGCTGCAGAGATGGCTCAGCCCTTAAGAGCACTAATTGTTCTTCCAGAGGACTCAGGTTCAATTCCCAGCACCTACATGATGGCTCACACCCATCTGTAGTGGAGTCTGATGCTCTCTGGTGTGCATGAAGACAGAGCTTTCATGTACATAAAATACATAAATAAATCTTACGGGCAGGAGAGATGGCTTGGTGGTTAAGAGCGCTGGCTGCTCTTCCAGAGGATCTGGGTTCAATCCCCAGCAACCACATAGCCATTCAGGGGATTCAGCTCCCTTTTCTGACCTCTCAAGGCACCAGGCATACACATGGCATACAGACATATGTGCAAGCAAAATACCGATACACATAAAATAAGTTGATCTTTTAAAAAACAATTCTGAGCATTAGCTCTTAAGGCAGATGCTTTCTTGGGATAGGAGAAGGGCTGAAGAAAAGAGAACAAACAGTACTTGTTTTGGGGAAACTCAAGTTCCCTGCAGAAAAACCAGAACAGGTATTTTATTGGACCATGGGCATTGAGGAGAAGCGTTTTTAAAAAATTAAAGTGGTGTACACCTGTACTCAGGAGGGAGAGGCAGGTGGATCTCTGTGAATTTAAGGCCAGCCTGGTCTACATATCGATGTTTCAGGCTAGCCAGGACTACATAGTGAGACCCTGTCTCAAAAAGAAAAGGAAGGAAGGAAGGAAGAAAATTAAAGGAGCCAGGTGAGAAAGAAAGAAGGAAAAAAAGGGAAGGGAGAAAGAAAGGAAGAGAGGAAGGAAAGAAGGAAGGGAGGAAGAAAATTAAAGGAGCCAGGCATGGTAGCACACATTTCATTCTAGTACTTGGGAGGCAGAGGCAAGCAGATCTCTGACTTGGAGACCAGCCTGGTCTACTTAGTGAGACCCTATCGTTAAAAAAAGAACAAAGAAAATCTCTTCATGCTCATAGAAGGCTTTTCTGTGCATGCTACAAATCAGTGGCAAGTTTGTCCCTGGGAACCTCTTGGGATATTAGTCCTGTAGCTGGTGGAGTCTACCCTTGTGATAGGGGATTTGAGAATGCACGTTCCTTACCCTACTAATGAGGTAGGAAGGACCTCCTGGTTGGGTAACAGGCCTTCCACATGGAGGGGATGAGACCTCTCATCGTCCCCACGAATGTCCCTCAGGAACATTTCAGTCTCCGTTGGGGTTTTGGTCGTGGGATGTTTGTCCTAGTTTCTCTAACTTCATCTTCCTCTCCAGTTCTGCACTTTTCCCAAAGTGCCCAGAAGAGCAGAGAAGCATGGCTGTTGTGGATGTCAACACTGTGTTCAAGGTGAGGTGATGTTTCTTCTGTCATCTGTCCTTTAGTTGCTGATTCCAGAAATGGAATTGTAACCGAATTGTCATGGTAACATGTGAGGTTTGAGGCTTGCCAGTACGATTCTGTTTTCTTCAGTATGTGTGAACTACAAGAGACTATATGGTTTTTGTTTGTTTTGCTTTTGTCTTTTTTTCTCTTTTCCTTCAAGCACCTGAGCTATGTAAGGAATCTCAATTCCTCTGTGTTTGTGAGTTTGCTTCATTTTTCTAACCCTCAATTTCCTTATCCGAAAGGGGGGGGAATTTGCTTTTAGATTTATTCCAACTGAATGGTAGGCGTAAAGTCGTTAACAAGTGCTGACACATAGAATAAAGCAAATGAGATTATGATTGTATCATATACTCAGTCACCTATGAATCAGGAAAAGGGGAAATATAACATTTTTCAGGATTGCTGCAAGTTCAAGCCCATCCTAGACCACCTAGTAAGTTTCAAGTTCATTATATGAGATCCTGTCTCAAAAAAAAAATCAACAAAGAAAACTGGTGTTAGGTATTTGCAAATAAATAAAAATACTTTTGTTTTTAAGTTTGAAGCTTTTATATTTTTATTTTGTTTAATTAATAAGACAGTCTTATTATAGTCTGCAACTTTCTCTGTAGATCACTCTGGCCTTGAATCCACAGAGATCTGCCTGCTTCTGCCTCTCCAAGGCTGGGATTAAAATCTGGCTATTTATTAGTAGTAGTAGTATTAGTCAGGGTCTCGTGTAGCTCAGGCTGACTTTGAACTTGGTTTAGAGCCAAGGTTGAACTTGAACTCATGATCTTTCTGCTCCCACCTCATTTATTGGTTATAAGTCCTTTGATACCTCCCAGAAAAGACATACAATTTCTTCCTTATTTTTTTCTTCATTATTCCCATCAGAAACCCATTGTCTTTTCTGTTCTGCTTAGTAAATTTCCACCTAGAAAATAAAAAAACACTTCTTTTAAAATTTATTGATTTACTTAAATTTAATTTTTTTATTTTTAGCTTTTTCAGACAGCATTTCTCTGTGTTGCCCCAGCTGCCCTGGAACTCACTCTGTAGACCAGGCTGGCCTCGAACTCACAGAGATCCGCCTGCCTCTGCCTCCCGAGTGCTGGGATTAAAGGCGTGCGCCACCAACGCCGGCTTGTTTCCCCTTTCTACAGCATCTCTGTAAGCAGTCTTTTCACCTCAGCACACATAGGTACGGAATTTTAAAAATTAAAATAGATATAGGATGAGTAACCCTGAGAAGCTGAGAGAAGGCGATTTTGTGGGCAGTGCAGAGATAAAGGGGTTCAGATACCCTACGGCTGTCTTTGAGGCACTGGGCTTTTAGGGTGAACTCTAGGAAGGGTGGGGGTGGGGAGAGGTCTACATTGTGGAGCAGTCCTGATCAAGGTGTGGTCTAGTCAGTCCTTGAACCTTCTGTTTCTGCAAGCTGGTGGCGACAGGATTATTCTCAGCAGCTGGCTACTTTCTCGCTCCCGATTGGGTCCTACCCTTAGGGACAGTTGTCACACCTGGGGGCAGGGGGCAGCCCCCTTGAGGCTGTGTTATTCCTGAAGTCCACAGTGAATGCAGATTTAGGACCAGGGCCTGAGACCTTTAGGTGCCCTTTAGGGGTTCTGGAGGAGACACAAACAGTTGACAGTAGGGTGCCTGTACTCCTTGAATGCCTTAGCTTTGGGAGGAAGTGGCTAGGCAGCTCAGGTGTCACTGGTTTCGTCCTGAGTGATCCGCATGACTGCTTACAGAGATTCGCTGGTGACCGGAAGTCGAGGGGAGATACAAAAGGGAGAAGGGAATCAGCCATTCATCCTGCTTTTGGTTCTCTCATGGCGAATGCTCTTTTATTTTCTAAGTGTCTTCTGTGTCTCTTGTCCCCAAGAGTGTGCCCATTGCTATTTTATGTGCCCCTATTGCTATTTTAATCACAACCGAAACACCCACAGAATGGTTTTCAGGCTTCCATTTGAATGTGTCAAGTTCCCAAAACAGGTGGCGTCAGCAACAAATGCCTTTATCCTTCTGGGCAGCTGGTTATTCTGAACAATTGCGTTCTCTCTCTGTGAGCCTCTCTACGGGCCCCGGTGTGCTCCTGGATTCCCTCATGCATACTCTTTAACCTCGACTGCAATTCCTCATCTGTGGCTTTGCCTTTCTTGTTTTCTGGGTGTCATTCTGTAGCCCAGGCTGGTCTGGAACTTGTATAGCCTAGATGTCCTCATTAGTGTTTATATTGATTTGGCCCAAGCTAAAGTCATCTGAGAGGAGGGAACCTCAATTGAGAAAATGCCTCCACAAGATCAGGCTGAAGGCAAGCCTGTAGGGCATTTTTTTAAAAAAAATTAGTGATTGATGGGAGAAGGTCCAGCCTATTGTGGTGGTGCCATCCCTGGGTTCTGTAAGAAAGCAGGCTGAGCAAGCCATGGGGAGCGAGCCAGTCAGCAGCGCCCTCCATGGCCTCCACATCAACTCCTGCCTCTGGGTTCTTGTTCTGTTGAAGTTCCTGTCCTGACCTCCCTCAGTGATGGGTAGTTACCTAGAAGCATAAGGGGAATCCACACTTTTGTTGTGATATTTCATCACAGTCATAGTAACCCCAACTAAGACCCCAGGCTAGCCCTGCATTTCTAGCTGTCTCTCGAAGTCAGTGCTGGGCTTAGAGGAGTGAGCTGCTTGTCTGGGTAGACTGGAGTGATTATTTGGTTGGTTTTGCAGGACCTAGAGAAACAGTTATCCTCATACTTGTGAATTTACCCCAAAAGAATGCAGAATAGGAATGAAATTTGCCAAGGGAAAAGTCTAGACTCTACATTGTGTCATCCTGGAGACATGCTTAATTCTCCCCGCCATGACATGTAGCAAGTATGACCAACAAGCGACAGACACTTGGCAAATGCCTTTTTGTCAGGGTTTTTTTCTGGGAGTGCTCACTGTGGCTACAAGTCATCTTTGTTGTCGACTCTCTGGCCTCCTAGAGATCAAGCTTTCACAGCCCAAGGTCCCACTCACCAGGCAGTACATTCAGGGGAGCAGAAATGATTCCTTAGGAGCCAAAGGCCAGTCCTCTGAAATGTTCAGTTTCCCCAGTGCTGAGAGGGGGCATGCCTTGCCCTGGGGAACCTTGGAAAGGGCGTCTCGCCACTGGCCTGAAATGATTCTCCTCACCGTCTCCTGTGTGCTCGCTCGCCTTGCAGGAGTTGGTGGTGTTCGGGGATGTGGCTGTGGAGTTCTGTAAAGAGGAATGGGAGCACCTGGGCCCTGATCAGAGATCTCTGTACAGAGATGTCATGTTGGAGACCTACAGTAACTTTGTGTCGCTGGGTAAGGCCATCTGTTTCTCCTTCAGAAAATGAGTTCCCTAAGGGCTGGGGATGAAGATCTGTGGGAGAGTCGCGGCTGTCACATGCAAGACTTAGCTGTTGAGCCTTTCTCCGTCCCCAAAGCCACCACTTCAAGCTGGTAAATAGCTTCCTTTGAAGCCCTTTGATCCATTATACATACTTTCCCATGACACTTCCCTGCTAATTTCAATGTTCATCAGTGACTTCTGCAGGCAACAGTTATTTAGGAAAGTGCTTGCTAGACAGCAACTTATTTTAAGTCATAGTCATCTTAAAAATCCGAAAGCTGTTTTAGGTTAAACTAATCCTATAGCAGATGTTTTTGGCTGCCATTGCTTGTTTCTGTATTTGTTTTGAACATTCTCTTTCTCTGAGCAGGACTCGCCATTTCTAAGCCATCAGTAATTTCACTACTGGAGCAAGGCAAAGAACCCTGGATGGTGGAGCAGGCAGGATGGTACCCAGGTACGTATGGATGGTGGAGCAGGCAGAATGGTACCCAGGTACGTATGGATGTTGGGAGCAACTGGAGTGATTTTGGGGAGCCCACACTAGTCAAGGAGTGGTGGTGATCTTCCTCTGATAGTGCACGGAAAGTTCTGCAGGGAGACCAGTGTTTTGGAAGAAACAGTTTGAGAAAGGGAGAGGATCAGCAGCTTGATTTTTCTTTTCTTTCTCTTTTTTGTCTACTTTTATTTAGATCGTGTGTGTGTGTGTGTGTGTGTGTGTGTGTGTGTGTATGTGTGTGTGTGTGTGCGCGCGCGCGCGCATGCATGTGTGCAGTTAGTGGGACTGGGTTCTCTCCTGGTACCCTGTGGTTCTCCAGGATCACACTCAGGTCCTCAGGCTTGACAGCAAACCCCTTAGCCTGCTGTGCCATCTCCCTGGCACCATTCACCTGTTGTTGATGTTGTGCTTTGTGAAATTAAGTGCTGGTGGTAATGGTGCACAGTACTATTTATAGTTTTGCTGTCCTGATTGACTGTTTGGAAGGGTCTGGCCCTGTGAGTTCCTGGGAGACGGTTGTAACATCTTATTCCTGTTTTCCCTTATGAATTTTGAGACTTTGTTCCTATAAAACTATATGATTGTGATTGCCAGACGACGAATATGACCTTTTATCATTGTGATAAAATTGTCTTTGACAGTGTGGATTATCATGAAGTCTATTTTATCTGACAGTAATGTAACCATTCCAAGGTTACCTATGCCATTTAATTTTTAAAATTCTTATTTTGTTTTATTTGAGTGTGTTAAGTCTCAGACCCTGGGACAAAAGGCTGAGGTGTCTATTTAACATATCAAAGGGACCTGGCTGCCAGCTTCTCCCAGCATCCCTCAGCCCCAACATGCTAGAGGGTATGGCTGGCGTACCAGACTCTCCCAGATGTCTCTGCCTCTGCCTCCGCTCTCCCACATATCTATGATACACTTCCTCCTCCACCATATCTAGGAGCAGCCATGTCCTTTCCTTTCCATTTCTTTTTATTCATCGGGTGCCAAAACCCAAGAGTGGCCTAAATGAGCTCCCTTCTAGGGAACTCAGCCTCTCTGAGCCCAGCTGACTCTCCTGAGGTGTGTACTGATCATTCGTTTCTGCTGGCTTCTGCCTTGGCCTCCCTCCCCTCCCCCAGTTTGATTCTAGAGTCTGCTTCTTCAGCTGCCTCTTCCCTCCCCTTGTCTAACCATCTTTCCTCACCTACTCAGTAAGTCACCCCTCTCTCCCTGGGCTCCTTTGGGCTGCCCGCCACATGTCTCCTTGCTACAACCTTTGGGCTTTTGGGGCCCCACCACGTGGACACCAAAGTATCTTAACTAAGACCATTGACCTCTGGAGCTCTGAGCTCTTCTCCTCTGCCTGCTCCACCACTCGCCTGTCCCCTCCTGCTGGGTAATTTCAAATTCAGTTGAAATTCTTGTTACCAGACACCCGCCCTAGTCCCGTCCCTCGTTGTGTGGTGTGTGTGTGTGTGTGTGTGTGTGTGTGTGTGTGTGTGTGTGTGTGTGTGTGTGTGTGTGTCCCCGCCCTGTCCCCCCACCTCCCATGGCTCCTCTCGGCTCCTTCCTGGAGCTTCTTCCCCTATCCCTAGGAGTTGCCAGGTCTACTTTTATATGTTAAATAGGCCCCTCTGCCATTTTTGGGGTGCATCCTTGAAGATCAGAAAACAACTGTTTTAGTTTGTTCTGCTCTTCAGCTGTGGAGCTAAACTTAGATTGTCAGGCATGCACGGAAATCACTTTTCTTCAATACACCATTGTATCTGCCCATTTACTTCTTAATTTTTTTTCTTCTTTGTGTATATGTAGTATGTATGTGAGTGACCATGTTCATGCGTGTGTGTCATGTGCAGGTCAAAGGTAGATGTTGGTTGTCTTTGTTGATCGCTCTGTCCTCTTAGAGACAAGGTCTCTCAATCAAACCCTAGTCTTCCTAGCCAACTTGCCCCCGGAGACAGCTCCCCTGTCTCTCTGCCTTTGGGGACTGGACTTAAAGGTGAGCTTCCATGCCTTCTTGGTGGTTCCATGCGTTCTGAGGATCTATTGGCCGGTTCTCTTGCAATGCATCAGGTACTTTAAGATTATCATGTTGGGGCTGGGGAGATAGCTGAGTGGCTAAGAGTGACCTCTCTTCCAGAGGACCCAGGTTCAATTCCCAGCACCCACATGGCAGCTCACAACTCTGTAACTTCCAATTCCAGGGAACCTGAAGCTGCCTTCTGGCCTCTGCAGGCAGGGCGATTGCTTGTGGTGCACAGTGATATATATAAAAAACAAAAATGAAATTTTCTTTACAAAAACATTGTTTTTTCAAAACAGGATTTCTCTGTGTAATAGCTGTGGCTGTCTGGAATGTTCTTTGTAGACTAGGCTGGCCTTGAACTCACAGAGATCTTCCTGCATCTGCCTCCCCAGTTAGTGCTGGAATTAAAGGCATGCGCCATCAGCCACCCATTTGTTATGAAGTTGTTTCATGTCTTCTACTACTAAATATGTGCTTATTTCCTTTCAGATTTGTTGCCTGTAAATGAAACTAAGAATTTATCTCTAGAGAGCGGCATCTTTGGAAAGGAATCATTAAAATGGAAAATAATAGAAAGAGTCGGTAATTCTTGCCTTGAGGAATCATGTTTTGGAAATGATTGGAAATGCAAGAGACTCCTTGAGACACAACCAGAGTGTACAGAGGAATATTTACAGGGAGTGACAGCCCCATTGGAAAAGATGTCAACCGAATTCATTCAGCCTACACCCCTTGCTTCAAGTGAAACAACTCACTCTGAAACAAAAAATTATCCACAGGAAGCAGGTGAAACCATTACTCAGCCGATAGGAATTCCTACCGGTGATAAACTTAATGAAGTGTACGAGAACACCTTTATCTATTACACAGATCCGATGAAAAATCGACAGGATTTTGCTGGTGAGAAATGTGATGAATTGAAAGAGTGTAGCAGAAGATTTACCTATGACTTCCAACTTGCCCCATATCAGATCAATAAGAAGCCCTATCAGTGTGAGATCTGTGGCAAGATCTTTGAAAAGCATGCTTACCTTGTTCAGCATAATCGCTTTCACACCGGTGAAAAGCCCTGTGAATGCAAAGAATGTGGGAAAGCCTTCACTAACTGCTCCCTGCTCGTCCAGCACCAGAGAGTTCACACGGATGAGAAGCCCTATGAGTGCAAGCATTGTGGAAAGGCCTTCCTCTACTTTTCTACATTTTTCCAACATCAGAGAACACACACCAACGAGAAGCCTTATGAATGTCACAAGTGTCAGAAAGCCTTTAACAAGAGTGCAAATCTCACCAGACATCAAAGAATTCACAGCGGTGAGAAGCCCTATGAGTGTAACTTATGTGGGAAGACGTTTACTTGGGCTTCCAACTTGAATGATCACCAGAAAATTCACACTGGTGAAAAACCTTACGAGTGTAACTATTGTGAAAAGGCCTTTCTCTGTCATTCAGCATTCATGAAACACTATAGAACTCACACTAACGAGAAGCCCTATGAGTGTCAGGAGTGCATGAAGGCCTTTAGGCAGAAAGCACATCTCATCCAACACCAGAGGGTTCACACTGGCGAAAAACCTTACGAGTGTAAGGAGTGTGGGAAGGCCTTCGCTTGCCCTTCATACTTTAACAGGCATCAGCGAATTCACACCGGGGAGAGGCCTTATGAGTGCAAAGAGTGTGGGAAGGCTTTTATTGATTGCAAAACTCTTATTCTACACCAGAGGATCCACACTGGTGAGAAGCCCTTCCAATGCCAGCAGTGCAGCAAGGCCTTTCGGCAGAGGTCCCATCTTACTCAGCATCAGAGAATCCACACTGGTGAGAAGCCCTATGAATGTAAGGAATGCGGACAGGCCTTCACCCGGCTCCTCCAGGTGAAGAAGCACCAGAGAATACACACAGTGGGAGAAATCCTGTGTATTTGAGTACTGCCCTTACTCCACATCTTCACGTGCATACAAAAGAAAGATGTTGAAAAGATCAGGAATAGGGTAAACACCTTTATGTGTCCCTCAGCTACCTAGACCCTGCTGAGAAGGGCCCGGAAGTGAGGTGTGTGCAACCCCTCACATCGTACTTAACATTGTGTAATTTATACTATGATGATTAGAACAGGAAGCCCTTGTTTTCTTCAGCCATTCGTTATAGAATAAGAGTTGTAAGAGAAGACCATCTGATGACTACTTTTTTTTTGTTTTGCTTTATAACCTACAGTTTATTGAGTATTAATTCACAGAAAAATAAAAATTAAATTATGAATAGAGATACTAATTCTATTACCAGCAAAAGGGTTACATTTAATTATAGCTATAGAAAATGCCACATAGAGAACAGCCACACTGTTGGACATTCTCAATGTAGAAGCTATCCCGAGCATTATTTGCCACCTGTATTTTTTTATCAGCTTCAGCTCTGCTTCAGATTGCTGCCTTTTAGCCAGTAGTAAGGTTATTGTGAGGATTGAATGAATTCATAAAAGGGACCTTTGGCATAGTTACTAGCAAGGAGGAGTGATTAGGAAATGTAGGAGTGATCTACTTAGATAGTCTTTGTTGTTATTTTTTGGAATGTTTGTGTGCATTTTATTAATGACGTCTCCTGTCAGTGTGTCCCAATATCAAAGCTTTCATAATGAATTCTGGAATGAAAATGATTGGAATAGAACATGAGTAGATTTTTCACTTCAACTTGTGTTGAACCAGACAGTTGACTGGCTAGACTGCATGGACTCAGTGCATTTAGCGTATAGGTGAGATCAAAGTGTCCTCCACAGCAGAGGCAGTGTGTGTTTCACTCAGGACAGTCGGGTTTGCACAGGATGTGAATGGGAACACATTGGTAATCTGTACCCATCACCACATGACTCTTGGGTTACATGAAAACTGTAGTCTGAAAACACAGCTTGCTTCAGCGTGAAAGATAAGCAACTCTGCATACTAAAACCTGATGAGGCTCACTTGCATAAATACTATAAATTATTCAATCGAAAAAAATCAATAAATCCTAGAGTTGACAACAGAAATATATATTATATATAATAATTGATCAGTGAATTAAAAGGAGTTTTTAAAAAAAGCCAATAATATGGATAACTGGACTTTAAAGGCTTTTCCCAAACCATCTGATACATAGACTAGATTTCCCAGGTCCTATGGAGACATTTGAAAGACACAAGTGTTATAGTCAGTGCTAATGGGAAGGAAGCAGAACATTTTCAGGCAGAAATATATTCAGTTGGTTTTGGTGGGTTTTATTTCAAGACAGGGTCTCTTAAACTTGTGGCAATCCTGTGCTTCAGTCCATTGAGTGCTGGGGTTAGAAGTATGTGCCACCACACTGGCTTGACCACAGCTCTGTGAGCCGGCTAAGCATGTGTTCTGCCACTGAACCACCCCCAGTCGTCCTTATTTTCCTGAGACGTGGTCTTGCTAAATTGCCTAGGCAGGCCTTGAACTCATGGACCCCTTACATTAGCCTCTCAAATACCTGCCACCAGGTACAGCTAGAAAATCGTACTGCTATACGATCATTTGTTGTGTAATAGCAGTTAAATTTGAAATGCTTAGAAAAGCATTTGTTGTGTAATAGCAGTTAAATTTGAAATGCTTAGAGTAAATTTTGTATGAATATATATACATTTCTGGTTGATGCACAAACCTATAGAATAAAGCCAGTGTCCTCTTAAAAAATAGAAAAATGTGTTGTGTTCCCTTAAATGAAGCATGTGGCCGTAGGAAAGGAAGGAAGTGTTTGAGACCTGTTCTAGCCTCAGTCTCAGTCCTGCTGAAGTTCCCAGGTGCTGGCATACGATATAGCAAGGAAACCTGAAACAGATTGTCAACATAAAGCCTTTGTGTGTCCATCATTTTATAATGTTAAGTAATCTTTTTAATGACAAAAGAATTTTCAGTGTTAGCTGAGTATGTTGGTGCTTGTAGTCCCAGCACTGGGAAGGTGGATATAGGAAAATAAGGATCATTCAAGCCCAAACTGGGTCACATGAGACCGTGTTGTATCCTAGAATCATTAAGAGAAGGTAGCTATAAAAAGCAACCAGTGATCAAAATAAGACAGCAAACAAAGATGGTGAACATAGAAGTAGCCAGTTGTGTGGTAGGATGGTAGACATTAATTCTGTCAGTAATTCCAAAAACTGTTTGTTTGTATGGGTTTTCTTCTGTTTTTTTTGTCTTTTGAGGCAAGGTTTCTCTGTGTAGTCCTGGCTGTCCTGGAACTTACTCTGTAGACCAGGCTGACCTCGAACTCACAGAGGTCTACCTGCCTCTGCCTCCTGAGTGCTGGGATGAACCCAAAAAGAATTTGAATAGGCTGATTACTGTAGTTGAAAGGAAGCTTTATTTTCTTGTTTAAATGAAAGACTAGGTTGGTGTGGGATGTACCTGGGATTGTGTCCTTCAGGAGGCGAAGATGAGATTACTGTTGTTTCAGACCAGCATGGGTATATAGAGCAACTCCACCTCAAAAACAACCAAGCGACCAAGAAAGATAACTCTACACAAGGATTGAAACTAAAGAATGGGAGAGAGAAACCATGCTGTTGAGATATTAACCAAAGAAATCATACCAGGAAGAGTTCAAGAAGAAACAACAAAAATGATTTACCAAAAAGTAGGGGGAAATGACATAATGTCCAGAGGTTCATTTCATTAAAAGGATCTGAATATTTTTATTTGTATATAACTAATAGCATGGCCTCCATAAATAAAAAGCAAAGGTTAACCAAATTACAAAGAGAAAAGACAGCTTGGATTTTAAGATGCCTGTCTTGAGCAAAATCAGGATTGAACACATAAACAAATACCACTGAAAGGCCTAGGAGTTGTTTTCTGTGTCTGGAACTTCAAGTCTGGATAAGTATCAGTTAGTTCAAATTATGCACAATGCCTTCTTGCATAGGCCTAGGGCTGTCTCACCATATAGTTGGAAATATACTTTTAAATAGCTTTAAAATAACCATTAATTAAAACTTAGTGGAGTTGAGGGGGAAAGTATTTCCCCTTGGATAATTTATGGAATGCGGTTGTAGTGCATACTCGCAATGTTTGCGGAAAACTGAGGTCAGTGAAGAATTCATTGTCTTAAGATGCTGGAGAATTTTAAAAGGTAAAAGAGGAAGCAATAGGATAGAAACAGCTATCCAGCAGGAAGCAAATGCTGATATAACTTGTTAAACAATTGATGTATTCTGGGGTAATCTTTAACTGTTAAGAAATTAGGGAAGCCGGATGTGGTGTGGCACATCTTTAATCCTAGCATTCAGGAAGAAGAGGCCAGATGATCTCTGAGTTCCAGGTCAGCGTGGGTCTACATAGTGAGACTCTCCCTGTCTGGGGGTGGGGGAAGCAGGGGTGTGGGGGATTGAGAGGCATAGTTACTAATTAAGGCCTGCAATTCAGTACTCAGGAGTGTGAGGCCATGGACAGCCTTGGCTACATAGTGAGACCCTTTCTCAACATTGAAACTAAATCTTATACATTATTGAAGAATAAGTCCTTTAGTGCTTCTAAGTGTAGAAAGTGGAATATGTTAGAAAATAAAGACTAACTTCCTTATCCATAGTCCTTGTCTATGTAGTATTATTTCTTTTGGCCTTTACCACAGTTAATTGAATGGGTCCCTTACTGAGGTACATAGTCTCTTTTCTCCTTCAAAATATAGAATGAGGTGACTGCCTTTGTACATAGTAGCTTCTGTATGCAGATATATATGCTAAAGCTCCATCCCTGGGTTGGATTTGCTACTTTTGAGTATGTGTATATTTACAAAAAGCCTATCATTTGGTTCTTTTCGGATGTTGTAGCACACCCTTCTTTACTGACAAGTTTTTGCTTGTTGAAGTATTGATTTTGCCAGTCTGTTAAGTGAAACGTGTTATGACAGCTTTAATTTGCATTTTTCTGCTACATGTAACTTGCATTAAATGCCATATTTTCCTATTTTCAAATACTACATTTTCTGTGGGATGTCTTAATACTATTTTCTGTTGAATGATTGTTTTTCTAGTGGCTGTGTAAGACTTACAACCTTTTTCTCTAGTTTGTGGTAATAGGTTTCTTTTTAATGTCCGACTTGGGTTTGGTGTTAATGCTTGTAAATTATTTTTCTATTCCAGTGTATTTTCAGAAACCCCATGCTTTCCTCTTATGGCTTATGATTTAAAGTGTAAATACTGGGCTGCGCAGCCGGGGTTACTCTGATGGGGCAGTGAGTTAGGCATCGTGTTCTTCTTCATGGATGGTGACTTGGCTGTCTTAACACTCGGTCCTACCAGTTTTAAGCACAAATTCATAAGCTGTGTACCTATATTTTTGGACATTTCCCCACTTTAAATTTTGGTCTTATTTTGTGTCACGTCTGTAGCGTGGCCTGTGTCCGAGAACGTGCGGAGGGTGTCGGGGATTGACAACACAGAGACTCGTTCAACGATATAAAGAGAACTTTAAACAGGCTCCAAAAAGGTTTAAGAAAAACTTCCTAAGAAAAGCTCCCACCAGAGAAACTTCTGCTCTCTCCTCTCCCCTGGCTGGTTCTGCTCTGACACCAGAGGTGGATGTGTGTGGGTTTTTGAAGGTGCGGTTAGTCTCTGGACAAGGTCGAGGTCAGGGCGGTTTCTGTGGGAAGGCCTTTCCCAGGAACTTATTGTATCATTTTTAGTAAACATGTTTTTACTAAACATTGTCTTACAGCTGCCTACTCCCAGGCAGAAGGGGAAGTGGCCAGGAACTTATTGTATCGTTTTTAGTAAACATGTTTTTACTAAACATTGTCTTACAGCTGCCTACTCCCAGGCAGAAGGGGAAGTGGGTCTCTGCTCAAGGTCTGGTGTTCCCACAATTCACCCCTTTTTATTTTCAAATGAGGCACTCCTGGCTTAGGTCAAGTAGGGTCACCCTCCCTTTTTCGTCTTTGGGGGACCTTGAACCCCTGTTTTAGGTGGGAGGGGTCTTCCCCACAGGTTGCCTGTCATCAGAGATACCCCAACCTTAAATCATCTGTAACCAACCTTTATGGCTATTGGGATTGTCATGGGCTAAGCTAAGCAATACTTGGTTACGGATCTCTTGTCTCTGGAACAAGGCACGTTTGAGCTTGGCATAAAGTCAGAATGCCTACTGCCACTGCCACCATTTCCAGGACCCCCATTGACATAGCGCCTCTCCATTACCATACCCATCACCAGATCTGGGCCATAACATTCTACCAGCCTTTGTCTGTTACAAGGGTAACCCGTATGTGATTTACATTTACAATTTGATAAAGTTTCCAATCGTTTTAAGATCTGTTTAGGAAAGCATTTAGAAAGTGCACTTGCACAGATACATTGGGCACAATCATTGATGTTACACATGTAGTATTATGAAAAATATGAACAATAGTTGTCACATTAGGACAAGTTGTATTTCTCCAGAAAAATACACTGGCCTAGTCGTGATTCCAGAAATAGGAACCATCAAGTCTGATATTTTAAGTGACCATGTCCTGTTTAAATACTGAAAAGAGGCTTTTGTCACTCATCATAGTCTATATCAATGTCCAAATGTTTTAAATGGGTCCTTTTTTCTCTGTTAGCTTTATGATGAAAACTCATGGGTCCGGAAGGTTGATGCAGCAGGTCTGTTGAGAAACTGGAAATCTCGAACTGACTGTTTTTTTTCTTTTTTGGGCTGTAGATTTGATGACATTAAGGGTCAGGAACACTGATTTAGGAGATCTCACTCAAACTGGCTTAGGTAGGCTCCCATGGTCTCAGGTCTAGTTTTTTTCTGCTCCATGTATCCTACTCCCAGGCAGAAGGGGAAGTGGGTCTCTACTCAAGGTCTGGTGTTCCCACATTTTGAGACAAGTCTTGCCTTGGCTGGCCTTCTCCTGAGCTTCAGCTTTCCTCATGCTGGGATTACAGGTGCACACCCACATCCCATTGAACCTCTACCCAGATGCTCTATCTCCCCTTTCCTCCTCTGCTCCCTTCTCTTCGCCCCACCCTCCCACTCTCCCTTTTTAAGATTTAACTCTAGCTGGGTCTGGTGCACACACCTTTAGTTCCAGAACTCGTAATGCAGAGGCCGGAGGATCTCTGTGAGTCTCAGGACAGCTTGACTTACATAGAGTTCCAGACCAGCTGGGACTACACAGTGAGACTTTGTCATAAAAAAAAAAAAGTTTAAGTCTGTGTATGCAGTCTGTGTGTGCGAGCGCTGGTGCTTTGCAGACTTCTGTGCAGCCAAGGCATCAGATGGCCTGTGGTTGTGACAGGGTGTTAGGAACCGGAGACTGAACTCGGTCGTCTGCAGGAGCAGAGCAGTGCATGCTCTTATGCGCTGAGCTCCCCTCTTTTCTTTTCACATGGGGCCTTGCATTGTAGTCCTGTCTGACCTGGAGCCTGTGGCGGGCCTTCCCCTGCCTCTAGAGTGTTGTGATTACCGGTGTTTATCACCTTACCCATCTGGGATCTGAGTCTTGCCTTTTATGGCCTGGTGATCTCTCTATCTCTTCTGCATTATAATCAGAAGCAGATGGATCTTCTGAGTTTGAGGCCAGCCTGGTCTACACAGTGAGTTCCAGGACAGCAGGGCTACATAGTGAGACCCTGTCTCCAAACATACAATCATTGCTTAATAAAATGTTTTTTGGTACTTGGTAAGCTTTCTATGTAGCCGAGGATGCCCTTGAACTTGTGCCCCAGCTTAAGTACAAACATGTACCACCATTCTCAATGGGGGAAGTGGCCTAAAATGTGTTACTGAACATAATAAATATCTGACAACTATCATGGTTTAAATGTTCCTCTTTGGGGGGACTTGGGGCACTTGTTAGTAAAATGCTTGCCATACCAATATGTAGACCTGGGTTTTGATCTCCAGTACTCACATA
Source organism: Mesocricetus auratus (assembly GCF_017639785.1). Taxonomy (NCBI): domain Eukaryota; kingdom Metazoa; phylum Chordata; class Mammalia; order Rodentia; family Cricetidae; genus Mesocricetus; species Mesocricetus auratus. The sequence continues at coordinate 5,914,036 of NW_024429216.1, read as the reverse complement.
AAATACCAAGGAGAAGTAGTGTGCTTCTGTGACCCCGTTACGGGGGAGGGAAGAAGATGAGGAGTGGAGTTCAGCAGATCTTGAGGCTTCCACAGCCAGCCTGTCTAGCCGAATCAGCAAGTTCCTTAAATAAGGAGAGATCCTGCCTCAAAGAAGGAGAAAAGTAATAGATACCCAGGCTGTCCTTGGACTAAATGATCCTCTTGTGTCATCCTCCTGAATGCTGAGGTTTCGGACGTGGGCCATCACAGCCAGCTTAAATTATGTCCTTCTGAAATACTAAATTTTAAATGAAGAACTTCTTACTCCAGAATTGAATAACCTTGGGATCATGCCCTCAAAAATCTCCATGGAAGTGGGAGATCTGGGTGAGCCTGTGGATGGACAAGAAGCCCTAAAAGGTGGTGAATGCTTACATGTCTTAAGTATTGTAAGAGCAAGGTAAACTGGAGATGGAGTTAACTCCATCCTCAGAAAAAGCCACCTTGAGAAATTCCCTGCATGACACAAGGCTGATTCAACTCCAACCAATGAACCATAAACAGTTCCAAGGAGCACCCAAATTGTGCCCACCCTGACAAAGTGACCCCATCCGAGTGGTCAGGCAATGACTAATTTTAGTAAATAACATCTCGTCACAACTGTCCTTGTGGGCAACCATTAGTAACAGTTTTGAAATTTCCCTAGCCCCCAAGTCAGTGAACCCAAAGGTCACCCACTCTTACCCAATCCTGAACAGCCAAGGCACCTACCACCCTGCTTGCTGTCTTTTCCTTTAAAAACCCCTTGCAATTGAGGCCAGGCACCCTTTTCCTGCAGCTGCGGGGCCAGTTTGCTGGACAGGGTCCCTGCCGAGGCTTGTAGCTTAACATTAAACCTAATGCATTTTCATCAGTGAGTTGGGAGTTGGCTCCTTGGTGGTCTTTTTTGGGGTCTCATAAACTTGGCATAACAGTATGTTTTACTAGTTTGTTTTTTAAAGATTTATTTATTACATATACAGTGTTCTGTCTACATGCCAGAAGAGGGCACCAGATTGAATTGTAGATGGTTGTGAGCCACCGTGTGGTTGCTGGGAATTGAACTCAGGACCTCTGGAAAAGCAGTCAGTGCTCTTAACCTCTGAGCCATCTCTCCATCCCTTTACTGGTTAGTTTTATCTGTCAACTTAGAATCATCTTCCAGGAGAGTCTTACTGGGGAATTATTTAGATCAGGTTGGCCTGTGGATATATATGTCTTGTGGATTGCCGTGCTGGTTAATTGGTGTAGAACGACCCAGCCCACTGTGAGTGGCACCATCCCGTAGGCTGGGTGCTGAACTATGTAAAAGTGAAGAAAGCAAGCAACAGTTCCTGCGTTTATTCTCTGTTTTCACGTGCCTTGAATCCTCCATAGTGATGTGCTGTAGCCTGGATTTGGAAGCTGAATAAATCCCTTTCTCCCCTAAGCTGCTTTTTGTCAGTTTTATCACAGCAACAGGTTAACCCCCAAAGCCATGCATCTTATTAAACTTTACATTCACAAAGCAGATTCTGTTAAGCTATTGTGTGTATAAGAAGAAAGATTGTTGTATATTCTGCCATTTGCAAGCAGCTTGTGAAACGGCATATTTTACCAGCTATATAGTGTGGGCATTTGGGTGAATCGGGTAGGACAGGTATTCTGGCACTTGGGAGTCACAGAATACTGAGTGTTACACAGCTCATGTGGAAAGGTATCTGGAACTCGGGAGCCAAGGGCTACCACAGGCTGCAGTAAGCATAGCAGCTTACAGCCCTGCCTCAGGGAAAGGCTTCCCCGGTGTATTATCGCTCTGGCAGGACAGGGTCTTCCAGCTGGGGATGTTTGCCCAGTGTAGTAGTTTTGCTCCGGCAGGAGAAGGATTCCCGGGCGAAGTTGCTATAGTTCAGCTCTGCTGCCGGGAGTAGAGAGCCGAGTGTAACAACTCCTCTCTGCCAGGGGAAGGGTTCCCCGGCAAAAATGTTATAGCCCTGCTTGCTCTGCCCTGCCCAGGATGGTCTCTGCTCCACCGCAAAAGGTCTTCACCCAAAGCTCATCAGGGGGTTTATTGGGAGGGAAGAATCCAGGAGAGTGGCTGTCCTCTGCCACAGTGGCAGAGGACAACCAGGTAGTGTGAACAGTCACAAGCTGAACAAACACGGCTTCCAAGGTGGGGATTGGTCAGATTTCAATGCTGAGCTCAGATTGGCTAGAGCTCCTGCTCGAGGATTGGTTAGTTTTCTGCACAGGGTTAGGGTTAGATTTGGCTCTGGTTTCAGGGCCAAAGTGTGTTTCTTTCTCTGGGCTTTTTTTTTTTTTTTTTTTTAGCCTTTTGGCTCTAATTTTAGGGCCAGGGTGCATTTCTTTCACTGACTCTGATTCCAGGGCCAAAGTGTGTTTCTTTGGCTCTGCTCAGGGTGTGTTTCTTTGGCTGGACCCTTTTCCCTACATATAATCTCATCATATGCTGTAAATAAAACATACAAAGTACGGAGTCAAACCGAGCCAGGTTAGTATTTCCCTGGTCCTAAAAAGAAAGCAGCTGGGTGCTCACACACACCTTTAGTCTCAGGTCTTGGGAGCATAGGCAGGTGGATCTTTCTGAGTTTGAGGCCAGCACAGCCAGGGCTACAAGTGAAACCCTGTCTCAAAAATGAGAGAGAGAGAGAGAGAGAGAGAGAGAGAGAGAGAGAGAGAGAGAGAGAGAGAGAGAGAGAGAGAGGAGGGAGGGAGGAAGAGAGAGGAGGGAGGGAAGGAGGAAGAGAGAAAGAGAGGAGGGAGGGAGGGAGGAAGAGAGAGGGAAAGAGGAGGGAGGGAGGAAGAGAGAGAGGAGGGAGGGAAGGAGGAAGAGAGAGGGAGAGAGAGAGGGAGGGAGGGAGAGGGAGGGGGAGGGAAGGAGGAAGAGAGAGGGAGAGAGAGGAGGGAGGGAGGAAGAGAGAGAGAGGGAGGGGGGAGGGAGAGAGGAGAGAGAGAGAGGGAAGGAGGGAGGGAGGGAGGGAGGAAGGGAGGGAGAGACAGAGAGGAGGGAGGGAAGGAGGAAGAGAGAGGGAGGGAGGGAGAGAGAGAGAGAGGAGGGAGGGAAGGAGGAAGAGAGAGGGAGGGAGGGAGGGAGGGAAGGAGGGAAGGAGGAAGAGAGAGAGGGAGGGGGGAGGGAGAGAGAGAGAGAGAGAGAGGGAGGGAGGGAGGGAGGGAGGGGGGAGGGAGAGAGGTGACTAGAGATGGAACCCACTAGCTTGCTTGCTTAGCATGCACAAAGTCCTGGGTTCATAAACTGCATAGCGGTGCACACCTGCACTCCCAACCCTGGAGAAGGGGCCCAGAGGATCACAGACTAAGGTGGGAAACCAGAGCGTTTGTGCCTGGGGGTCATCTAAAGCTTACTAAGCTGTCATCACAGAGCAGCCGAGAACATAGCTCAGCAGCAGTGATCTGCGTATGCACAAGGCCCTGCGTGTCGGCCTCCCCTAGACCCAGAAGACAAAGGCAGGTGCAGTGGTACGTGCCTTTCTTACCTAGCATACTGCAGGAGGGGCATTGGTGGGCAGAGGCCAGCCTGGCATAGACCCTATTTCAGTTTATTGTAGTGAGAGATCAACAGCAAATACACTGATCTTGTCAACAGTTGAATCTGAATACTGGCTACATATTGTCTGCAACAGTTTTAGGTTTGTGGGTTTTTGTTTGTTGTTTGTTTCGAGTCCCACAAAGTTGCCAGTTCAGGCCTTGAACCTGTAATTCCCTTGCCTCCGCCTCTGGAGTTATTTAAATTCTAAACCTGCATCATCACTAGCATAGATTTCTTTTTTCTTTTTTCTCAATTCTACTGTTGACCTAGCCCACTACTAGTGACATGTTGACAGCTGTGTTTTATTTGTTTTACCCATTCAGACAGGGTCTTGTTTTATATGTAGCCCAGGTTGGAATTCACTACCCCAGGCTAACCTCAAGTCACAGTCCTTCTGCCTCAAACTTTCTCAAGTTGTCTGACCTGCACATGTATACCATCGTAGAATATACATGGACAGACAGACAGACAGACAGACACACACACCCTATACAAAGTGAGTTAATGGAATTGTCTTGCTTTCTATACTTTTGGCTAGGATATTGGAAATGAATGATGAAGCTGAAATGTGCTTTGTTTTTTACATTTTATGTGTATGAGTGTTTTGCTTGCATGTATGTATGTGCACAACACACATTGCCTAGTGCCCATGGAAACTGGAAGAGGGCATTGGGTCTCCTGGGATTGGAGTTACAGACAGTTGTGAGCCACTATATGTGTGCTGGGCACTGAACCTGGGCCCTCCGGAAGAGCAGCCAGCTCTTAAGCCCTGAGCCATCTCCCCTTCCCCCTGAAGTATTTAATGCTACAATATTAAAAACAAATCAGTGTTAGAAATAAACCAGAAGACAAATTATCCAATAACCCAGTGTGGTATCTTTTGTAATGTCAGCGGAAGGGAGGCCAAATGGAAGAAATCATGAGTTCCAGGTCAGCCTGGGTTGTAGTTCAAACAAACAAACAAACAAACAATCAAAAAAACCTCACCAATCCAGCTTCAGGGGCTCCCACAAGTCAAATCTTGGAAAACACAGACATCAAAACGAAAGAAATTGATTATAACACATTATAATCCGCAAATATGTGCTGTGCTGTTAAGACGGAAGAAATAGAGGAAAAGGAAAACTCTTCCTTGCATAAGAATGTAGGACTGCCGGGCGGTGGTGGTGCATGCCTTTAATCCCAGCACTCGGGAGGCAGAGGCAGGCTGGACCCACAGCCTCCAAAACAATACAGAGAAACCCTGTCTCGTAAAACAAAAACAAAACAAAACAAACAAACAAAAAAAAGAATGTAGGACTACCATGAAAACCATACCCGTGGTTTAAACCCCTAGTCTGCTTTCTGAAAAGAAAACCGTGCCCAAAGTAGTGGCGCGCACCTTTAATTCCAGTACCACGGAAAGGAAGGCAGGTAGGCCTCTGAGTTTGAGGCCAGCCTGGTCTACAGATTCCAGGCTAGCAAGGGCTGCATAGAGAGACTTTGCCTCAGATATTTAAAAGGAAAGGAAGAAAAACTGGTAGACAATCTTATCACAGCCATAAGAGTGGTTCAGGTAGGGGTGTGGTGGCTTGTGCCTCTAATGCCAGCAGTGGGGGCTTGCTGAAGGATCTTCGCAAGCTCAAGGTCAGCATGGTCTCTGTGGGGAGATCCAGGGCCATTTAGGTAGACTGTCTTAAAAACAAGCAACGGAAGCCAAAAACCAAGGGCCGTTGTTCAGCAAGCGATCCAAGCTGGACCTCGAAGCATCAGGGTGTTGTTTTGTTCAACGCCGGAGTCACGGCTCCAGGCTATTTCGGCCTAACCCTGTATCCTGGCACCAAGCTCTCACTGCGGGTGCGAAGCCACAGAAGCCTCTCTCGCCCCACTGGTTCCTTGTGCGCCTGCGCACTGCCGCACAGATGCCCCCCCCCACCTTCCCCCGCGGTCCAGCAGCTGGGGGCGGGGCTCACAGTCTCTGCAGGGCGGAGAGCCCAGGACCTGGAGAAAGAAGCAAGCAGCATCCCGGACTTTCTGGTTTGAGATCGGAAGCCCTGGAGCCCCCAGTATCACCCTCGATAGCACCTCGGTGCCACCGCCGCAGCGCCGAGGCCCGGGTCACCGCACTTGGGACCCACACTCTGGGCACCGCGTCCCACAGCCGGGTGAGCCGGGCTCGCGGGACCTATGCTCTTCTCCTCTGGGATTCGAGGGCGGGGTCCGCTCTGTGGACCCCTGGGACTCGGGTGGTCATCTGTGTGTGCAGCCTATCGTGCTGCACCCAACCCCCCGGCCTGGCTGCGGACAGGGACCGAGGGGGAAGTCGGCGCGGGGGAGGGGGGCGATTTGCACGGTGGAGACCCCCTGTGCTGAACGCGGGCTCCTTCGATGCCGGGCAGGCCTCGGGAGCAGAGAGCCGCGGGACGACTCGGAGCTAGAGGCCAGGCAGCCGCAGGGGTGGCATCCCGGGAGTCCACTGCACAGGCTGGCCGAAGCAGCAAGCACAGACGCGGGTGGCTGTGGGCTGCCGCCGGCTCCTGTCGCTTGCTGTGGTGCGGGCGGGTGGAATCAGCCGGGACCCCTGAAGAGTGGGGAGGGGGCTCTGACCAAGTTCAGGAAAGCGTGGGGGTGAAGCCAGAGGGCGTAGTGGCACACACCTGTGTGATCTCAGGATTTGGGAGGTGGAGGCAGGGGGATAAGGCAGTCGAGGTCATCCTCCAATGGATGCCTGACATTGGGCTGCAAGAGACCCGGTCAGAAAGAAAAAAGAAATGCGCTCCGCCTCTCCAGGCCCGCTGCTTCTATTTAAAAGCGAGGTTACATGTGAGTTTCTGGTGCTTCTGTGAAATTCGTCTGAATTTTTAGGACATGGGGTTAATCTTCTTCCCTTTGAAAGCTCTCTGAAAATGTTTTATTCAGCTGTGAGTGACGTCACTGCCATTCAGTCCACGAGGGTGAGGAATTCAAGGCCACCCTGGGCCACATCGATACCCTAAAAAACAAAAAGACAAAAAGAATGAATTATTCATTGCTCTGGGTCTGAGAATTTCCCTACATTTTCAGTGAGCAGAGATCTAATCAGAGGAGGTCTCTTTTAGTGCAGTGCATGATGGGGGTTCTACAGTTAATTACCCACGTGCCGCATACATTCAGATAGGACTCTGCAATACTGAAATGCTGTGTTAAAGGTTGACGCGTGATTTGTTAAGGCCTAGCATTACTTAAGTGTACTGAGGTCAGCGGCTGAAGGTACCACTGAGGCTCATCCTCTGCCTCTGCATTGGTCGTTCGTTTTTTGTTTTTTCTTATTTTTCTTTTTCGAGGCAGGGTTTCTCTGTGTAGTCCTTGCTGTCCTCAAACTCCTCTGTAGACCAGGCTGGCCCGGAACTCACAGAAATCTGCCTGCCTCTGAAGATCTTTGTGCCTCTGCATGATGTGTTATCCTAAGTGTGACCTTTGGACCATCATCAGCTGCTGTTGCATTTGGGGAAATTTTACAAATGCAAGTGCTGGGGTTGTAGCTCAGCATGTGCACTTACCTAGCTAGCGGGCTCTATCTTCAGGCATGCAAAACCAAAAACCTGGAGAGCACATTCTTCCTTTTAAAACTTATTTGTGTGTGTTAACATGTGTGTGCACCACCTACATGTGTTGGCAGAGGCCTCAATAATGGCTTGTGTAACGAGTGGTTGTGAGGACCATGTGGGTGCTGAGGATCGAACTCAGGTCCCTTGGAAGAGCAACCAATGCTCTTAACCACTGAGCCATCTCGACCAGTCTTCTAGGTGACCATGGTGCATGCTGAAGTCTCACTGCTGCATTCTGCAGCTGATTTCCCTATAGTTTGGAGGAGGGCACGTTTCTGTGTAAGCCCCTCCCATCTCTCCCAGTTTGTGTGTTGGAAAGCCAGGTGGCATGGAAGAAGGGAGAAATGGGGTATACTGGTTTTTAAAGTTTGGCAGCTCTGGGCAGTTCTGATCTCATGGCTGCACCCTTTCCCCAGCTCCGGCCTCTGCGAACAGCTTCTCCAGGGCATGATCCTTGAGGAAGGACAAGCCAGTTCTTGGCAATTCAAGAATCATGGATCATGTAAGTTGGTTTCTCTGTATCTGAAATTATGTCTTTAAAAAAATTACACTATTTGTATTTATTTATGATGCCTGTGTGTGGATGCATGTATGAGCATGAGCATACTGCAGCATACACGTGTGTGCATGCACATACAGGCATAAGCATGCTGTGGGGCACATGTGTGTGCATGCACACACAGGCATAAGCATGTTGTGGGACACATGTGTGTGCATGCACATACAGGCATAAGCATGCTGTGGGGCACGTGTGTGTGCATGCACATACAGGCATAAGCATGCTGTGGGGCACGTGTGTGTGCATGCACATACAGGCATAAGCATGCCGTAGCACACGTGTGTGCATGGACATACCGGCATAAGCATGCTGTGGGGCACGTGTGTGTGCATGCACATACAGGCATAAGCATGCCGTGGGGCACGTGTGTGTGCATGCACATACAGGCATAAGCATGCTGTAGCACACATGTGTGCATGGACATACAGGCATAAGCATGCTGTGGGGCACGTGTGTGTGCATGCACATACAGGCATAAGCATGCTGTGGGGCACGTGTGTGTGCATGCACATACAGGCATAAGCATGCTGTAGCACACATGTGTGCATGCACACACAGGCATAAGCATGCTGTGGGGCACGTGTGTGTGCATGCACACACAGGCATAAGCATGCTGTGGGGCACGTGTGTCTGCCAGAGGACAACTTTTGGAGTTGGTTCTCCCCTTCTGCTTTGAGTGTCCTGAGGATCGACCCCAAACACTCAGCTTCCCCTGTGGGTCCCGGGGATAAAGCTCGTGCCCTTATTTGTTTGTGTTTGCTCATTTTGTATGGAGGGCGCTGCCTCAGGTGTCTGTGGAGGTAAAGGGATAACTTTTGGGAGCCAGTTCTTCCGCCATGTGTGTCCTGGATGGATTCAGGTCATCTGGCGTGACCGCAACGGCCTTTACTCAGTGAACCCTCTCGGCGGCCCTGACTTTTTGTTTTGTCAGGTTGTACAAAGACTCTCATTTGTTCTTTTGAAACTTCCTATCAGAATCCGATCCTTCATCTGCTCCCCAGTCTTCCATTACACAGGGATGGAGCCCCTGCAGCTACCTATTCTGTGCCCTTCTCTCCATCTTCATGTGAGGGTGCCCTGACCCAATCAGTGTGAACCCTGAAGACCAGAGAACCTCTCCTTAAAACATCACCGCTTCCACAGAATTACACTGTGAGCAGTTACTGCATATGTAATTTTAAATTTTCCATGGTTGACGCCGTAAAAGATGCTATACGAGGCACACACATAGTCTTACCTATTTCAGTTTTTCAAGACATTGGTTTAATTTTATTGTATGCGAGTGTGCCTGGGTGTGTGTATATGTGCACTGCATGCATGCTGGAGCCCTCAGCATCCGGAGCAGATGCAGTTCCCTTAGAACCAGAGTTCCTGGTGGTTCTGAGTCACCATATGGGTTCTGGGAACCAAACCTGGTCTCTCCATCCCCTCATAAACATGTTCTCAAGGTCTCATTAGTTACTTTTTATGTGTCTGTGTGTGAAATGAACTCTGGTCCTCTGCAAGAGCAGCAAGCCCTCTTGCAGTGGCTGAGCTGTTTCTCCAGCCCCTGCTTCCCCCCCCCCCCCCGTGGGTCTGAATGAGAATGGCCCCATAACCTTATGTGTGAAGCCATTTCTCTCTCTCTCTCCTCTCTCTCTTACAGGTCACACTTGTCTCCATATCTTTAAAAAGCTTTTTAGCATTGTAAAAATCACTTAAAGATCCTCTTACTGATATTATTGTTCAAGTCTTTTAAAATAGTTTTTATTTAAATTAAAAACAATCTTATTTTGCATACAAATCCCAGTTCCCTCTCCCTTCTGTCCTCCCATGCCCCCCCCTCCAGCCCCTCATCCCACCCCCAGGGAGGGTGAGGCCTCCCATGCGGGAATCATCAAAATCTGTCACACCGTTTGGGTCAGGGCCTGGGCCCTCCCCTATGTATCTAGGAAGCCGTTTCTTTTACCGTTTACCGTATTATAAAACTTGAGGACAATTACAAGAATCTGAAACAGCCACCAAGGCCACAACACACCCACCATCGTTTGCCTCCTGGCTCCTAAAATACCTTGCAACCTTCTGGCCCGGCCTCTTCTCCCGAGGGCCACACTTTCTCCCATCCTGAGTCTGCCTAGGACGCTCTGATCAATTCTTGCCAGGTGAATATGAGCCCCGCCTCTCAAACCAAACACTATTCAAGTGGACAATGGATGGATGGTGGCATAAAATTTCTGTAACACATATTTGAATACTTGGTCCCCAGGTAGAGGAACTATTTGGGAAGGAATAAGAGGTGTGGCCTTGTTGGAGGGGATGTTGGGGGAGTGAACTTTGAGGCTTCAAAAGCTCACACCAAGCCCATGTTTCTCTGTCTGTCTGTCTCTCTGTCTCTGTCTCTGTCTCTCTGTCTGTCTGTCTCTCTCTCTCTCTCTCTGCCTGCTGCCTGTGTAGCAGGATGTAAAGCTCTCAGCTACTGCTCTAGAGCTATGCCTGTCTGCTTCCTGCCTCTATGATCATGGACTAACCCTCTAAAACTACAAGGAAGCCCCCAGTTAAACGCTGTCTTTATGAGCTGGCTTGGTCACGGCGTTTCCTCGCATCGATAGAACAGTGACTTAGACACACCCTCCCCAGCACATTTTGTCCCGTTTTATCTCACGCACAATACATGGGCTTGTCGTTTCAGAGCGAGGTGGTGTTCAGAGACGTGACTGTGGACTTCTCTCAGGAAGAGTGGGAGTGCCTGAATTCCTCCGAGAGGGATCTGTACAAAGATGTGATGTTAGAGAACTACAGCCACCTGGTGGCACTGGGTAAGCCCCCCCAGGCCACTTCCCACAGCGCCCATGCTAACAACCGGGTGGAACGGACACCTCTGTGAAAAACTTTTATGGTCCTACATGATTCAAATGCATAATCATCATTTAAAAAGCTTTAAAAGGATGGAGCTGTATGAGTTTAAATAAAAATGAAGCCATGCCTCTACCCTTGATACTGAAAGAATTCAAATTCGAATGTTCTTTTACCCTGATGGCCATCTTTGTTTTGAAGAATTGACTAAAGAATCTTCCTTTTGATCCTGGAGACATGACTCATAAGTTAAGAGCATTGGCTGCTTTTGCAGAACACGTAGGTTTGGTTCCCAGCATCCACAGGGCATCTTACAACCATTTGTAACTCCAGTTCCAGGGGATCCAACACCCCCTTATGGCCTCTCAGAGCACTGCATGCGCGTGGTACATGACATACATGCAGGCAAAACACCCAAACACATAAAAATGAAAGTTAAAAAAAGTAAATTAGCCAGGTCGTGGTGGTACATGCCTTTAATCCCAGCACTCAGGAGACAGACGTGAGTGGATTGCTGAGTTTGAGGCCAGTCTGGACTACAGAATGAGTTGTTCCAGGACAACCAGAAAGACAGAGAAACCCTGTCTTGAAAATAATAATAATAATAATAATAATAATAAACAAAACTCTGTGTGTGCCCCAACCCCACGTCTTGCATTCACTATGCGTCCATGACACCCGATCCTCCTTCCTTCTCCTCTTAACTGCTGGGGCCGCAGCCATGTATTACCCCACCTGGCAAATAGATTCATTCTTTACATGCATTCTGTTACGCTCTTCCAAGCAGGATGCTCCATTTCTAAGCCAGATGTGATCACCCTGTTGGAACAAGGGAAGGAGCCCTGGATGATTGTGAGGGATGAGAAGAGAAGGTGGAGCCAAGGTGAGTAATGTACATGGCATGATTGATGTACACCTGCTGGTAGGAAGACACACTCTTAGATGCTGATGGGGAAGGTTGTAAGACACACTCTTAGATGCTGATGGGGAGGTTGTAAGACACACTCTTAGATGTCTATGGGGAAGGTTGTAAGACACACTCTTAGATGCTGATGGGGAGGTTGTAAGACACACTCTTAGATGCCGATGGGAAGGTTGTAAGACACACTCTTAGATGCCGATGGGAAGGTTGTAAGACACACTCTTAGATGCCGATGGGAAGGTTGTAAGATACACTCTTAGATGCCGATGGGAAGGTTGTAAGACACACTCTTAGATGCCGATGGGAAGGTTGTAAGACACACTCTTAGATGCTGATGGGAAGGTTGTAAGACACACTCTTAGATGCCGATGGGGAAGGCTGGAGGATCACCCCTGAGATGCTGATGGGGAAGAGACATGAAACTTGGAAAGAAAACTTAGACCTTTCCCGAATGAGTCACCAATGACATTTCCTCTATGCCAGATTGCCATTTGTTTCTTCTCTCTCATTTCCCTGCCTTTTCCACAAGGGAAGGTTTTCTTGTCCAGTGAGAGCATAATTTTTTTCCTGCGTTTTATATCTAATTTCTTTGTGGATAATCTTGTAGTATACTCCTGACTCCTTAAGAACCTTCTAAATTAGTTTATTTCATTTGTATAGTTGCTTGGCTGGTATGTTTGTGTGTGCACCACTTGCCTGCCTGGTGTCCACTGAGGCTGGAAGAGGGCATCAGATCCCCTGGAGCCGGGAGTTACAGGTGGTTATGAATCACCAAGCAGGTGTTGGGACTTGGACTCTGAGCCTCTTAAGCAGCCAAGAGTCCGTAACTGCTGAGCCATCTTCACAGCCTACATTTTCTTTTCTGAGATAGGGTCTTGCTATATAATGAGGCTGACTGTGAATTCCTCATCCTCCTGTCTCAGATTGTCTCCGGCCTGCGACTACAGTGTGTGACGCTGTGCCCGCTTTGTATTTCAGGGTTTTTTTTGGTTTTTCGAGACAGGGTTTCTCTGTAGCTTTGGAGGCTGTCCTGGAACTCACTTTGTAGACCAGGCTGGCCTCGAACTCACAGAGATCCGCCTGCCTCTGCCTCCCGAGTGCTAGGATTAAAGGCGTGTGCCACCAACGCCCGGCTTGTATTTCAGTTTTTATGTATACAACTTTTGTTTTCATTGGATGGAATTTATATTTGTAATGAAGTCACACAGTAAACGGGGAGGGTTAGAAAGATGGATCCCCTGTTAAGAGCACTGACATCAATACACGGGCTCTGGGTTTGGTTCCCGGCACCCATACTGTGGCTCACAGCCACCTGTAACTCCCGGTCCAGGGGACACGATGCCCTCTTCTGGCCTCCTGGGCGCTGCATGCGCATGGTGCACAGATGTACACTCAGGCAAGATGAATATAAAGAGCTGAAAATTAGCGAGTGCATGCTCAGTGGTTGAGCTTCTATTTAACCGTGGCCTTGATCACCTGAACCTTACAACCATATAACGCAAAACGCAAATGATTTATTACTGTCCTCAAATGGCTAGATATGGTGGCTCACTTCTTTAGTCCCAACTCTGGGAATTCAGGCCAGCCTGGTCTAATAGCAAGTTCCAGGTTAGCCAGGGTTACATAGTGAGACTTGGTCTGGAGAAAGTTCCAGGGCTACATAGTGTTTCATAGTGAGACTTTGTTTGGAAAAAATGACCTTCTAAGTATTAAAAGAAGAATGAATAGGGTAATAATACAGAAGACTGGGATGAGGTTTAGGGATGAGAGTGAAGCTATTTTAGGCAAAGTGATCATGAAAATAGAACCAATGTGAAGTCTCTGGTTGGCTGGAGATGGGATCTCTTGAGCTTAAGTTCGCTCAACTTCTTCATTCATAAAGGTAGTTTTGCTTTTAAATGTTTGTGCTGGCTGTGGTGGTGCCGGGGGCAGAAGCCAGGGCCTCACATGTGCCCTCCAGATGCTCCACCACAGCCCCAGCTGCAGAATCCCTGGCGGCCTGTTTCCCATCATCTTTAATGTTCTCAACTGCACTTACTTCTCCAGCAATGCAATGTGCACTTGTAACTAGTGCTTCCAGAACATTCTACCTGAGTTTCATAGACGAGGTTCTCCTTGAGCATGAATAGCTTCAGTTGCTTGCATGAATATGAATTTGAGTAGTCCAATTTGGGAACAAATAACAGTAACCCCTTGTAGCAGACCTGACTGTTTATCTATAGAGGAGTCACCTGCTTGAGACTGTTCACAACGTCAAATTACTATTATCATTAATATTATTATTAATTATTATTATTTTGAAGACTAGGTCTCATCATGTAGCCTTTTTGGACTATGTTGTCCCTGAACTCACTGAGATCCACCTGCCTCATTCCCTTCTTGTTTTCAATTGTGTGTGTGTATTTGACTTTGTTTACTTGCCTTAGTAAGTAGTTGTAGATTGTCCAATCTCAGTGCGGTGCTGTGTTCATATGACATCATTCACTTAGCTGTTTTCCTCTTGATGAGGGCTTCCAGTTTGGGCATGTTACAGATAATGTTGGTAAATGATATAAATTCCTTTTAAAAACACCTTTTTCATTTTAAAAATTATTGAACTCTTGGGCTGGGGATGTAGTTCTGTTAATAGAGTGTTGGCCTACTATGCACGAGGCCCTGGGTTAGATCCCCCGCATCACATAAAACCAGGTGTGGTGGCGCACACCTGTAACCCTATACTAGGGAGACAGAGGCAGGGAGATCAGAAAGCTTAAGGCCACCTCTGGTAACCTGCCGAGTTCAAGACCAGCCTAGCCAACATGAATGAAACCCTGTCCCAAAGAAAAAACAAGCAAAGGACAACCTAAAATTGTACTGAACTCTTTTTAAAGTGTAAACGTATTTGTACATGTTTATGTGTGTTTGTACATGTTTATGTGCTTCTTTTGCCTGCATATATACTTTTGTGCTGTGTGTGCCTAGTGCCTGCGGGGGCCAGAAGACCGTGTCAGGTCCCCTAGGACTGGAGTTACAAAAGGTGGTGAGTCACGTGAGCACTGGGAACAGAACATAGGTCCTCCTGCAGGAGCAGCAAGTCCCCTGCTGAGCCTAGTTTTAGTAGTTTAGAGGAAGCCAGTGTGATGGAGCTATAAGGAGCAAAGGGGACGATGATGTGGATACGGTAAACACAGGAAATGCTGTTCATGGGAAAATACGCTTTATTCTGCTTAAAAGGACAAGTCATTAAAAAGTCTAAGTAGTGGAGCTTGAGACATGCCTCAGCATTTAAGAGTGCTGAATGTTTTTGCAGAGGACCTGGGCCCTCTGCAGAACCCACACAGCAGCTCACAACTGCCGGCCACTCCAGTTCCAGGGAATCTGGCCTCCATGGGCTCCTGCACATTCGTGGTGCACATAAACTCATGCACGCCAACACACATGAAATGAGTATGATTTAAAAGGAAATTTTAAGTAGAGATTCTCACATTTTGATCTATATCCAAATAACTTGGTCTCATCATTTCTTTATCTCTCTTAGACTTTTTTTTTTTCAAATCACATGATTATTTTTTGGGGGCCTTTTAGCTCATTTAGTTATTGGTTTGTTCTGTTTTGTTTTCCTTGTCTTGAGTCAAAATCTTGTGATGTAGCCCAGGCTGGCTTGCATGTGTAACCAAAGCATCTTCCTCAGCCTCTGGAGTGCTGGAATCGGATGCATGCCTGGTTTAGGCCTGTTTTCTGTTATGTTTTTCATTTCTGTTCTAAAAACTTTTATTTGTTTATTTTGTCCAGAGTAGGAGAGTGTCATGTGTTGATCTTTTTTGTTGGCTTTCAGAGCTGGAACCCAGATATAGCAGTAAAGTGTTACTTCAAGAAAAGAATACTTATGAAATTAATTTGTCTCCGTGGGAAATAATGGAAAGAATTAAAAGGTATGGCCTTGAAGATTCCTTTTTTCGGAAAGAGTTTGAATATAAAACCTTTGAAGAACAAGAGAGTTCTCGCGGGGCGTGTTTCAGACAAGTGACAAAACCCGGCCCTGGAAAAAGAGCCGTGTACAAAAGACGCTCATCAGTTGGTCTCTATCAGAAAAACCGTAACAGAGAAAAGCCCTACGAATGCGGGGAGTGTGGGAAGGCTTTCAGAGTCCGCCAACAACTCACCTTCCACCAGAGAATCCACACGGGGGAGAAACCCTACGAGTGTCAAGAATGTGGGAAAGCCTTCAGGCAGTGTGCCCACCTCAGTCGCCACCGGAGGGTTCACGCGGCCGACAAACTCTATGAGTGTAAGAAGTGCGCAGGGATCTTCAGGTGCAGCTCAGACCTCCGAGGACACCAGAGGAGTCACGCCGGCGAGAAGCCGTACGGATGCAAGGAGTGCGGGAAGGCGTTCAGAGTGCGGGGGCAGCTGAGTCTCCACCGCAGGATCCACACCGGGGAGAAGCCTTACGAGTGCGAGCAGTGCGGCAAGACCTTCAGGCAGTACGCGCACCTCACCCGGCACCAGAGGCTCAGCAGCGCCGGCGAGCGCTCCTCGGCGTGCGAGCAGTGCGGGCAGGCTTTCCTGTGCAGCACGGGCCTCCGGCTGCACCACAGGCTGCACACGGGCGAGAAGCCCTACGGCTGTGAAGAGTGCGGGAAGGCGTTCCGCGTGCGGCAGCAGCTCACCCTGCACCAGAGGATCCACACGGGCGAGAAGCCCTTTGACTGCAAGGACTGCGGGAAGACCTTCAGCCGCGGCTACCACCTAACGCTCCACCGGAGGATCCACACGGGCGAGAAGCCCTACGAGTGTAAGGAGTGCCACAAGTTCTTCCGCCGGTACTCGGAGCTCATCTCCCACCAGGGCATTCACGTTGGGGACAAGCCCTATGACTGCAGGGAGTGTGGGAAGGCCTTCCGGCTGTTCTCACAGCTGACGCAACACCAGAGTATCCACCTGGGGGAGAAGCCCTATAAGTGTTTGGAATGTGAGAAAAGTTTCAGGCTGCTCTCCCAGCTCACTCAGCATCAGAGCATCCACACGGGGGAGAAACCCTATGACTGCAGGGAGTGTGGGAAGGCCTTCCGGCTCCATTCATCACTTATTCAGCATCAGAGGATCCATTCTGGCGAGAAACCTTACAAGTGTACGGAGTGTAAGAAGGCATTCAGACAGCACTCACACCTCACCTACCACCAGCGAATTCACAAGAATTCTTAAGGACCCTTTTAAGAACTCTTCCATTGCAAATACGTTAAGGAGCGGTAGAAAATTCTAGAAGAAAAAAAGGTTTTAGTCCTTTTTTGCTTCCTGCTCACAAATAGCCGCATGAAAGGTTTCAGTCAGAGGACAAAGTGTTAAACTTTAGGAAGCTCTCTCTAGACTGGAACTTCACAGAAGGACGAATGTGTAAAGGCATTCTATCTATACTGTGTACCTAAGAGCATAGCCAAGGCACCAACTCATTTTGAAAATTAATAACTAAAAAGAATTGTCTATATAAGCTGTATCTCAGAGCTACCAAGAGTTGCTGAGGTACCGTTCTTAATTAGAGAGTTTCAGCAGAATCAGGCAGCACATTTAATAGAGACTCTAGAACGGTGGTTCTCATCACAACCCCTATGGGGGGGTGTCAAACAACTCTTTCACAGGGGTCACCTAAGACCATCGGAAAACATATTTACAATGTATAATGCTAGCAACATTATAGCTGTGAGGGAGAAAAAATAATTTTGTGGTTGGGGCCTACAACATGAGGAACTGTATTAAAGGGTCATGGCATCAGGGGGGTTGAGATCCACTGGTCTAGGTATTACAACCACCGAGTGATAAACTGGCTTGACCTTGGTAATGAATGGGTCAGGCTGGCAGCAGCTGAACCAACGTAGAATAATAAAGAATTCTGTGCCTTCTAGTGTGCCTAACTACAACACTGACACCTAACTAAAAGCACCAAACCTCTAATCCATACAACCTCAACGCCCAGTTTAGAGAAAATAAGGAAGAGAACAGATTGCCTGGTAAAACAAGAAGCAACGAACCTAAAATGTGAATGCTTTCCCCTTGGTTTTCAACCAGCAAAGTGGTATTAAAAACAGAGGTGATGCATTTTGAATACTGAAAGGGACTTGAAAGGCATAGGTCAGATAGATACACTGGGAAGTCTAAGATCATGAGTTGTGCAAACAGGTGACGCAGGACAGGAAGTCTGCAAGGGACAGCAGTCACCTGCACTAACCCACGTGATTCAATACGGCGTCACTAGAAGCATGCTTAACATGAGTTGAGTTATGGTGGCTTCTCCAAATTAAAACAAGCTTTAGTTTAAAATACAAGACTTTGAAGTCTTAGTTCCCAGCTGCTCTGGATGAACTCAGATGAGGCAAGCCTGTTGTGATGTCAGTCCTGAGGGTGTGGAGAGATGGGGGGATCCCTGGGGTTTGCTCCCTAGCCAGTCTAACTGATCACAGGTTAGTGAAAGACCCTGCTCAAAAAGAAAGATAGGCAGCTAATGTCAAATCAGCCTCTGGCCTCCAGTGCAGACAGGTGTACAAAGTCATGTACACACCCCCCCCCAAAAAAACCCAAAACTCCAGCCTAGGAAGCAGAGGCAGGCAGATCTGAATTCAAGCCAACCTAGGCTACATAGCAAGTGCCAGGCCAGCCAGGGCTAAAAAGTGAAAACACCACCACCAATTAAAAAAATGATAAGTAAAATAAGTGGGATCTTGCCTAGGTCTTCACAATCCTTTTAGTTTTTAAAGCCTTCTGCGTATTTAAGAACGAAGTGAATTGTGTTTGCAAACTTATGAACATTCTAAAATTACTTCCTTAAGTAATAAAGACTTTTTTATGGGTGTTGATGTCAAACATAATGATTTCCCTGTGACCACTCTCGTGAGCTGTTGCTCTATATTGCATGACACGATTGATGTTTCTACTGTAAACGTAAAATAGAAGCAAATTCAAGTGTCTTTAGTCCCGACTAGTCCATGTACATACTGGAGTCTTCAAGGAATGATAATCCAAAATTTCTCAACTAAAATCTGAAATTTGATAATATTTGAGATAAATTTCCAGGAAACATACTGCTGGTGCTCTCTCTCTCTCTCTCTCTCTCTCTCTCTCTCTCTCTCTCTCTCTCTCTCTCTCTCTCTCTCTCTCTCTCTGTCTCTCTCTCTGTCTCTCTCTCTGTCTCTCTCTCTCTCTGTCTCTCTCTCTCTCTCTCTCTCTGTCTCTCTGTCTCTCTCTCTCTCTCTCTCTCTCTCTCTCTCTCTCCCCTCTCTCCTCTCTCCTGTTTCAGAGATAGGTCTCACTGGCCTGCCTCAAACTCACTAAACTTCTGCCTCAGCCTTCTTGTTAGTGCTGAAATTGCAGGCATGCACCTCCAAACTTGGTCACTAGGTTGTGCATTTTAAAGGGGCTATTATAGTTAAATGAGAATTTTAGGTACAGTGTATCAAAATTAGTACCTTATTTAGAAAATGAAACTAAAATCTTATCAAAACAGTGAACTAATTCAGATTTATTTAAGTACTTAACCATTACCTCAAGTGCATTTTGTCACTCAATGCCTGTGAGCGTGTAGGATACTAGCAGTTAGTAACCACTGCTGCAAGTGAAATAGACTAAAATAGGGGGGACTTTAGACCTTATACCATCAATGCACACATAGGTCCATTCCTGGGGTGTGGCAACTGGTTCCAGAGCCTGCATGTTGGCCTAATGCTTTTCTGAAGCAAGTAGAAGTTTGAACCCTAAGGAACAACCTATGTCTGGGCAATAATACAAATACATCCCCAAAGCAGAATTCTGAGCAAAATAAACAGACATAAAAGACATAAAAGATCCTACATCCTAGGCAAGACTGTAGCTCAGTTGGTAGAGTGCTAGTCTAGCATGCAGGAAGTTCTGGGTTTGATCCCCAGCCTATATATGTGGCACAGTGGTACACACCTAAAATCATAGAACTTGAGAGGTAGAGGCAGGAGGTTAAGACCAGCCTTGGCCATAGAGCAAGCTCAAGGCCAGCCGGGGCTATATGAGACTCTGTCTTTTTTTTTGTTGTTGTTGTTGTTGTTTTGAGACAGGGTTTCTCTGTGTAGCCCTGGCTGTCCTGGAACTCACTCTGTAGACCAGGCTGGCTTCAGACTCACAGAGATCCGCCTGCCTCTGCCTCCCGAGTGCTGGGATCAAAGGTGTACTCCACCACTAGGCTACAGACCCTGTCATAAAAAAACAAACAACCATAGTCTATGACTCCCGGTATAATAAGTATAAAAATCAATACCTTGTCTATGTAGTTGGAAGGCAGGATAGTGGGGAGGGTGGGGTGTCCTGCCCCGGAGTGGTAGTGACAGAAGCAGTGTGAGGGTTCTGAGGAGCAGCGTCTGGTCACTTGGTTTGGATGCTTATGACAGATATAGTCAGTTTGTGAGAATTTACACTGTACATATGTTGTGCAACTAAAACTTTTTAAACTTAGGAAATGACAATGAGTTCATATTAGTGCTCCAAATTCAGGGTCTCCGTCTTAAATTTTATCCTTGTATCTTTATAGCAATTTTTTTTTACGAGACAGGGTTTCTCTGTATTGGTTTTTTTTTTTTTTTGAGGCTGTCGGTGCAGTCTGGCCTCGAACTCACAGAGATCCGCCTGCCTCTGCCTCCCAAGTGCTGGGATTAAAGGTGTGCGCCACCACTGCCTGGCTGCACAAAGCCACTTCTACACATTGTAAACCCACGGTAAAAAATGACTGAAGTTGTAGTCAAGGACTGGGGAGATGGCTCTGTGGGGACCAAAGACCTTGCTGTGCAAGTGTGAACCTGAGCTGGGATCCCCAGGACCATGTAATAGCCAGGCAATCACACATGTGCCAGTAATCCCAGTGCTTCTGGCGTGCAGATGAGGCAGAGACAAGAGAATTCCTGGAAGCTCACAAGCCTGGTACATGCAGTAGAAAACCAACATGTTAATTAATGTAATGTTAATTAATATAAGCCCTCCAACATTAATTTGGGCTGTCCCCAGTCAAAGCGAGTTTTGTTAGTGAACGGGCTGACAGTCTGGTTAGTTAGTAAAAGGGCTGGATGTCTAAGCATGGCCAGCAATCCTGGCTAATTTCTAGCTGGGAATAACTAACTCTTTCCCCAGGATCCATTCCTGTGGCACAGAATCTGAGTCTCCAGGTTTCCTCTGTTTTCCAAAGGCCAGAACCTTCCATGCGAAGTTTCAGATTTCTTATTTTATGGCTATTGGATTGTATTTTCTTATTTTTTATTTCTTGGGAGAGGGCTTTCTTTTTATATATTCATCTGTGTGTTTTTAGGAAGCTTCTTCTTCACAACCACAGTTTTTGCAATGGAAACCCTCTTGTTCCTGGCAACTAGGGGTCCAGCTGCTGGGCATGCATAAAATTGTAAACTCTGTATTCTCATCTCAAAAGACACACTCCCACATCTTTTCTTTCCCCAGTACAACCAGACAAGTGAAGTGGTTATCAGTGAGCATAGGTCAAGACAGAATGTGGGTTGCTGGCCTTCCCTGTATCTGTCTTCCTCAGTTGCCTGGCCCTGTCCTGAGGGCTGTAGGCATTGAAGCACGTGCTCATACCAAACATAAGTTTCAGGAGGAGGTAGAGATGCAGAGAGAGAATGGAATGGCCTGGAGCCAGATGGAACCTTAATTTTAACGGGTCCATAGTTGGAAATAGTCCATTTGTTACTGTCATTTGCGGCTTCCACTTTATTGACCTGGGTG
Organism: Mesocricetus auratus; assembly: GCF_017639785.1. NCBI lineage: Eukaryota > Metazoa > Chordata > Mammalia > Rodentia > Cricetidae > Mesocricetus > Mesocricetus auratus. Next base: position 5,892,867 of record NW_024429216.1, on the reverse strand, counting down.
TGTTAGACCCATCGTGTAAGTCCAGCTACTTTTACAGCTGTGGCAATAAAGAGAATCACCTTGTAGGGTCCTTTCCAGGTTAGGTTCATCATCCTTTTGCTACCTGCCTGATCCAGAGAGTATCAGACGCTTCAAACCAGGGGAAACTGGTGGTAAACTCAGAGGCTGGCTGGGTCTCCCAGACAGTCCAGTGAATACCCAGCTTTTATGGAGAACCAGAGATGCCATGGAGACACAGAATGAGTTGGACACACAGAATTGGGGAGCGGTAAAAGTCATGTGGTAGAATGTATATTAATAAACATATGGGTTTAATTTAAAAGCTAGTGGGACAAGCCTAAGCTAAGGCTGAGCTTTCATAATTAATAATAAGTCTCTGTCATTATCTGGGAGCTGGCTGGTGGGACAGAAAAAGACTCATTACAGGAAGTCTTCCAAACATAATCTCATAGGAGGTAAACCCATCCTTATATGTGGGCTGAAGTGAAACAATGGAGGGTGGTCTATTCATCTTTGACTGGACTCAAATGAAAATTTTGACAGTTTCTTTTGATGCTCTGTTCATTCTTTTTACCTGTCCAGAAGATCTGGGGTCTATATGCACAATGGAATTTTTAGATCTATGCCTAAATCATTGGCTATTAATTGACAGGCTTTGGCTATGAAAGCTGGGCCATTGTTGGACCCTCATTGCTAGGGAGAGGCCAAATCAGTTCCTGGAGGAGTGTTTTAAGTTATTATTTGAACAGTCTTATTCCAGGTGGGGAACTCTTTTACCCACCGAAAAAAAGGTACTTTTATCCTTCCTCAGCAGGCCAGATCTTAGTGAAATCAGTTTCCCAGAGTTCACTGTGTGTGTGGGGGGGAGTGTTGGTCTCTCATTTGGACTACTTCCTAGGTAAGGGCTCTCTGTTTCCGATTCATTTGAGCACAAACTTAGAATCTGGCTGAGACGTCCTGTGCTAAGCTGTCCTGTCTAGGTATAGCATACCTTTGTCTGAGCAACTCAGAAAGTTTTGTTGACCCCAGTGAATATCCTGGAGAAGGTCAGTTACTAGACTCCTGCCAGTTGTTTCTGGGAAAATGATCTTTCCCTCTGGTGTCCTCCATCAACCTCTGGGTTTGAGCTGTCCATTTCTTCTTTACCCTTGGGCACTATGAGGTCATGCAATGTCATCATAGTATCAATAGACCCTGCTGGTCTTAGGGCCATTTGTTGATAGCCAGGTTAGCAGCCTCTAGGAAGGCCAAGATTTTCCAATGCCTTTTCCCCAGCAGTGAGAAGGCCTCTTTCTCTGTAGATCATGCTGTGCATATGCCCAGTAGTAAAGGCATACCAACTGAAAGCTGGGGTCAGATCAATCTGTTCTGCTCTCTGGGCTGAGGTACCTGGTTTGGGCCCAAATCATTTAAGTTAAAGTAACTGCTGTGGTTCCCATAGGTCTGGTTTCATCTTTCATCTCCTGACAGTCATGGATGAGCGCCTGTGAGTTGTCACCAGGCAAGAGGGTAGCAGGATTGGTGGTGGTGGGATTCTCAAACCAGACTTGAGGGTGGTGCAGGAGTATAACTGGTCCTGGGTCCCACAGTCATTAAACAGCCAGCATTCTGGGTTCCTCAGAGGAGAGCCTTGATGGCATGGTGTAGGGTAAACAGGCCAGCCAAAGTAACCAACCAATCCCTGAGCAAAAAAATCTAGCACTCTGTCAGGGGCCTCCAGTCATCAGCCAGCTGCGGCTACCTCACGTATTCATAGAAAAGACGTGACTCAATCCTCATAGAGTACGTGCTATGGACCACCCTGCTACCTCTGCTAAATTCCAGAAACAGGCCTGCAGCTTAATTAGCAGTTAAAGATGAGCTCAACAGAAAGCCCCCAAGTCTGCCAGGAGATAGGCTTGGACAATAGGGAAAGACTGAGATAGATAAAGTAAGGACCTACGGTCAGGTTACCTAGCAACACAGGTGGTTCTACCCCTGACCTTTTGCCCTAATAGCTTCCTTGAAGCTGTCCCTCCTTGATTCCTCCTCCAAGCCCCTTAAATATACCTTGGAAAGAATAAAATTCTGGCCGGGCGGTGGTGGTGCATGCCTTTAATCCCAGCACTCGGGAGGCAGAGGCAGGCGGATCTCTGTGAGTTCGAGGCCAGGCTGGACTGACAGCTTCCAAAACAATACAGAGAAACCCTGTCTCATAAAAAAAAAAGAATAAAATTCTGTCACTTTGGTCAGATACTTGTCTCGGTGTCCTTCTTGTATCTCCTGTCCCCCATCTTTCTCCTAGGTGCCCTCCAGTCATCACGTTGAATGCCCCGTGGGTCGGGGCAGCACCCTGACCCTGAACCCAAAGCCAGTGAAAGAATCTCTTTAGCCCTGAACTCAGAACCAAAGAAACACTCCCTGACTCTGAAACCAGAGCCAAAGAAACACTTTGGCCCTAGAATCAGAGCCACTGAAAGAAATACACCTTAGCCCTGGAAATAGAGCCAAAAAGCTAAAAAGGGCCAGTGAAAGAAACACAGTTCGGCCCTAAAACCAGAGCCAATTCTGCCCCCCAACCAACTAAACTAACCAATCCCTGAGCCTGGCCCTGCCCACCTATGTTACCTGTGTGCTACAGGCCAAGAGCAACAGAAGGAGGCTGCCTCTTTTCAATGAAATGCTCAAGTCAGGCAGAGGTTGTCTGCCTCATCCCTTCCAGGAAAATATACCCTCTTTTTGTCTCAAACTCTTATGCTTATGGCCCTATCTCTCAAAGTCCTGAAAGTAATCCAACATCAAAGTGAAAGGAGTTGTGCTTTGAGTCCATCCCATATGATCAGTGTCAGTCTTGTAAATCAGAAAGAGGATGATAAAAAAGACAATAAAGATAGTATACAGAACAATACAGAGCCCTCCTGGTGCCTAGAGGCAAAACTGAACTGAAGACAACTGCCTCAAGCTGTTCTGCAGGTGGGACTGCTCCATCTTTCTACAAAGCAGAGGGATCCACTCCCTTACAGAAGGAGCACCTCCCCAGGCACCCCACCAGTAATCCTTCTGCTCATTGGGGTAGACCATCTACAGGCTCTTGCAGATTCTGGTACAGATTCTAGACCCACTCACAGAAGTTTATCTAAACAGAATGACATGAAATGAAACAGAAAACTTATTGGCCAGCTGAGGCTGCAGGTTCTATGGATGGGTGGTAGTCCTGGTGTGCTTGGGAGGATCCCAGACGAGCCCCCAAATGTTATTCCCAGATTGCAGAGTCCACCAAAAAACCAACAAGGAGACTGAATCCTGTATGTAAAAGTAAAGAGCCTTTATTCAAGTTCGAACTTGGACCCTCTGTGTGTCAAATGTCTTGGCATCATTAGGGAGCCTTGAGTTCACTTGGGGTGGGGTTTTTTATCATAGCAGAGGTTGGGTAAGGAATTTCTAAGGTTCAGACCCCTTATAGGCTGGCATTTGTCTAGGGGTGTCTTTGTGAAAGAGAGTGAGTGTGTTCTTGGCTAAGGGACATCTGGTGTTCCTATCTACAATGGTTGGAACATAGGTATTTCCTATGGAGCATTAGGTACTGGCCCCTTGGATGTTGACTGGTCTGTTCCTGGGTGGTGTCTTTTTGGTCCCAGTTTGTGGTCTTTTCTGGAATCAGGTGTTGCCTTAGGGTAAACTGAAACTCAGGCCTACTCCCTGGTTGGTGTCTATTGAGTCTGCCATGGCAAGTGTGTACCAAACTGCCCTGGGCCTTACAGTAACTGCTGAGCCATCTCTCAGGACCCAAGAGTTTCATCATTTTAAAAAGTTATTTTAGCTGGGCATTGGTGGTGCACGCCTTTAATCCCAGCACTCGGGAGGCAGAGACAGGGGGATCTCTGTAAATTCGAGACCAGCCTGGACTACCAAGCGAGTTCCAGGACAGCCTCCAAAGCCACAGAGAAACTCTGTCTCGAAAAACCAAAAACAAACAAAAAGTTATTTTAAATGTATCCTAGAGTTGTTTTTCTTTTCTTCTTTGTTTTTCAGTGGGGGGGGTCCCCTCTATGTATCCCTGATTGGGCCTCAAACTGTAGACTGGCCTCAAACTCATAGAGATCCACTTGCCTCTGCCTCCCGGGTGCTGGGATTAAAGGTGTGTGCCACTCTTGCACAGTGTTGTAATTTGAATAAGAATAGCCCCATAGGCTCATCAGGAAGTGGCACTACTGAGATGGATTAGGAGCTGTGGCCCTGTTGGAGTAAGTGTGGCCCTTACTTAAAAACACACTTGAAACAACAAGTGGAGGAAATATGTCACTGGGGGGTAGGCTTTGACATTTCAAAAACTCAAGCCAGGCCCAGTGTCTCTCTTCTTCCTGCTGCCTGCAGTTCTGGATGGAGAACTCTCAGCTACCATGTCTGCCTGCTTACCTTTATGCTCTCCACCATGATGACAATGGGCTAAACTTCTGAAACTGTAAGCAAGCCCCAATTAAATGCTTTTCTTTATAAGAGTTACTGTTGCTCACCGCGTCTCTTCATAGCAACAGAACACTAAGACAACCACAAAGGTGATTCTGGTAACTGGAAAAAGAAGCTAACTCACCAATGCTGGCACAAACCAGCGTCGTTCTGTACAGAACCCAGGAACTAGGCTGGGGTGGTGGCATGAAGGAATGGCGTGGCTGCTAGAGTTGCTGGTGGCTGTGGCAGCAAGAGGGTGAGTTGGCTGGTAAATCCCATCTGTAGTCAGGAGGCTTGATATGTTAACTCCTGGCTCTCTGTCAGCGTGCGTGGCATTTCCTGTTGTGGAATAAAGCTTTGTATTGTGTGAAGATACATTGTTGTGACTGGTTTGATAAAAAGTTAAACGGCCAGTAGTTAGGCAGGATTTTCGGGGTAGAGAGAACGCTGGGAAGAAGAAGGTAGAGACAACAAGAGAACAAGCAAGACATGCAGAAGGAGAGGTGACAACCACGAGCCATGTGGCAGCACATAGATTAATTTAAAGAATTGGTAAACTTAAGGCATAAGAGCTAATTAGAAACAAGCCTAATCTAGCCGAGCTATCATAACTAACGCTAAGTCTCCTTGTTGTGATTTGGGCGCTGGCAGGCGGGACAGAAAAAGATGCACTACAATTTTTAGGACTGTAATGGAATTTGGCTTTGGGAGGGACTAAGAGTGTAGATTGTTTTGGTAGAATATTTGTTTCCTTGAATGAAAGTAGCTCTGGATATATTCCCCAGTACTGCAAACCCAGCGTGGTACCACAGCCCTTAGCCCTAGCATTTGAGAAGTGGAGGCAGTCGGATCGGAGGTTCAAGGTCATCCTTGGTTACATAGTGAACCTAGACCAGCCTGAGCTACACAATGAGCTTTGTTTTTGTTCTTGTTTCAAGTGTGTTTTTAAACCAAGGGAAGATTGTTCTAGTTCTTCATTACCTTCCCTCTACCATACCTGGCCTACACAAAACAAAACCACAACATAAAAAGAAGATCCAGAGCCAGGTGGTGTTGGTGGTGCATACCATTAGTCCCAGTACTGGGGAGGCAGAGGTAGGCAGATCTCTGAGTTCAAGGCCAGCCTGGTCTACAGAGTGAGTTCCAGGGCAGCCAGAGCTACACAGACAAACTCTGTCTCAAAAAACTGAAGATGGAGGTGGAATAGGAGGAGAAATAGGAGAAGAAGAAGATCCAGACCTGGAGAGAAGGCTCAGTGGCTAAGAGCACCTGCTGCTCTTGCAGAGGACCTGGGTTCAGTTCCCAGCACCCACATGGTGGCTCACAACCATTTGTAACTGAAGTTCCCAGGGATCAGGCATCCACCTTTGGCCTCTGAGAACACTAGGCACACACACAGTACACATATATACATTCAGGCAGAATACTCTATTGTGTGATAATTTGATCACATTCTGATGATCCTGAGACTGCCAATAAAGTTTGCTTTGAATTGGAGGGCAGAGCTAGCCACTAGCTCACCAAATTTCACCATAGAGGTTTTGGAGGATGGAGCACAGCCAGAGAGACACAGGAAATTGTAGGGCAGGACTTGGAGAGAGTCTTGGCCCTTTTGGATGGAGGATGAGAGGGAGAGGAGACCACTGGTGTCTTCTCCAATGCTTCTCTGATCGTCCAGGTTCTTACTCTGATATCAGACTCCCGAGATTTTATTAATAAGGATAATTAGATAAACACAAAACATTCATACACACAGGATAAGAATAAATAAATTGCAAAAAAGGAAAAGAACACCTGGCAAATTAATAATGGGAAATTGAGAATGTGATTATGGGCTAGAGTTTGGAGCCTCCAGTTTCTCAAGTGGTAAGCTACAGGGAATTTGGTTATCTGATGGGTCAGAATTTTCAACAGAAGGAAAACGAGTCATGTCTTGACAAAGGTAAATGTGTATCGGGAAATCACAAGCTACCTTGAGTTGCCATTCTTTATCCCTCTCTGGAGGTGTTTCTCTAAACAGGACAGAGCTGGGGAATAAAAAGTGAGTCAGGACGCACCAAGCTCTTGTGGGTCCAGCATTTTAGAGATCATTTTGGCTTAGCATCCATAACACCCATCACATACAAAAAGAAATCAGAGAAGTCTAGAGGCTTCGTATAAATCCAAGAATCAGACTAAGGTAGGGCGACTAGTTCAGGACAGAATCTGTCCCAAGTCTCCTGTGGCTCAAGACACAGGCACAGAGATGCCATTTACCTGATTCTCCAATCATCCACACTCACACCACCAGGCTACAGAAGCCACATCTGCCTCAAACGAAAAAACAATCCACCTCCCACGCGAGCCTTCTCACATGCCATGCCCTAGGCACAATCACAACAGCAGAGATCACAGGGAGACCCCTGCCCCCACAGTCCACCAAAAATAGACAAGGCACACCGGTAAATAGTCATATGTCTCAGTGGGGGCACCTTACACTCTCCTAAAGTTTGCCAAATGCTCACAAATTCAGGGAATGCACACTCGGGGGGGGGGGGGGCCTCGGACTGATAGAAGGCAAGACATGACCATTCAGACTCCACTCGCACACAAAGGATGTGATCATAATCACCAATCAAGCAATCCTTGACGCCTCCACAGTCCTTCCACCGGCACCCAGACACACGATAACAATCCTACAACGTTCCATGATCTCCCCGAATCCGCTTGTTTCCCTCCATGCTCCACACAGTCTGGACCTTCCAGACACTTGGCACCAAGGGGCCTCGTTATCCTTAAAGAGGCTTATCAAATTCTCCCCAAACCTAGCAGGGGTATCCCTTCCACTCCTCAAGAAGTTCTCAGGAGAGGGAGGTACAAGGGCGCGGGGAGGGGGGTGGGCGGGTGAAGGCGTCCAGGAAGCCTCAGGGGGCAGAAGTCTGGGGTCACAGATGTTGCTTGGACAACGGGCACAAATTGTTCGGTTGTTCATCGGAGTCGTGAGGAAATCCCAGTCGACAAGGGGTCCCTAGACCAGACTTTGATGAGGATCCCCTGAACGCTCATTCCCATTAGACCTCCTCTCGGTCTTCAGCCCGAGGTTAGTGGAGTCCTTGGTAAGAACCCCTCTAACTAACACTTAACGCTCGTCCAGTGCTTTACCAACCACAAAGCTTCTCATCCTAATGGTTGGTTGTAGTTCCTCAGTTGACTATTGGCAATATTTGTTTGTTAGAGACAGCCCAGACAGCACTCCTCCTGCCTCCGCTTCCCGACTGCGGGAATTAAAGACGTGGCCCACTGGGCCAAGCTTGTGGCAATACTCCTTTTAAAAACAAACAAACAATAATTGTTTATTTTTTTGCGTGTGCACGTGGGCGCACATGCGACGTTCAGCGGACAACTTGCAGAAGTCGATTCTCGCCTTCCACCATGAGTCCCTAGGGATCGAACTTAGGTCATCAGGCTTGGCAGTAAGCTCCTTTACCCACTTTAATGAAACTGTGCTTGCAGGTTTGATCTTTCTTGGATCCAGCCCTATCTCGGCACTGAGAGTTTTCAGGGACCACGAGGTCTTCTGGGAAATGTAGTCCGAGACCGTGCCAGCGACCGGATGGGCGCGGCTAGCACGGACTGAGTCATCCAATCCCCAGGCGGAAATCTGACCAGGGAGGCTGTTCCGAATTCGGCTTCCTGCTGGAAGTTGGGGCCGGGGGAAAGCGAATGTGGCATCCCGGGTTCCGAAACCAAATCTCAGTTTGACCAAGAGGAAGCCAGCCTCGTCCTGTAGGTGGGCAGAGTCCGCAATGGCAAGCCTGAGTGTGTGTGAGAGAGATCACGGGGAGATGAAGTGTGCGGCTGGATCCGGGGGGAGCTGAACGACAGAGAAACTGCGAGGTAGGGGAAATGTGCGTGACCGGGGATTGGGGTCGAGCTGCGCCGCTGTGGGAGAGGAGCATGCTGTGTGTCTTGGTGACTGGCTAAGATCATGGAGAAATCTGAAGCCTCCTAAATCCCATTTTCTCTCCAAATTACGATTTAAGTAAGTGTGTGTCTTCCTGTACATTCCGGGAGCAGAGGGTGCAACTGATAACAACTAGTTAGCATTTTTACTTTTCCCTAAGATAACTGTGCACATGCGTTATGACTTGTTAAACACAGCGTTTGGCCCTTGGGGGTGCTTTTCGGGGGCGGGGGTTGCGCTCAGAATCCTCCAAGCAGACGTGTTCCCTCTCGAGCGTTCTTGAGGAGACAGACGCAGGCGAGACTTGTCCTTGCTGTTTGGCTTCTGAGGCTGGCCGCTATAAGGCTGACCTGAACTCCAGGTCCTCACAAGGGCTTGCTGAGACAGGCTGTCTTGCTGTCTAGCCCTGGTCACCCTTGAGGAGGCAATCCCCTTCCCTCCCAAAGACGGAGGAGTGTGAACCACCACGTCCTCCCCACAGTGGCGACTGCCTTTAGTCCGGAGAGCAACGTCGGGCACACCTAAAGTAAGCCGCACAGTAACGCGTCGCCGAAGACCCGGGGCAGCCCAGCCACAGCCACGTGCGAGTGTGACGAGGGGCAGGGATTCAGCCAGCTGAAGGCTGGAGTAGAGACGGCTCACACTCGCCATTGCCATGATGCTGTTTTACAAGACCTTGTGGCCGCAACCCGTGTGTCTGTCTGTGAGTGCCTGGAATTTATTGGCCCTCTTTCTGAGGCCGGCTTCGACGGCCTCCCAGGCAGTGGACTACAGTTCCCAGGAGCCGTCACACCCGCGGATGTTGCGGGCCCGAAGATGGCAAAAGGGGCATTGCATCGCCGTTCTGCACGTCTCGATATTGGCCATCTCAGCGTAGCCTGGCCTTCCCGAAGCCCCCGTGAGCGGTTGTTAGCGTCGTGTGAGGAATAATCTCCACCGATGGAAGCGCCCGGGTTTAAAGCCGGGACCTGTAAATTGATAGTGGTGGTCTAGTCTTTTGTTGCAGACCACGCAGAGTCGGACTACATTTCCCAGAGTGCACTGCGAACCAGCAACTTCCGCGAGTGCCGACCCAGTTGGCTTCAGGGCTGAATCTTAAGGAAAGTCCGGGGTGTGTGGTGCTTAGCGGGTGTCGGTTCAGGACCGGGAATCACAGTGGCCATGGAAACCGAGTTCCTGGGGTGAGGGACTTCCCTACTGAGCGCGAAGTTCTGAAGAGGTTGTGGTGGTGTTGCGGGCTGGCGGAGTTGGGGTTAGTATGGGAGTTTGGGGACTGGAGTGGTGCATATCCGTGGTTAATGTGGTAGGCGTGAGCGAGCGAGCGAGAGAGCGAGAGCGAGAGCGAGAGAGAGAGCGAATAATACCTGACAGTGTGTGTAACCATGATAGAACACCCCCTCCCCCGGCAACCCCAAGAATGAACATTGTGTTTCATAATAGACATTGTGATTTCTTTGATTTTTTTTTGGTTTTCGAGACAGGGGTCTCTGTGGCTTTGGAGGCTGTCCTGGAATTCGCTTGGTAGTCCAGGTTGGTCTCGAACTTACAGAGATCCGCCTGCCTCTGCCTCCCGAGTGCTGGGATTAAAGGCGTGCGCCACCAACGCCCGGCTTGACATTGTGATTTCTAAAAGTGAGGGTGAAACTGAAGGAGGTGTGTTCACATCGTGGTGCGTGAAACGCCAGAAACACAACTAGGACCTAGAAGAGCAGAGAAAGGGATAGGAGAGACTCAGGTGTTAAAGAGATCTGAGTTTGGTTGTTAGCCCTGAGGTCAGCCACTCCCACTGCACCGACCTGCCTGCCCAGGCACCTGCGCTCATGGATACTCACCACACTCGCACATGCGCACACGCAAGTACATCTTTTTAAAATGAGAGCTGGAGAAATGGTTCAGCGGTTAAGAGAGCATTTTCTGCTCGTGCAGAGGACTTTTAAGTTCTGTTCCTAGCACACATATAGGAGGCTCACACCCTCCTTCAGGTTCAGAGGCTCCAAGATGCCGGCTGGACTTCCGGGTACCAGCGCTCAAGCTCACATACCTCCCACCGGATATACATAAACATTTTTTAAAAAGTAAAACCTTATATAAAATCGCAGTCAGAGTGCCATTTTCTAAGACAGAGAAACCCTTATTAATTGTAGAAGATGGAGGAAGATGCTGGGCACACTGCTTTTTTCTTGAAGCGGGGAAGTATGATGAGTCTCTCTGGGAACCTATTTAGACACCTTTAGGAAAGTGCTTTGGGTCATGGTTCATGAAGGAACTGTGAGACCCCTTTTCAGGCATCCTCAGTTTATGGTCATACAGCATCAAGATTGCTGGCCTGACCTCTTGTGGGTGTCCACATCCTAATGAGGAATGCTTACTTTTGCAGGAAGAACCAATCAGTGGTTGGCTGACCGGGTGGGAAAATTCCCAGTTTACCCTGCCTTGCTTAGCAGCAAACGAGGAAAAGCAATTTCAGTGTTAGGAGGTAGTTGAAGTGGAACAAACACTGCCAGCTTTTCTAGGTCGGTGTTACTGAGAGGTGGCGCTAGTCTGCGAGGTGCTGAGAGTGTGGTGCATTCTGGGCAGGCACTCCACACACTGATTTTCATTTCCCGCGCCACGATGTCTTACTCATGAAGTCCACTCTGCTGAGTAAAGGAGGCTAGCACACAGTGTTGGCCATTTTCCACCTTGCTTTTTATTTAGATTCACATTTAAACGTATGTAGTCTGTCACAGTTATTTTGCCATTTTTTTTCTGTTTCTGTGTGACCTCTAGTGTTTTTTTTTTTTCAGAAAGGATTTTTGTGAATGTGCCATAGCTTGCTTTTTCTTTTCCCTTTAAGACTGGATCTTCCATCCCCATGGAAGGCCTCACCCTCCCTGGGAAGCAGAAAGGGGATGAGATAGGGAGTCAGTGGGGGGCAGGGGAGGAGGGGAGGCAGAGGGAACTGGGATTGACATGTAAAACAAGACTGTTTCTAATTAAACAAAAAATTGTATAATCAAAAAAAAAAAAAGAAAAAAAGGACTGGATCTTCCTATGTAGCCCAGGCTAGCCTTGAACTCACAGCGACCTTATTGCTTCAACCCTCTGAGTTTGGGATTACGGGTCTATGTCTATTCCTGATTACTCTTTGAGCTGAGTGTGGTGGCCCAAGTCTTGGATCCCAGCATTCTGGAGGCAGAAACAGGCAAAGCTCCGTGAGTTTGAGGCTACCCTGATCTGTTTAATAAGATCCAGGCCAGCCAGGGCGACATAATGAGACTCTGTCTCAAAAATCCAAACTAAGTTAATTAATTAATAAAAAATAAATGATAGATTGGCTAGATATATGGTCATCAAATCTCATTTCCTTTTCCACAAATATGTTAAAAACCCATACTTTTTTTTTTCAGGATGGATATGTCTAATTAAAACTTGAATTTCCTTTCAGTTACAGGCAGTTGGCTTTTTTAGCACAAGTCTTCGTGGTTTTTAAAATCTTTTATAACTTTCTGTGTGTGAGCATTTTGCCTGCGAATGTATAGCACAAGTCTTCGTGGTTTTTTAAAATCTTTTATAACTTTCTGTGTGTGAGCATTTTGCCTGTGTATGTATACGCCTGGTTCCCCTGTGAGGTCAGAAGAGAGCATTGGGTCCCCAGGAACTGTGGGTGCCTGTGTGCCATCATGTGACCCTTCTTAGATGCTCAGATGGAAATGACTCTGTACATTTGTTAGACTTGGAAAGTAGGAGGTGCTGTCCTGGGCATATAGGAGTCCGGGTAGCTCTGGTAGGCTCCTGGGCGTACAGGAGTTGGGTAGCTCTCACAGGCTTCCGGAAGGGAAGAGTTCCATTTCCTTTGAAGATTTCTAACTCCAGCTTTGTAGAGTTTTTGGAGACATTTCGATTCAGTTAGAATAATCTTGTTTCATATCCTGATCTATGGGATATTTTGTTTGTTTTCCAAGACAGGGTTTCTCCATGTAGCCCTGACTGTACTGGAACTCCCTCTGTAGACCAGGCTTCCCCCCAAACTCAGAAATCTGCCTGCCTGTACCTCTCAAGTATTGTATTATTATTATTACCACCACCACCACCATCATCATCATCTACTCTTTCCTTGTTCTCTGTTCTTTTTACCCTTTTGGAGGAGTCTGCCACCCACCTCCCAAGTAAATACACACGGAGACTTACTCCTACTTATACATGCCTGACCTTAGCTTGGCTTGTTTGTTGTCAACTTTTCTTAACCTAAATTATCCCGACTACCTTTTGCCTCAGGACTTTTATCTTTCTCTGTTTCTGTATACTTTCCTTTATTTCTGACTCCGTATCTGGCTGTGCGGCTGGGTGCCAGCTCCCAATGTCCTCTCTCCTCCTTTTCTCTCTCCTCGATCCACTTTCATAGATTTCTCCTATTTATTCTCTCTGTCTAAGGCCCCACCTATCCTTTCTCTGCCCAGCTATTGGCCGTTCAGCTCGTTGTTAGACTATTCAGGTGTTTTAGGCAGGCAAAGTAACACAGCTTCACAGAGTTAAACGAATGCAACATAAAAGAATGCAACACATCTTTGCATCATTAAGACACATGTTCCACAGCACACACAAATGTAACACATCTTAAAGTAGGAGTCCACAACACTCAAGTGCTACAATCAAAGGTGTATACCACCACACCCTGGCTGTGGAATGATTTTCGACATAACTAATTCAATTATAACTCCATCCTGTTTTAGCTGGGGTTCTCTTGATTCTTGGGGCCAACATTCCATCGCACTCCCTCTGACTTCCTCCAGGGAAGAAAATGGCATTTTCCCTCAACCATTTAAAAGGTCTCTGGAAAGCCAGGCATCTCACGTCTCTCTTTGCTGTTCTTGTTTTCCCAGGAGTTGGCTTCAAAGAGATAGGAACCAAGAAGAGGACTGGTCACATTCAGGAGTTTTAAATCATGGCCTATGTGAGTTCATATTCATAGTAATGTTTTTTTTTTGTTTTTTTTTTTGGTTTTTTGAGGCAGGGTTTCTCTGTGGCTTTGGAGACTGTCCTGGAACTAGCTCTTGTAGACCAGGCTGGTCTCAAACTCACCGAGATCCGCCTGCCTCTGCCTCCCGAGTGCTGGGATTAAAGGCGTGCACCACCACCGCCTGGCCATAGTAATGTTTTTGCCACTTGTTCTGAAACTACTTACCCAAGTCAATTCCAGGTGGTCAGTGACGCAATGGAGCAGACTAGGGCTCGCCATGCATGGCACTCTCCCCTCAACTGATAGTCTCTGTAGCCCTTGTGTTTTAGACCTGAAAGCACATCCAGTCTAAATGTCTAGAGAGAACATCCTAGAGCGTCACCTCAAACCCTTAGGCGGAAAGATGGTGGAAGGAGACGACGGAAGGTTTGCACGCACCCCGTGTACGGACTGGAACACTGCGGTCAGGATGAGACTCACGCCTGGTTGGGGCCTGTCTCAGTGTGGTGGTTTCCAGGGCATTTAGAGGTTGTGACAGAAGCACTGAGTGTCCAGAGACCTCGAGATCAGCAAGATGCTATCTGATTGGCAGTTGCTTACAGGGAGCAACACATTCTGCTCAGAAAAAACAGACAACAACAAAAACCAGGGTTTGATGAATTCTTTAAACTTAAACCAGTGGGAAATTCAACTAAAAGCACACTACACTTGAAGAACAAGCAACAAAATGGATGGTCCATAAAATGGGGTGCTGGGTCTCCTGGAGCTATGGGTGGTATGGGTGCCCAATATGGGTGCCCATGGTGTGTCCCATTCGCTGCTCTGTCCATTGCCATCTTCCACCTAAATCATTTGTTTAAAATTTACCACTGACGTTGGGGTCGATTGTCCTATGGCAGGTGATGACGTTCAGAGATGTGGCTATAGATTTCTCTCCAGAAGAATGGGAATGTCTGAGCCTGGAACAGAGACTCTTATACAGAGATGTGATGTTGGAGAACTACAGCCATCTTGTCTCAGTAGGTAAGACTCAGTTTAACCCTAGACCCTAGACATTCCTGGTGCTTATTGTCAGTTATTGACTTGTTTTTCAAATGTCAAGGGGGTTTCTGACCTGTGTTTCTTCTGGGAAGACGGGCTGTGGTTTTTGCAGACTGTAGTCATTATTGGGGACCTCCATGTCCACCATCCTCCCAAAACGCTTTATCCTTTCTTCTTGTCCTTCTTGTCATTCATTGTCCCTCTCCCTCATTACCAAGGCACCAGATGAAAATGAATTCTTATCCATGTGGTTGCTTCCTGTATTTTATCTCACATACAGGACTTTGCATTTATCAACCGCATGAGTTTCCCGTGTTGGAAAAAGAACAAGATGCCTTCATGGATTTGGGTAGTGAGACCAGAAGATTCTGCCCAGGTGAGTGACGGTCCCTGGGGCCGTCATCAGTTGTCTGGCTGTTCAGGGGGTCAGCGGCACCTCTACCGCACACTGCTTGGTTAATGTCCCCCATGTGACAAAAAGTGAGGTGCCATTCTTTCTCTCTAGTGGCCATTATTTTATGAATGACGTAGGTCAAATGCCTTCTCATCTCTCGCTATTTCCTTACCTTTTTCCATTTAGGTATTTGTAAATTTCTAAGAGTTTGCAGATGTGTCATTCATTTCAGCTACCTTAAACAATTTCCTTCCTTCTATACGCCGCCACATGCAACCCTGAATTCCCTTACTTTATCTGTTTCTCCTTATGAGTGTGTTTCCTGAACTCACTAGGTCATTTTATTTATTTATTTATTTATTTATTTATTTATTCATTCATCTATCTATCTATCTATTTATTTATTTATGTGTTTGTTTTTTCAAGACAGGGTTTCTCTGTATTGTTTTGGAGGCTGTCCTGGAACTCGCTCTGAAGACCAGGCTGGCCTTGAACTCACAGAGATCCACCTGCTTCCGCCTCTGGAGTGCTGGGAGTAAAGGCGTGCGCCACCAATGCCAGCTAGGTCATTTTTTTTAAAACCCACATTTACCGGTTTTCTCATTTCAGCTTGGACTTACTAGTGTTAACAAACAGTATCTATATAAATAAACCTCGTATTTTCTGTGATAGGAACATATTCAGAAATTTTTGCATGGTAGGTCATACATGAAAAGAGCACCTGTCAAGCTGGTGGTTAAAAGTTGTAGTAATATGTAAAAAAAGTCTGGGCTGCCGGCGGTGGTGGCGCACGCTTTTACTCCCAGCACTCGGGAGGCAGAGGCAGGAGGATCTCTGTGAGTCCGAGGCCAGGCTGGACCAACAGCCTCCAAAACAATACAGAGAAACCTTGTCTCGTAAAACAAAAACAAACAAACAAAATAAAGCCACAAGGGCGGCAGTCTGTAATCGTTAAAATGGAGATGGAAGAAATGGAAAGTGTGCCGTGTTACATCATTGTTACTTAATTGTCCCATTTGTGCCTCTTGGTCCCTGGTTTTTATAAAAATCTTAGTCCGTTCTAAGCAACCCCCAACCCTTTTAAAATTAGCTCTTTAAGATTTATTTTTTGTCCTTTTAGTATTGTCCACATTTGAGGTTTTGTTGTTAATGCTTTGTTTTTTGAAGACATTCACTTCCTATGTGATTTATTTTAACATTTTCTCTTGAGGGCATTTTTTTCCTTTTTGGATAGTAAAACAGTATATATTTACATTATTATCTTTCAGATATAGATCCCACGTGGCAGACGAACAAAGTCCTACCGAAAAATAGCACCTGTGCAAGACAGTTATCCCGTTGGGAAGTAATGGAAACGGATACAAACCACAGCCTTGAAGGGTTGTGTCCTGGAGCTGACTGGGAAGGCACAGGTCAGGTTCCAACACCAAGGGAGAATCAGGAAGGATGCTTCAAGCAAATGACACTCACCCATGAAAGATTGCTCAGGGCTTTTAATCGGTGTCCAAGACCGGATGCAGAAGAGAAAGCAAGGGACTTTAAGTCTGAAAAACCCTTTAGTTTTTCTGCAGACCCCACTCAACCTCACTTAATTTACGCTGGTGAGCAATCTGAGGAAGATAAAGACTGTGGGAAGACCTTGCCTCCCGGCTCTAAGCTTCCTCGCTGTCGAGCAGTTCATACTGGCCAGAAAGCATTCCAGTGTGAGGAATGTGGCAAGACTTTTAGTTTCCGTTCTAGTCTGACTGGTCACAAGAGAATCCACACTGGGGAAAAGCCTTTTAAGTGTAAGGAGTGTGGGAAGGCCTTTAGATTCCACTCACTCCTCAGTGTCCACGTTCGCGCTCATACTGGGGAGAAATCCTACGAATGTAAGGAATGTGGAAAGTACTTTAACTACAGCTCAGACCTCACTCGACATCACAGGATTCACACCGGGGAAAAGCCCTATCAGTGTCGGGAATGCGGAAAGGCTTTCAGCTGTGGCTCAGACCTCACCCGCCACGAGAGAATTCACACTGGGGAGAAGCCCTATGAATGTAGTGAGTGTGGGAAGGCCTTTATTCAGCAGTCACACCTCATTAAGCACCAGAGAATCCACACCGGCGAAAAACCTTACATCTGCAAGGAGTGTGGGAAAGCTTTTACATGTGGCTCGCAGTTAAGTCAACATAAGAAAATTCATACTGGTGATAAGTTACATAAATGTAAAGAATGTAAAAACTCTTTTAGTTTCGCCTTAGATCATACTCAACGACAGTTAATTTACATTGGGGAGAAGTTCTTTGAAGATAAAGAAAATGGGAAGACATTTTTTCCAGATTCAGAGCTTACTCAGTGTCAGACAGTTCATGCTGGTAAGAAAATATACGAATGTAAAGAGTGTGGTAAGGCTTTTAGTCTGCGTTCCATTGTCAGCAGTCTTAAGAAAATTCATAACAGGGAGAAACTTTTTAAATGCAAGGACTGTGAGAAGGCCTTCCGTTGTCCCTCAGACCTCTCTCGCCATCAGAAGATCCACACTGGCGAAAAGCCCTATAAGTGTAAGGAATGTGGGAAGGGATTTATTTGCAGATCAGACCTTGGCCGACATCAGAGAGTTCACACTGGTGTAAAGCCTTACGTATGTAAGGAGTGTGGAAAAGCCTTCACTCGCGGTGCACACCTAACTCAACATCAGAAAAATCACAGTAAGAAATCCCACGAATTCAATGAAGGCGACAAGGCCTTTAGTACCAGTTTAGAACATCCTCAGCGTTCTTTGATCCATACCGGTGAGAAATTCTGGGAAGATAAAGAATGTACAGAGCCTTTTCTTGGTGGTTCAGAACTTACTCAGTTTCAGAATGGTAAGGCGACCAATGACTGCAAAGAGAATGACGAGGACTTCAGTTGGCATTCAAGTGATACAGGACTTAAAACAATTCATATTAGGGAGAAACGCTTTCAGTGTAAGGAATGCCCAAAGGCCTTTAGATACAGCTCCGAGCTCACGCGACATCAGAGACTACATACCGGTGAGAAGCCCTATAAATGTCAGGACTGCTGGAAAGCATTTGCTTCTGCCTCAGACCTTGCCCGGCATCAGAGGATCCACACTGGTGAGAGGCCTTATGAGTGTAACGAATGTGGAAAAGCCTTTATTCAGCAGTCACATCTCATTAAACATCAGAGAATTCACAACGTCGAACAGCCCAAGGGCGTAATGAATGTACAAAAGCCTTCGGTTGGCAGTCAGATGTTATTAAACATGAGAGAGTTCACGCTGGTGAACAACCTCATAAATTTAAGGAGTGTTGGAAAGATTCTTCTCATGGCTCAGCTCAACCAGTGTCAGGAGGGTTATACTGATGAGAAATCAAGCTAAGGCAGAACGCTTGAAAAAGCCGATTTTCGTGTCTCAAATCTTAGCCAGCAATAGAATGTCCATACTGGTAGGAAATATACGACAGGGGCTTGGGAAAGGCTTCATCTGTAACTCAAGCCCTTATCTGTTGTGGAATACACTGTATGAAGATATGTCACCGATTGGTTTAAGAAAAAAGCTAAACGGCCAACAGCTAGACAGGACTTTGGAAGCAGAGAGCGCTGGGAAGACGGGTGGAGTCGACAGCAGATGGAGAGCAACCAGGGCGGGCACTGTGAGGATGAGGTGTAAAGGTAAATGAAAAATCATAATAGACATGAACCTAACATTTGAAGAGAAGGGTAATGCTAGCTACTTTTTTTTTTGTGGGTGGATGACAATTATGAATGATGCAAATATGTTTTGGTCAGTACTGAGTATCGTTCAAGTGCAGTTCTTGGTACCGTGTAGTATTATATGTTAAGCAATTGTGAGCAAATACACGTATTTAGGACATTTAAGTGCATTTCATGTGCATGTTATTCTCAAATTATTGTCATTTATGAACTTTACAACTTGGGATAATTTTGTCATATATCTTTACTATAATAAAGCTATATTCATTATGCTGACAAGATTATTGACTGATTGATTTTATGTGCATTGATATTTTGACTGCATGTATGTCTGTGTGAGGATGTCGGATCTTCCAGAACTGGAGTTACAGACAGTTGTGAGCTGCCATATGGATGCTGGGAATTAAACCTGGGTCCTCTAGAGGAGGAGCCAATGCTCTTAATCATTGAGCCATTTTCGCTAGCTCCCAGATTTATTATTATTTTTAGATTATTAATGTGAATGTTTGTGTGTCTGTGCATGTCTGAAGAAAAAAACAAAAGACACGGATCAGCCCTGGAAGTTGTCGTCTGGCCTACATGCTCACTTGAACACAGATACATACATCATAAACACAACGAAAATAAAGGAAAACTCACATTGATGGTGTAGACGGGGTGTGGGTTCATGAGGGTCTGTGGAAAGAAGGCACAGGCACTTTAAGGATGATTCTAGTCTTTTCCAGCTGCAGGGGTGGGGCATCAACCTCTGTGGACTGAGCCATTGTAGCTTAGCAAAGGGATTTTTTATTGTTACACAGTTCACACCTTTAGCAAGTCAATTTCTGTAACCAAAACATCTTACCTAAGCTTCTCAATGGGACAATGCCGAATGCAAATTCTTCATTAAAAGACATCCCAGGTTTCAGGGTACTCTCCCAACCAAGTTTTGCATAGGCTTTGAACACCTAGGAAATTTAGACTTCAAACAGAAGATACCACAGACAAGGTACCAATTGCAAAAGGCAGATCAAAGCTAGGTGTTACCACTCGAGTCAAACCAGCTGCAGAAATCTATATTCCCCTTTTTATGTGCAACAATTAATTATATCGGAGATTATTAGCTTTACAGTCTTTTCTCTAGATTTCTGTTTTACAATCTTATGTAAGTGAGCCAAAACACATTTTAGAGCCAATAAGGTTACTATTGCTAGCGTGAGTAACACTTGCTAAAACAAGAAATCTATTAAAGTGAGTCACAGGGTTGAATGAGGCTATGCTATCTGCAAGACTTGCCATAACATTTGTTCCTGTCATATCAGGTAACTTTTTTTTTGTAAAAGTTTCCATAATTTCTTGCTGTAAATCATAAATCATTTGAGACGAATTAGGGTGACCCATCAAATGCTTCTTAACCTTTTCCCAATCATACATGCTTATATTAAACTTTAAAGGTGTCATACAATAGGTTGTAACAGCCCAATCACATTTTAATTTTATTTGCTCCAATATTTCTTTCTCCCCCCCCCCCCCCCGAGACAGGGTTTCTCTGTATTGCTTTGAAGCCTGTCCTGAAACTCTCTGTAGACCAGGCTGGTCTCCAATTCACAGAGATCCGCCTGCCTCTGCCTCCCGAGTGCTGGGATTAAAGGCGTGCACCACCAATCCCCGGCTTGCTCCAATATTTCTAACAGATCCCCTACCAATATAGCAGCTTGTCTCAAATCAGCTAATTCATTAACTATCTCATTATCTATTTTATTTTGTTCAGTTCAAAATTCTGTAGACTATTTATGCCAGTCTCTAACAAACTCAGCACTTTGAATTTCTTTTGGAAGGGCCACTCCATCTGTCATAGCAGTAACCGTCAATGCAATAATTCCCATAATAACACCAATAATCAGTCCAACCACCCAGCATGTTCTGAATATTCTTTCAGTGACTGTACCAGGATGATCACAGGTGAGTCTTGCCATGGCCTTGACAGCTTCGCTGTGTCCAGATTGCCGTCCTTGCTCTAAGAATGGATACACTTTCAGAAGCTAATTTTAAAGACATACTCTAAGTTTAAAGACATACTAAGTTTAAAGATTTACTAGAATTAACGCAGGTATGATGGGTGCAGCATTCACAAGCGATGCTGTAATTTTTAGGGTGCTGTTGGACAGCTTTGATTTAGTCTATAAGACAAAGTATACTGATCATCCTTAACATTTAACTTCCCATGTTTAAGAGGGTGGAAGGCACTTGCTAATTTCCACAAGTTAGTCTGAATTGAGTTGCCAAATTGCAAGGGAGGACTTGACATTTCAACCCCATGCCACTGGATAGGTTCTTTAATAGAGGAGCTAGTTTGTCCAGTTACATTCAAACTATACCACTGCCATCTTAACTTTGAGTAAGAATATTTTCCTTGAGTGGAACCATATGGGCCCCAAACACAGACGTCTCTGTGGGAGATATTAATTAACCCTTGAGGTTTCTCATTCTTACAGTGTTACCCAGTCAGATTCCTTGTTGGTAACCCTCATCTCACAGAATGGTAGATTTATGGAATAGCAGCATTAATCTCCTGTCCTCCAAAACCAGATGCATGATGATCTTGGGTAGTATTGATTATCAATAGCCACACTTGAAAGGTTATATTTGGACAATGAATTCCATTTCCCATACAAATAGTAATTCCTGTACTCTCAACGGTGTCCTCCATTGGCTAAGCAGGACCTCGGTTGCCATAATGACCAGGTAGCCAAGAAGATTCATTAACCACTACAGGAATATCCATATCTCCCCAATTTACTGCTAGGTTAATTGGAGGATTGAGAATATAAGCTCAGTTACTATAATCAGTCCCTTTTGCCTATACAGTTACAACAGACAGCATAGCAAGGGACACATTTGTAGCAGTTAAAGGTTTCTGAGTCATCTGACAACCTTCCTGTTGGCACACAAATTTTTTTTTTTTTTTTGGTTTTTGGAGACAGGGTTTCTCTGTATTGTTTTAGAGGCTGTCCTGGAACTCACTCTGTAGACCAGGCTGGCCTCGAACTCACAGAGATCCGCCTGCCTCTGCCTCCCGAGTGCTGGGATTAAAGGCGTGAGCCACCAACGACCGTCTGTCCGTCACACAAATTCTTAAGATGTCCCTGGGTGGGAGGACTAGCTGTCTGCTTCAATGGCCCCCTGCACTTTTTTTCTCCAGAGACATCTCAGCAGCTGAAGCATTCTAGAGATTCCTCTTGTCTGTGCCGGATTTTTATCAATTTTGATGGGATCCACAATCTCTTATCTCCTGTGGAAATATAAGCATACCCTCAACCGCATTTAACACTTTTCCTGGACTCCATAAAGATGTCAAGGCATTTATAATGCTCGGGCTGACTCAGTTCAGCAGCTCTTTCTATAACCCAATGTCTTTCAGCAGCTGTTGTTCGGTTTCATTAGCATTTAAAAAATTAAGGTTAGTAAAGCATTGTGCAGTCTATCCCTGGGGTCCGCATATCCCCTTCTGTTTAGCAAGCATCTCTTTTAGAGTGTGATTGGATCTGTAAACAATTGCTTGTCCTGGGGGATTTTACGGTATCCCTGTAATGTGTTTTATGTTGTAATGCACAAAAAATTGTTGCATTTTATTGGAAACATAGCTGGGGTATTATCAGTTTTAATTTGTGCTGGTATGACCATTACAGCCATTGTGACTAATAAATGTGTAATTATAGAATCAGCCTTTTTAGAACTTAAGGCAGATGCCCATTGAAATCCAGAATAAGTGTCAATGGTATGATGGACACATATTAATTTTCCAAATTCTGCTAAATGAAATACATCCATTTGTCAAATTTCATTTATTTGTGTACCTTTATGATTGGTCTTGTAGGTAAAGGAACTTGATTATACAGTGAACAAGCAGGACAGTTTTTTATAATTTCATTAGCTTGTTGCCAAGTAATGGAAAATTTTTTTCTTTAAGCCCCTACTATTAATATAATGTTTCTTATGAAATTCTGAAGCTTCTAACACATTTCCTACCAATGAAAGATAAATTTCTTCATTTCCTTTTGCTAATGGCCCAGGAAACCCACTATGAGACCGAATATGGGTAATATAAAGTGGGCAATTTCTTTCTTGGATTCCCTCTTGTAGTTGCACTAATAGGAAAGTCAATTCTGAATTATCAGGAATAAGTCCACAGTTTTTATATGCAATACAACCCTTTCTGCACATTGAGAATCAGTAATTAAGAGATTCATTAAAGTCTAACAAAAGCATCAGAATAGCATATAATTCTGATTTCTGAACTGGGTCATAAGGACTTTGACCAGCCTTACTGATGTTTCCTGCTTTATAACCAGACATTCATAAATTATTTGTATTAGTATAAAATGTAAGAACCCCAGACGTAGGGGCCTTTTTTTACTATGCGGGGAAGACTCTATTCGGTTCTTTTTGTAAACCAAATCCGCTTACTTTTTAGATATTTGTTATTTCTCCTGAGAAATTACTACAAGCTCCTTGCCAATCATCATGAGTCTCCCACATTTGTCTAATTTCAGCATTGGTATAGTATAGGGTACCACAGCTTCAGCTGGATCCTTACCCGACAATTGACGAAGTCTTTAAAATTAGTTCAGAAGAAACCTTTTCTATATAGGTGGGATTTTTTTACTCTGTTTCTGAGCTAGAAAAATCCATTGTAAAATACTATCCTGTCCCTGAATCGTGAGTCCAGTAGGGGAATGATTGGAATATAACATTACTAAAATACATTTAATTGTGAGATTCCATTGATCTAGGCATTGAACTACATTTCCCAAAGTATATCTTCCTTGTGGCTTCATCTTTTCCCAACCTTAGAGGTCTCCAGGAAAGATTGCACTGAAGAACCTCCTTACAGAGTTTGCTTTCACTGTGGCAAAGCTAGCCATTTGGGCATGAAACTACCCTTGCCTCAACTACTAAAATGTGCTGTCCAAACCAGACAAGCAGGACACAAAAGAAAGCGACTGTCAAATTTTGCATAGACAGGGTAGGCAGCCCTTCAAAATTCTTGCTTTACAGAAAAGTCTGTCAAATATTCTAGGCATGTAGGCTGAAGATGGATGCCCCAACATTGCAGAGGAAACTTGGGTGACTGTTCAGGTAGCCAGCTGTTTCTGTCATTTCTATGGTTTGAGAAGTTGTTTGCTCTGAACTTCCTGTTTATTCAAGTAATATTTTATCCTTCTTGGGTCTCTGATGGAGATTTTGAATTGAAGGAAAAAAATCAGTACTCAGAAGTGATACTGTCCCAAACTTACTACATTCATGGATTTTTTTCCTCTTGGATGATAATGTCTTCCTGATGAATGCACCTTGTCTGAAAAGCATGTCCTGCTGTCCTTTCATCTGGATATTAACCTGCTGTCTGTCTTCTGAAGAAAGTGTAATGATCCCTTATGAGTCTTTATACTTACGTAACCTGGAATGAGACTATTTAAGAAATGACTTCAAGTCGTAAAGGGTATATAGGACATGGATAAAGGTGATGTACCACACAAAACAATACAGGGAAACCCTGTCTCACAAAAACCAAAAAAAAAAAAAAAAAAAAAAAAAAAAAAAAGGTGATGTACCATAGCCAAAAGCAGAATTCAGAAGAGTGTTCTGTGAGCAGAGAAGACTCAGGACACTGGCACAAATGGATGAATTGGGTCACAGGGTTCAGGGAGAGAAATAATTTGAAAGAGGATGAGATGACATTAAGGAACAGGAGCTAGCAAAGTGTTCTATGTTTTATGAGCCATATGGTTGCTATTGTAATTATTCAGCTTTCCCATTATAGAAGGAAAACCTAGGAAATACAAAACTATAAGAATGTGGTGGTGCATGCCTTTAATCCCAGCACACAGGAGGCAGAGGCAGGTGGATCTCTGTGAGTTCAAGGCCAAACTGGTCTACATAGTGAGTTCCAGGACAGCTACACAGAGAAACCCTGTCTTGAAAATGTGGTTTTGGGCTGGATGTGGTGGTTTATAACTTTTTAACCCCAGCACTCAGAAGGAAAAGGCAAATGGATCTTTGTGAGTTTATGACCAACCTGGGATACTCAGTAAGTTGCATGCCAGCCCAGACAACATATACTATAACTCAAACACAGGTAAAAATAAAATACAAAAATTGCCCAATTTATAAGGCTATGGTTTGCTGATCTTTGTTATGCTAGCAAAGAGGTTTAAATATAATACAGCACCTTGGTATTCAATGTGAATGCCTTCAAGGAACAACTTTGGCCCTATTTGGAAACTTTTTTTAAACATTTTTTAATTTTAATTAGCTTGTTTTACATGTCAATCCCAGTTCCCTCCCCTCCCTCCCCTCCTCCCGCACCCCCCACCATCCCCCTATCCTCCCACCCTATTGCCAATTCCTTCCACATAGGGGATATCTAGAGTCTATCATTTCATTCAGGGTAGGGTCCAGGCACTTCCCTAAGAGTCCAGGCTGAGAGAGCATCCCTCTTTGTGTTATGGACACACGATGTCTGTTAGTATTCGAGGGATAAACACTGATCCACTGCTCAGGACCCCATAGGTAGCCCAGGCCTCCTCATTGACTCTCACATTCAGGGGGTCTGTATCGGTCCCATGCTGGCCTCCCAGCTGTCGGTCTGGGGTCTAAGAGCTCTCCCCTGTTCGGATCAGCTGTCTCTGCTGGTTTTGCCAGCCCATTTGGAAACTTTTGAGATACACTGAACAGCAGAACTCACCTGAAATCTACTGAATCAGAACCTGTATTTTAGGAAGCTATTCAGGAGATTCTATGTGTTATAGCATGACAAACACTGACTCAGGATTACTTGAAATTATCTCACACTGGGATACTTATAAATGCAAAAGCACATACAAAGAACCAACAAAGCTAACTAGGATTTCAAAGAAAACTTCTGGCTGGCATGGTTGCTCACACCTTTAATCCCAACATTTGGCCAGTCTGGTCTATATATAGAATTCCAGCCTCCAAAGCCACAGAGAAACCCTGTCTCCAAAAACAAAAAAAAAACCAAAAAAAAAAACAAAAAAAAAGAATTCCAGGCTTGCTAGAGCTACATTGTGATACCCTATATCAAAAAACAATAATAAAAATAAACAAATGAGAATTTCTATGTCAAACAGACAGAAATCACGTAGGTTGTAAAGTAGAACTGGGATGAAATTATGCATATTTTCACTAGCTCTAAATGTAATTACCATATCCTTTAATCATGAATATAATCAACAAAGCACTGCAACATTTGCAGCTCTGTGACTGTGTACTTGTCTTTGGTTTTTAATTTTTTTTGTTTTTTTTCAAGACAGAGTTTCTCTGTGTAGCCCTGGATGTCCTGGAATTCACTCTGAAGAACAGGCTAGCCTCTAACTCACAGAGATCCACTTGCATCTACCTCCTGAGTGCCGGGATTAAAAGTATGTGCCACTACTGCCCAGTTACAAGTTTCTTTTCAAATATAATGTGTGTGAATGCAGGTATCCAGGGAGGTCAGAAGAGGACACCAGATCTGGAGCTGGAGTTACAAGCAACTGAGAGTCACCCAACATGGGTGCTGGGAATGAGGATAAAGAACAGAGAATGACTGCAAGGGACAAGACCTATCTTGGAACTTACAAGGTCCGTATGTAAATCATATATACAATTTATATATTATATTATGCAGCAGAGGGAAAATGAGGCTAGCATGAAATTCAGCATAGAGATGTCTGAAGCAAAAACAAATAACCAGATTTGACTTCTGCATTGTAATTTGGCAAGCCCAGTTCAAAATGATAGAAAAAACAATACTCAACTTCATATGGAAAACCAAAAAACTCAGGATAGCTAAAACCATCCTGCACAATAAGGGATCATCTGGGGGCATCACCATCCCGACTTCAAGCTCTACTATAGAGCTATAGTAATGAAAACAGCTTGGTATTGGCATAAAAACAAACAGGTGGACCAATGGAATCCAATCAAAGACCTTGATATCAACCCCCACACACATATGAACACCTAATTTTTGACAAACAAGCTAAAAATATAAAATGGAAAAAAGAAAATATATTCAACAAATGGTGCTGGTATAATTGGCTGTCAACATGTAGAAGAATGCAAATAGATCCACAGCTATCACCATACACAAAACTCAAGTCCAAATGGATGAAAGACCTCAATATAAATCTATCCACACTGAGCCTCACAGAAGAGAAAGTGGAAAATAGACTTGAATACACAGGCACAGGAGATCACTTCCCAAATAGAACACCAGTATCACAGACTCTGAGAAGCTGAGGAACTTCTGTAAAGCAAAGAACACAGTCAGCAAAACAAAATGGCTCCCTACAGAATGTGAAAAGTTCTTCACTAATCCCAAATCTGACAGATGGCTAATTTCAAAAACATACAAAGAACTCAAGAAACTAGAAATCAAACTACCAAATAATCCAATTAAAAAATGGGATACAGATCTAAACAGAGAATTCTCAATAGAACAATCTCAAATGGCAGAAAGACACTTAAGGAAATGCTCAACATCCTTAGTCATCAGGGAAATGCAAATCAAAACCACTCTGAGATCCCATCTTATAGTAATCAGGATGGCTAAGATCAAAAACGCCAATGACAGCTTATTCTGGAGAGAATGTGAAGAAAGGGGAACACTCCTCCATTGCTGGTGGAAGTGCAAACTTGTACAGTCCCTGTGGAAATCAGTATGGCGATTTCTCAAAAAATTAGGAAACAACCTGTCTCAAGAGCCTGCAATACCACTGTTGGACATATACCCAAAGGAGGCACATTCACACCACAAGGACATTTTCTCAGCTATGTTCATAGCAACATTATTTGTAATAGCCAGATCTTGGAAACAGCCTAGATTCCCCCCATCTGAAGAATGGATAAAAAAATGTGGTATAGTAAGTGTCCCAGCCTGCAGAGTCAGTCAACAGGGACCCTAAGGGAGGGAGTGAGAATGGGGGGACAAGAGACGTGGTAAACATTTCAAGTGGTTAGATACAAAATTAATCCCCTCCAAATCAGTAGCCCTCCTATATACAAATGACAAAAGGACTGAGGAAGAAATCAGGGAAACACCACCTTTCACAAATAGCCCCAAATAATATAAAATATCTTGGGGTAACTCTAACCAATCAAGTAGAAGACTTGGATGATGAAAACTTCAAGTCACTAAAGGAAGAAATTGAAGAAGATATCAGAAGATAGAAAGGTCTGCCATGCTCATAGATTATTAGAATTAACATAGTAAAAATGTCATCCTACCAAAAGCAATATACAGATTCAATGCAATTCCATCAAAATTCCAACACAATTCTTCACAGATCTTTTTTATTAAATAATTCATTTAACTTTATTTTATATGCATTGGTGTTAAGGTATCAAATCCCCTGGAACGGGAGCTACAGATAGTTGTGAGTGCCATGTGGGTGCTGGGAATTGAACCCAGGTCTTCTGGGAAGAACCATTGCTCTTTACTGCTGAGCCATCTCTCCAGCCCCTTCACAGATCTTTAAAGGAGATTTTTCAGTGTCACATGGAAACACACACACACACACACACTCACTCACATACACACACAAACCCAGAATAGCTGAAAGAATCCTGTATAAAAAAAGAACTATGGGAGATATCACCACTCCCAATTTCAAGTTGTACTATAGAGCTACAGTAATAAAAAAAAGCATGACACAAAAAAAAGACACATTGATGAAGGAAACTGAATTGAAGATCCAAATAGTTCCAAATATAAATCCATAATATGATTTTTGATGAAGAAGTCAGAAACACACACTGGGAAAAAAGGCAGCAACTTCAACAAATGGTGCAGGTCAAACTGGATGACTGCATGCAAAAAATCCAACTATATCCTGCACAAGACTCAACTCCAAATGGATCAAAGACCTCAACATGAATCCAGATACACTGAACCTGACACAAAGGGAAAGTGGGGGATAGCCTTGAGCACACTGGCACAGAAAAGAACTTTATGAACAGAACACCATTAATGGAGGTACAAAGATCAACAATTAATAAATGGGGTCTTGTGAAACTGAGAAGCTTCTGCACAAGGAACACTGTCATTCAAACAAAGTGGCCCTCTACAGAATGGGAAAAGATTTACCAACTACACATCCAACAGAGTGCTAATATCCAAAATATATAAAGTACTAAAAAAACTAGATATCAAGAAAACAAATAGCCCAGTTAAAATGGGATAATGATCTAAATAGAGAATTCTCTGTTTCAGGTTTTATTTTGGACTACCAACCATCTCCCGAACCACGACACGGTGACTTATTATTAGTTATGAATGGTTGGCCTTATCTTCCGCTTGGCCCACTAGCTTCCAGAACTTAATTTAACCTGTTTCTCTTCATCTACATTTTGCCATGAAACTTTTTACTTTTCTTTCATTCTGTATTTCCTACTCTGTGCCTAGCTGCCTGGCAGCTGCCTGTTTGACTAACCCTGGACATCTGTTTCTCCCTCATTCTCTCTCTTGTTCTCTTGAACCTAGATTCCTCCTCCTATTTATTCTCTCTGCCCACCAGCCCCACCTATCCCTCTTCTGACTAGCTATTGACCATTCAGCTTTTTTTTTATTAGACCAATCAGGCTCTTTAAGGAGGGAAAGCAACAATGTTTACACCATTAAACAAACGTAGAATAAGCAAAAGTAACACATCTTTACAAAGTTAAACTAATATTCCTTAACAATTCTCAATAGAGGAAACTAAAATGGCTGAGAAACACTTCAAGAAATGTTCAACACCTTTGAACATCAATGTCAAAACTACTTTGAGTTCATCTCACAAGTGCCAGAATGGTTAACATCAATAAAACGAATGACCATGATCATGCTGGAGAGGATGTGAAGTAAGGGAAGCAGTAATCTGTTGCTGATGGGAGTACAAACTTATACAGCTACTGTGGGAATGAATCAATGTGGTGGTTCCTCGGGAAGACGGGCTTCAGTCTACCTCAAGATCCAGCTAAAGGATGCTTCATCCTATCACAGAGACACTTGCTCAAGCATGTTCACTGCTACTCTAGTCATAATATCCAGAGGGACTAGAGGGTACAGAGAAAAATCTCATTAAGAAAAAGAAATAGATCGTTAAGGATGGTTTGTGGATTTCTGGCACAGGAGGATCAAGTGGGGGCAGGGAGGGAAGAGGGCAAGACAGGTAAAATTAGGGCCAACTTGATGGGTAGTATGGAAACTTTATACAGTAGAAACCTCCTAAAATGTATGCATATCTGAAGGCAATCTAAATGAAATCATCAAATAACGGGAGAGATGGGATCCCAACTGGCCATCTCTTGTCAACAAATGAAGCTGCCAGTACTGGAACTGAATTACATCTAATTGAGTTTTTGGCTAAAGGGGTACCATGGAACCCCCCCAAAACCCAGGCCATTGCCAAGACTATAGGTTGTTCTTCACAAACTGACAGTAAGACCTCATTGCTTAAGAAAACAACTACTTAACTCATTGAGCACAGAGGGGTTAAGCTAGTGCCTACACAGAGCCTTCAGTTCTATGTTCTAGCATCTTTGGTACAAGAAAGTACTCTGTATCTACCAAAAGATGAACATAAACATTAAGCTAGGCACAAACCCTACAGTGATGTCCTGCCTGCCAGATAGGCTACAGCAATGGCGGCACATATCTTGTGGGAGTAATCAGCCAATATCTGATTAACGCCCATTCCACAAAATGGAACCAATACCCTACACTACTTGGGCAATCAAAAACCAAAGATTAGATAGCTCAGGAACCTAGGGTAAAACCAAATACTACTGTTCTTAAAAAATTGTAGCAATAAAAGGACTCCTAATGACGTTCTGCTACATTCATAGATCTGTGCCTTGCTCAGCCATCTTAAGAGAAGCTGAAGAAAAGTACCCGACTCCATTCAAGGAACCCAAGGTCAAAATGCCCCAGTTAACTTCCCTTAGCTTCTGTTACATTGCCTGCATATGCAGAGACCTCTCTGGCTAACTGAGAGAGATGCCAGGACATGACTTCTGCCTTCAAAAACCCTATTCTCTGGACGCCCCGTGCTACACGTAGGTCTGGAATACCTGAGTATGGTCCCAACACTCATCCCAATGGACTGGAATAAAGTCTTTAAATTGGCAAAATAAAATGAAATAAAATTAATCGCAGTAATTCCTTAGAAATTCACTCCTTAACTGAATACTTCATACTAAGTACTCCCCAATCAGCACGTTTGCTAACTGGGAACTAACATCCAAACATATGAGTTTGTGGGGGCTATTCTCACTCATCCAACACATTATTCTTTCATAGTTTTAAAAAATACATGTATATATTTATGACATACACATGGTTACATGGGAATGATTAGAGCACTAAAAATATTTATAATGTATATTATAAAACAGTATAAATAAATGGTTGCCTAACATTAGACATCATAATCATTTTCTTCTTAAGCTTCATTCTTATTTATGTAACAGGTTCAAAATAACTTTTTAGAAAACTAAAGACTATAATTTTTTCACTTTTCCCATACTATAACTCTAATAGAAAATGTCACATTTAAATTACTTTTCGGCTAAATTGCTTACATTTTTTAGGTCACCCAATAAGTATTCGAGGAAAAAAAATAACTTGACCATCATTTTTTTTTCACAGTTAGCACGGCCACATAGTCATGTGCTAATGAACCCCTGGAGTCACTATGAAACACAAACAGAAGAGAAGCCTATTCCCATAACACAAATCACCAAGGCCAAGTAGTCAGTTATATCAGAAATATGTAGTGACCCTTCACAAGCAAATCACTATGGCTGAAGTCTCTGTCGAGCAATCCCACAGGGGTATAAAATAGTATTATCGCCACTACAGCTCACCTCACAGATATTTAAAGAGAGAAAGGAAAAAAAAAAAATTAAAAAAAAAAAAAAAAGCATACTTGGCCGCTGCCTTCCCGACGCTGGACTACATTTCCCAGAGTCCCCGTGCCCGAAACGCCGCTTCGGGTCCGTTTCCTCGCGAGAGTTCGGGGTACCTGTGTCGCCAGAGGGCTACGTCTGTGGGCGAGCTCCTTAGGCGTCCCGCGGAGCCGGCTGTCTGTGAATCAGGCTTCAGTCGGCCCCTGGAGGCCGAACCCTGAGCTGCTCCGCTGGAGGTGGGAGAGTTGGGAACGCTTGCAGATGTGTCGGTGGCGTTAGGTGGCCGTGTCCCTCGTGCGCGTGCTACAAGCCCGCCTGCTTTGCGAGCCTTCTACGAGCCTGGCTTGCGGTTGGTGTGATGTGAACGTGGGCTGTGACTCCCGGGGTGTGTGCTTCCCTGACTGGGGATGCTTCTGTGCCCGTGGTTGTGTCGGCACCACGTGTGCAGCGGAGGACGGGTGCTCTTGTCACCAGGTGTGTGGACGTGTGTGTCACTTTGGGCTTGGTGGCCGTGCCTGGTATCCCGCGCGTAGGTGGTTTGCCTGCGAAGACGTGGATGACAGTGTCCTGAGTGTGTGTGTGTGTGTGTGTGTGTTTGTGAGAGAGAGAGAGAGACAGAGACAGAGACAGAGACAGAGAGACAGAGACAGAGAGACAGAGAGAGAGCAGACTGTGGGACTGTGTGTGCTGTTTTCATGGATGAAATAAAGTAGAAGTACACCCTTGTAAAAGAGTGTCGCTGGCAGTTCTTACCCCACAGTATGTTTCTTCTGCACACTTGGATCCTGTTTAAGTGCTCAAACATTGTAGCTCTAACCATGAAAGCATGACTCTAGCATGTGGCTTTGTGTGGCCGTTAGTATGTTTTGTACCTGTGATCTTACACTGGTTCGGTAGCGCACAGAGGTAAAATTTTGTTTGGAATTCATTTGGGGGCTGACTCTATCAAAGGTTCATGGATTTCTTGTGATTTTTTTGTGTCTCTCCCCAAGCCCCTCCCGGAATTTAAGGGCTTAACCTCTGTTTTGACCATAGTGGCTACTCATCCATTCCTAAGTGGCCAGGATCGATTGAGTTCTGCCACTCCTCCGCATGTAGCCTGGGAAGTAGAGTTTTGTTGCTGGTTCCCAGTGCTCCCTGATCTTATAGCCAAGGAAACTGACAGAAAGGAAGTCAGATAGTTAAGAGTCTGGGTGAAGCTGCAGGCATAGTACTTAGATGATACTTTGAGAGTCCGTAACACCTCTAAGACAGGATGCCAGGAAATATAACGAATTTCAGGAGTGGGAGATACTTGTAGAAGTACTGTGGAGGCTAGAACCCATGACTCTGCCCTCTAGTGGACAGTTTTAAGTATGGAGATAAATCAAGCCTAAGACAACTTGACCTTGTCCATTTGCAATACAATCTTGGTACTTTGCTTTTTTGAGGGGTGGATTGTGGGGATAGAGGAAGAGGGTGTAATTTAGAGTATATGGCAAGAACAGCATAGTATCTCGGTCCACTCTTCTTCTCAGAGTACAGCACAGAAGAGAAAAAATGACCATTGTACATTCAGAAGGGAAGCTTGAGGTAAGTAGATATTTGTTTCCTCAACCGCCTTTATTGCATCACAACATCTCTGTTTTACTTTATTGATATTTTTGTAAATATCTCCAATCTAAGTCTTCTCTTATAATGGAGGAACAAGGCAATTTATTTATTTTAGTAATTATTTTTGAGGCAGGGGCTCACTGCCTGGTTTGAACCTCTTTATGTAGACCAGGATGTCCTAGAAATCATAGAGACCCATTGAAAGACCTCGGCATCAAAGCGCCGGGCACTGAACTGAACCCTCTGCCCAAGAACCAGGGCCAGACCACTGCAGATGCTACTGCAACTTGGGTGCAGAGCATACTGGGCTTGCAGGGAATACAATATTTATAGAGTTTTAATGGTTACATAAGTATCAGCATAGCAACAGGCATTTCATTGGCTCATCTTGGGAGTAGGGGTAGTTCCCACGGACTAAGTTTCCTGGTATTACCTCATGAAAGACCCCAGCACGCTTCAGCAATTATTATCCGGGTTCCATGACTGCTCTGGTGACCACAGACATCCTGTTTGACATCCTGCCAGCTGGGCGAGGCACCTGGTCTGGGTTTTTTCATTAGGCAACGGGCCTGGCCTTGTTTTTCTTTTCCTAGGGGGTCCTGGGTAGGGGTCTTTCACCATCTTCCTCTCCCCCCCCCAAGATCTGGGATTAAAGACACACACTAACCCCCAATGGCAATTAAGTTTTATAATTTGAGAGTAATGAAAATGTGTATTTGCGATAGATGTTTCCCAGTAGTGATTAAATTTATATAAAGGGTGGGTTTGATGTTCATGGAGTTAAAAGTAAGAGCATTCTTGTATTGTCTATCTTTCTTTAATGTTTGAGGGGTTTTGGCATTTTAAATTTGTATTTTTATCAACGTAATCTTGTTGTATAGCTAAGACTAGGTATAGCTCTTGCCTCAGCCTTCAGGAGTGTGCTGACATGTATTTATCTTCAGTTTTGTTTGCCTTTTATCTATTTCTTTAGTAAATAAAGTTTGGTATTTGTGTACTCAAATGAATATGTCCCATGTATCTGCAGGTGCCCAGGGAATCCAAGGTTAGGATGCTTGTGTAGCCCAGGTGAGGATCACCTTGAAGTCTTGGTTCTCTTGTCTCTGCCTCCTAAAAGCTGACATGGTCAGGCCTGTGCCACCATGATGGAGGCGTGGGTTCGAATCTCACTTCTGACACCAAACTGATGCTGTAACGATAAACGGCACACTTACTGAAAGTAAAACTAAGTATTTATTGTCGAAATTACTCACAAGATACCAAACAAGTAACCCAGATGAGCCGAGTAGTTTTCTGCCACCGAACTGGAAGCCAAAAGCTGGAGAAAGAGACCAAGACTTCCATTCTTCAGTCTTTTATGCCTTCCCCGGTAACGCCCCCTAGCCATGCCCAAAAGTGGGCCTGGCTAGTGATGTAGTTCACTGCCTACGTACGTATACGTCTTTACGTCCGTCCGTATACGTCTTTAGTCATGCCTAAAGTGGGTGTGGTTAGCGGTGTGGTAAACCGCTCTTTTATTATCTCATCTGTATGCGCCTCTAGTAAGTCACATGGTTAATGGCGGCCTTGTTTTCCTCCTACACCACCACTCCTAGCTTTGTTGTTTTTTTTAGAATTTGATTGGAATTTAAAACTGAGAAAACATGTAATAAACCCTTATTTGCACAGCTCAAAAGTTATTATACCCTGATCATGCTTTTCTGCCTTCAGTGTATAATCCTTCTCAACTTGCCCTTGGCCTTTTTTCTTTAACCCATGAGATATGTTCTTTCATTTTCCAAGTAGTTTAATAGATCTGATGTTTCTTATTTCTTTGTGTGCCTTGAATCTTTTTAAATTTTCTAAGATTTGTTTTCTGACTTACATTTTGGTGCATCTTAGTAAACGTTCCCCGTGCAGTTGGAAAGGCTGTATTCTGCTGGTGTTGGGTAGAATCAGTGTCATCTAGATGGGGAGATTGATTGTGTTGTTTAAATCTGCTAGCCCTTTATGGATTTTCTTTTATTTATTGAATTTGTCTCTTTTTCTTCAAAGGTGATCCTGGTAAGCCACTTGGGGGAAAGCTGTCCTCACCATAACTGATTTAGTACACATGGAATGCTTTCCAGTCTTCCAAGGGAGCTGACGCCGTGTCTCACCAGCCGTGTCCCACGCACACCCGCATTCCTCACCTAGCCACCTCTCTTAGGAGGGCTGTTTACTGGATATTTTTGCCAAGGCGTCCTCATCAATGGGTAAAAGCTTGAAGACATTTTATCCCTCCTCTAAAGCAGTTCTCTTTTGCCTGCTCCTAGCCCTTTCCTCCATCTTCACAAAACAGCAGGAAACTTTCCTTCAATGTTCTCTTGGTATTGAGAGAATTTCCCCCAGCAGTGTTGATTGACTCTCTCTGTGCTGTTCCATGGAGGAAATTGAACAGTGAGTGAGTTGGCACTTTATCTGAATTAGCCATTTTGCTGTGCTTTCCATGTTGACTTATTGCTTAAACCTGGTAGCTATGCCCCGTCCAGGTCTATCCAGCTCTTGACAATTGGGTGTAGGTATTGTCTGTGTGTATCAGTTACATCAAATTCTTGATGTAATGCTATATAAGTAATGCTATATAAATCCGTTATATTGCTACTGATTTTTTTTTTTGTCAACTGGTGCTTTTAGTTACTGAATGAAAGAGGTTACAATTTCCTTTTAAAAAGTGTGTGTGTGTGTGTGTGTGTGTGTGTGTGTGTGTGTGTGTGTGTGATGGGTGGGGTGGTGTGGGGTTTGTGAGCCATGGACTGCATGTGCAGCTTTCAGGACTTCATTCTTGCTTTTAAGCTTAGTTTGTCTGTTTTGCTGCTTGGCTTGTCTCTCCAGTGCCTTTTCAAATCTGGGAAACATTATATAACGTATATAACACAACATTCTCCAGGGGATGGGCAGGGTAGGGTAAGACAGCATCCCAAACCACCATCCCATAACAAAGATAACCTTGGTGGAGCGTGTTGAAAGTCTGTGGTCATCTGCTCTCAGCAGTGTCAGGTGATTCCAGAAGTTCACAACTAAGAAGATCCTAAGGTCAAACAAAAGCATGAAAAAGTTCCATCCATTTGTACCAATTCCAGATCAAGGTTGGATACAAAGAATGTATAGGAGACACTAACTTAATTAGCTCTCTATAATCCTCAGTCATTCACTCTGAGCCAGTATGTTTCTGTATCCTGTAGCTTCCCTACATTTTTCTACGTCTGATAAACTCAGTGGGCCTGGCTTAATATGCTCAGACCTATTCAAAGCCAAAGGTGAATGTGGCCCTGCTCTCCCCTGCTGCACCTGCTGGCTCCCTGGGTCAGAGTGATTCTGGGTTGGCATGATGGCTGTTGCCTCCTCAGTCACAATACCAGCTGTTGGGGGAGTTCGGGGATGGACAAACCACCTTCACCCCAGCATAACTTCTTGCTGGAGAGACATGAACCTTCCTTAGTCTGGGGGTGTGTGTGGGTAATCACCCATTCCTGGGACAGCCTTGATTGTCTTCATCTGTGCTGTTGTATCACAGACGTCTGTGAACTGCTCCTTGGGTTAGGGCCTTTCAGAAGCTCCTTGCCACACAGTTTGGCTTCTGTCAACGTTTTTCTTAGGAACTCCAGCTCGACACAAATCTTGCTACATTTGTCTTTGAGGAACCTAGAGCAAAGTCTTCCTGGGCTTTACCTCTTTGCTGTCTCTTCTAGGTCACTCTCCTACTTAATGGACTCTTTACATGCTAGTGGAAGTTACTGAGATCTGCCAAAGCTTTTCCTACTTCATCAAGGTCTTGCCTAAAAAGGAGCCTGGTAACAGTGCTGAAGCCCCACACCAGCCTTGGGTCCCTGCTGGATCAACCTTTTGTTTAACTTCTCTAGGGATATAGTTCTGTCTGGCCCGGTGAATGGGGCTTCCAACACAGCTTTTCCTAGAAGGACTCCTAAGTCTTTCAATAGCACTGGTGCCTCTGGTCCCGCTGTTTGTGGGAACTGTAGACAGAGATAAGCAGGTGTTCCTAATGGCTCTGATGTGCCAGTCCATCGGGCACTGATTCCCTCAGGTTACGCAGCCTTGTCTTAAGGCGGGATGGAAAGTTACATTACTCAGTTTTCCACTGCAGCCACACTGATGTCATCTGCTCCTGTGTCCCACAGCCTCACAAGCCAGTCTGTGACGGCTCCTTTACTGTTTGCTTTAGTCTTTCCAGCTCCAGTGGTTCAAGTGCTGAATATTTCCTGGTTCCTTGTTTCTTGTGTGGAACCATTGTTAAGGTCCCCCATCTGTAGGCTGGGTTATAGATTTTCCCTCCTTTTCTATTAAAGGTTGGACCCCGGAATATCTTCAACTGCTTTTATTACAATCTCTCATCCTATTG
Organism: Mesocricetus auratus; assembly: GCF_017639785.1. Taxonomy (NCBI): domain Eukaryota; kingdom Metazoa; phylum Chordata; class Mammalia; order Rodentia; family Cricetidae; genus Mesocricetus; species Mesocricetus auratus. Next base: position 5,855,516 of record NW_024429216.1, on the reverse strand, counting down.
TTGATCTAATTTACTTAAGCTAACATGGAAGATGCTGGCTGTGTCTCTCTTTCTTGCTACAGTTGCACCTTTACAGAAGCAAGTTCCTACTTGGCTGCCATTTCAGCTCGAGATGCATTTCTAATTACATACAACAGTAGCCAGGAAGCCTCTGCTGTTGCTTGCCGGCAATCTTGACCCTTGTGTGCTAATTTCCAAGGCTGCAAAACTCCTTCTAAACTTTAACTCTTTTCAGGTCAACTCCATATTCATGTGGTAGGTCCCACTCTTCAAGCAGGCGTGCCACCCTAGATGAAGACTGCCTTCTGAGATTTCTCCCATAGACATGCCTAAGCCTGCAACAGCTATTGAAGGGACCCACAACTGTGAGGGGGATGCTCCCTCCCAACCTCTGGATTAGGCACAGACCACACCCTAACACTTATTTTCACAGAGATCCTTTATTAAGTGGAAAAGAAAAGTGGCCGATTTCTGACTCAGGCAGACATAGCAGCAAATTACTTGTAGGTGTGATTTTTGTTTGTTTGTTTTTCGAGACAGGGTTTCTCTATTGTTTTGGAGGCTGTCCTGGAATTCGCTCTGTAGACCAGGCTGGCCTCGAACTCACAGAGATCCACCTGCCTCTGCCTCCCGAGTGCTGGGATTAAAGGCATGCGCCACCAACACCGGATTGTAGGTGTGTTTTTTTTTAAGAGGAAAAAGAGAGAGGTCTGTGTAGCTAAAGATCAGAGGAGTAAAGCAGCCAGCCACTATAGAGTTCTCAACCTCTACCAATACTCAGACTGAAGGGGCAACCCACCAAACCTCAGACTGCATCTCCAGACTGCACTGCTCCTTACCGAATCTCAGACTGCTCCTTAGACTGCATTGAGCTCTATATATTCTCTCTATTCCTGGGATTAAAGGCATGAGCTCTGTTTCTCCCTCATGTAGTCCTGAGTGGTCTTGAACTCACAGAGATCCATCTGCCTCTGTCTCCTAAGTCCTAGGATTAAATGTGGGTGCTACTAGTGCCCAGCTGTAACTAGCTTTGCATTCTGATCTTCAATGACTTTATTAGGTCATAAACAGTATATCACCACAGGTCTATGTAAGACTGGGCTGGAGTGCTGTGGTATGTTTTGATTGGGCATGTTAATTGGGGTAGCCAAAAGGGGGCTTTTGATTACTGGACTCATTTGTTTCTGTCATGCCACTGTTTGGGTGCCAATTAGGTTGTGTGACAAAACTTCTCCCAGGAAGACAACACACACACACACACACACACACACACACACACACACACGCACACACGCACGCACGCACGCACACACGCATGCACGCGCGTGCACATACATCTGCTCATATCTACTTACCCCAGATATGGAGCCCATGACAGACCAAAGTGTGTATACCACCAGATTTCAGTTTTGTGAACTAATGAGTTGTGTTTTGTTTGTTTGTTTGTTGTTTTTCACGATAGAGTTTCTCTATTGCTTTGGAGGTTGTCCTGGAACTAGCTCTGTAGACCAGGCTGGCCTTGAACTCATAGAGATTTGCCTGCCTCTGCCTAAAGGCATGAGCCACTGACGCCTGGCTGGGTTTTTTTTTTGGGGGGGGGTTTATTACAGGAATATGGGTGAGGGCTTACTTACAGGAGCAGAAATGACTCAAAGACAATTGCATCATCAAAGCCCACCCCAGCACAAGTGACATTTCACAAAAGCTGGGAACCCGAAGCACACTGCACAGCCTGCAGGCAGATAAGCAAGCTTGAGAGTGTCCCTTCAACTCTGGTCTTAGCCTCTTCCAGGCAACTCAGTTGGTTTTTGCTTCTTCCAGGCAGCTGGTGTGACTTCAGAGTCTTTGTAGGTTGGCTTGTCTGAGGATCTTCTTTCTAGCTTCCTCCCATCTTAGTGGGAACCAATGAGTTTTATTGGGGTTGGTTGGCTAGTGTGTGGGGTTTACTGTGCATTTTTAATTACTTCACTTACTAGCAGGTTTGTTAACAGTGCATATTCCTGGCACCTCCTTCCTAACTGAGTATGCTCCCTATTTTGCCTCATTCTTATAATGATACATGCATCTTTCCAATGTAGCCTATAATTGTGTGCCTATTTACCAATATATTTGGCAACTTTTAACAAATTAAGAATTTTTATTTTAGGTGTAGGAATGTTTTGCCTGCACGTATATAAGTGTACTATAGGAGTGCAGATACTCACAAAGGCCAGAAGAGGGCATTAGATACTCTGGAACTGGAATTATGGATGGTTGTATGCCAGTATGTGGGTGCTGGGAACCAAATTCAGGTTCTCTGAAAGAGCAGCAAGTGATCTTAAATTTTTAAAGATTTATTTGTTTTGTATATATGAATATTTTGCCTGCATGTATGTATGCATGCCTGGTACCCTTTGTAGTTAGAAAACACTAGAAATACGGAAGTGGAGTTAGGATGGTTGTAAGTCACCATGTAGGTGCTGGGAACTGAACTCTTATCCTCTTCAAAAAGAGCAAGTGCTCGTAACCACTGAGCCCTATCTCCAGCCCTACATACATCTTTGACTAGGAGCACTGATCTAACAAAAGATTTTATAAGATAGAGATTCCTCTGATTTTATAAGGAAGAAGAGTTGGTACATAATAAAGGAAATCTTTGAGTCTCTCAGCATGTGGCTTTATTTGAGATAGGGCCTTTCTGTAGAGCCCATGCTGGTCTTAAACTTGCTTATTTAGCCTACATTGGCTCCCCAACTCACTATGTACTTCAGGCTGGCCTCAAACTCATTATCATCCTTCACCAGCCTCTCATGCTGGGATTATAGAGAGAGCTCATGTTTTGTAAACATTCAGGCTAGATAATGGCCAGGGAATTTGGATACAGAGATTAGGTATACGGGACTCATCAATACTGGTAATTGGATCATTTTGAAACTCAATATTAAGTTGTGAGGTTGAAGGTATATAGTTGGGATAGATATAGTTCCATTTTTGTATTGTTTAGATGGAAAAAGGAGATTTTAAGAGTGATAAATAGTAATACTCAAAAGTTAGAAACACATTTCTAATATCCTGAACTTTTAAAAAATGAAAATCTGATCTATTATACAATGCTAGCCTAGAGTCTATAAAAAAGATTAAATTACTGGTGACAGGGCTACCTATGGGGTCCTGAGCAGTGGATCAGTGTTTATCCCTGGAATACAAACAGACATCGTGTGTCCATAACACAAAGAGAGTTGCTCTCTCTGCCTGGACTCTTAGGGAAGTGCCTGGACCCTACCCTGAATGAAATGATAGACTCTAGATATCCCCTATGCGAAAGGAATTGGCAATAGGCTGGGAGGATGGGGGGGGATGGCACGGGGGGTGCAGGAGGAGGGGAGGGAGAGGGAACTGGGATTGACATGTAAAACAAGCTATTTAAAATTAAAATAAAAAATAAATAAAATTACTGGTGACATAGAAAGTGCTTATGATGTAATTCTCTGTGTTGTAATTATGATGTAATTCTCTTGGTTATCAATGTGACTGCATCCTGGAATTAATTATAACTCCAAAATAGAAGGCACACCCATGAGGGATTTCTGCTTAATTTGAAGTGGGAAGTTATACTTTTAGTCCAGATCTTATCTGGGCTACACCTTCTGCCGGAAACTTGTATACGGACTTGAGAGAAGGAAGATTTTTGCTCTTTGCCTGCTTTCTCTTGCCTTGCTAGCAAGTCCATTCCTTCACTGGCATTAGAACCTACTTCTTTGGGATTCCAGCCTTAGACTGAGAAACTACTGGATTCTTAGATTTTCTGTTCAGAGAGAGAGAGAGACAGACAGACAGACAGACAGAGACAGAGAGATTCAGTCTGTAAGTTCTGCTACTTTAGAGAACACTGACTATTATAATCTGATATAATGATGACTATGAAGATACAAAATTCTTTAGTATTGTACAAGTCTCATAAGGTTGTACCAGCTGTGTATTTCCACAGTTTGAAAATCTCAGTTCATGAAACAGGACTCTGAATTGGGAATGTGAATTTCCAGCAGGGGAGTCTAGGGACTGAAAGAACATGTAAGATGTTCTAAGAACCCAGAGTGCCTCTTGCAAAGATACACTATAATAATTAAACTATATTTATAAGGAATAGAGTGTTTTAGTAGATCACCAGGGATAAAAAGACAATAAAGTATGGAGAGAAACATATATGTGAACATAACAAGAAATAGCACATTCCAACTTCCTTGAAGGAAGCATCTGTTGTACGGACAATTTTCTTTTACTGTGAGTCAGAATACTCTAGATGTAGAATGCGTTTATCAGTTAAGGCTGTGATCCCAACACCAAGGAAAGGGAGGCAAAAGAAGGAGGAGTTCAAGTCAAGCTCATCCTTGGCCATATAGTAAGGTTAAGGCCAACCTGGTACCTATGAGAGACTGTCGAAACCAAGAAATAACAGCTAAAAGATTTATAGGGAGAAATCCAATTATTTTTCTTATTCCTAAAAGGAAGAGAAACAGCATTTGTTGAATTGTGATATCCAACTTAAGTATTTTTTACAGGGTATTTGTATATGTTGTTTCATAAAAGAAATTGGGACATGTATGGACTATATTCCTTCATAGACTTACCAGTATAATGAGATATTTTATATGCAGAAGATACCTGCAGGAGAAAATTGGAACATGCTCACACCTCATGACTTCATTCATTCTATGCTGTGTCAAAGCTTCAATCTGTATACTTGGCAGTGGCCTTTATGGAGTATTTCTTTTCATCTCCCCCTCCATTAAAGAACTGTATCCTTTATTTCTACAGCTGGTAATTGTGTTTTTTTTTTCCAGAAATCACTGATGGTTAGTCATGTTGCTTTGACTTCTCTCAGGAAGAGTGGAAATGTTTGGACTCTATTCAAAGGGATTTGTAAAGAGATGTGATGTTTGGAAAACTTTAGTAACTTGATGCCAGTTGGTAAGAATTTCTTCCCCTTGTATCTGATAACCTAATTTAAAACATATTATCTCATGTGTGTGAGTGTTTTGCCTGCACGTGTACATGCGTGTGGTGCCTGTGGAGACCAGAAGAAGGTGTCAGATCCCCTGGAACTGGAGTTATGGAGAAACAGATAGTTGTGAATCACCAGGTGGTATTGAGAATTGAACCTAGGTCCTCTGCGAGAGCAGCCAGTGCTCTTAACCTCTGAGCCATCTCTTTAAATCTCTGACTTTTAAGTTATTTAACTGTATTATGTGGGCTTAGTGTTTGTCTTATGCCTGTAATTTCAGTACTCTAGAGGTTGACAGGAAGATTTTTTTACTTTAGTGGCATGTATAGAATAACATAGAATGGAAAATGCTATTACTTTAATGAAACTCTGTAGTAAGTTTTGCTGTGAAAGGTAGATATTGATGTGGGTGGGGTATAGTAAGGAATATTTGGAGAATGCTAATATATACTCGTTACTTCTTACAGATATGACTTTCCTGTTGTCTTTCCTGATAAATTAGTTATATTTCTCTAAAGTCTTCTCTCTTATCTTTCAGACTTGCCTTCTAGGTGTTTGAATAAGGACTTATCTCCAAACAGCACATTAAGGAATCAGAATGACCTCAATGGGAAATGAGTGACAGGCTCAAAAACTGTGACCTAAAACTATTTCTAGAAGATATTTGGGAGTCAAAGTCAGATTAGAGAAGGAAGAAGAAAATCAGAAGTAATATTACAGGCAAGAGATGATAACATATGACAAAATGTCCATTTTCAGCCCACATACTTATTTATCTCAGCATCCAAGAGACTATTCCATAGAGAAACCATATACATGTGAGGGATGTGGAAAAGCCTTCAGGCGAGCCTCACACCTCGCTCAGCATCAGAGTGTTCACACTGGTGAGAAACCCTATGAATGTGAGCAGTGTGGGAAAGCCTTCAGTCGTGATTCTCAGCTAAGTCTTCATGAAAGACTTCATACCGGTGAGAAACCCTATGCGTGCAAGGAATGTGGAAAGGCTTTTACTCAAAGCTCCCAACTTATTTTACACCATAGGATTCATACTGGTGAAAAGCCATATAAGTGTGAAGAATGTGGGAAAACCTTTATTCGAAGCTCACAACTAAGCCGACATCAAAAAGTCCACACTGGTGAGAAACCCTTTGAATGTAAAGAATGTGGAAGGGCCTTCACCCAGAATTCGCAGCTTACCCTGCACCAGAGACTCCATACTGGAGAGAAGCTGTATGACTGTAAAGAATGTAGGAAGGTCTTCACTCAGCTTTCCCAGCTCATTCTCCATAGAAGAAGTCACACTGGTGAGAAACCCTATGAATGTAAAGAGTGTGGGAAGGCTTTTGTGTGCGGTTCACAGCTTTCACAGCATCAGAAAATTCATAGTGGAGAAAAGCCATATGAATGTGAGGAATGTGGAAAGGCTTTTATTCGAGGCTCACTACTTATGCAACATCAAAGAATTCACACTGGTGAAAAACCCTACAAATGTGATGAATGTGGAAAGGCTTTTATCCGTGGTTCCCAACTTACTCAACATCAGAGGATCCATACTAATGAAAAGCCTTATGAATGTAAAGAATGTGGAAAGACCTTCAGTCATGGCTCACAACTCACTCAACACCAGAGAATCCATACTGGTGAGAAACCCTATCAATGTAAGGAGTGTGGGAAAGCCTTTAATCGTGGATCACTCCTTACTCGACATCAGAGGATTCACACTGGTGAAAAACCCTATGACTGTAAAGAGTGTGGAAAAAACTTCAGTCGGGGCTCAGAACTTACTCAGCATGAGAGAATCCACACTGGTGAGAAACCCTATGAGTGTAAGGAGTGTGGGAAATCTTTTATTCGTGGCTCACAGCTTACTCAACATCAAAGAATTCATACTGGGGAAAAGCCCTATGAATGTAAGGAGTGCAGAATGGCCTTCACTCAGAGCTCACATCTTTCTCAACATCAGAGACTTCATACCGGCGAGAAACCGTATGTGTGTAGCGAATGCGGCAAAGCCTTCGCTCGTGGATTACTACTCATACAACACCAGAGAATTCACACTGGTGAGAAACCGTATCGGTGTAGGGAATGTGGCAAGGCCTTCATTCGTGGTTCACAACTCACTCAACACCAGCGGACTCACACTGGAGAAAAACCTTATGAATGCAAGGAATGCGGGAAGGCCTTTGGTCATGGCTCGCAACTTACTCTCCATCAGAGAATTCATACAGGTGAGAAGCCCTATGAATGCAAAGAATGTGAGAAGGCCTTCACTCAGAGCTCGCATCTTTCTCGGCACCAGCGAATTCACACTGGTGAGAAACCCTATCAGTGTAAAGAATGTGAGAAGGCCTTTACGCGCGGGTCACAATTAATGCAACATCAGAGAATGCATAACAATGACAAATCTTTTGATTGTAAAGAATGTGGAATAGACTTCAATCATCATTCACAATTTTTTATTTGAGTTAACTTATTCTTTTTGATTAGCAAAGCTTTTCCTGATCATTATCAGTGAAGAATTCTTACAAATGTAAATATAGGACTCATGAGGTTCAGCATTTGAAAAGTTATATGGAAGACTAGAAATGCTGATATAATCCACATATGAAAGTCTTTTGTTTATAACTGTACTGCATTTTAGCAAATTACAATAAAAAGTGATTCTGTTACTGTGGTATAGAAAGGTCTTTAGCATAGAAAATATTTGTATCATTGTTATTGTGGTCCTATCAGTTCATTTCCTTTATGACTTTTTCTTATAAGTAACCTTGCTTTGATTTAATCATTGTAAGGTAGATCTCAGACTAATTTTTTTCATATCATGTTTAATCATGTAAAAGCACTTAGAACAGTGCCTTGAACAGATCATATAATAAGCATGTGTTTGATTTGTCACAAAGTTCCCACACTTATGTTTCACCATCTTTGGTGTCAACTCAAGAATATTATTTATAAAGAATGAGCTGAATACTCAGGATAAATCTAGGAAATAAAAAATAACTTGAATATGTAGTTTGTTAACTGAAAGTTAAAAGCTACACCTATAGATTACATTTCATTTACAATGAAAAAACTGATGTGTTTGTATCAGAGACTGATGCTCTGCCCAATTTTCATTTCCCTTTCAGTCACAAAACCCTAGACAAGTAAAACCTATCTCAGTCTCCATATCAGGTAAACAAGATGTATTTGTATGAGTAGAATATTTAAGAAATCCTTCCTCTCTGTTTCTTTTCCCTTCTTAACACTGTAGGCATCTGAGGTGGAGCCCAGATAGCCTCATGAGGATTCTGGAAATAGTATCTGGGTGTTATGGATGGTGGAGTCTGCAACCCTACTGATTTTGTGAACAGTCATTCCAACTCTGTTCTATGTATTTCTTTATTGTAAATTAAAGTAACCCTCATGCTTGATGCTCTCCTAGTTCTCTGAACAATAAAACGCTCTCTCTCTCTCTCTCTCTCTCTCTCTCTCTCTCTCTCTCTCTCTCTCTCTCTCCCTCTCTCCCTCCCTCCTCTCCCTCCTCTCCCTCCTCTCCCCCTTTTTGAGACAGTTTCTCTGTATAGCCCTGGCTGTCCTGTTACTCACTCTGTAAACCAGCCTGAGGATTGGGATTAAAGGCATGCACCACAATGACTGGTAATAACTTTTCTCTTATGAGCATAAAATAATCTTTTACCTGGAAAAAGGCTGTTGTGAATAATATTAAACCGGGCAGTGGTGTGTACACCTTTAATCCCAGCATTTGGGAGGCAGAGGCAGGTGGATCTCTCTGAGTTCAAGACCAGCCTGTTCTACAAGAGCTAGTTCCAGGACAGGCTCCAAAGCTACACAGATAAACACTGTCTCGAAAAACCAAAAAAGGAAAAGAAAGAAATCTCAATATAAGACCATGGAAAGTGACAGTATATTGAGAGTGAGGTACAAAAGTGAATATTCTTTTTTTTTCAGGCAGGACATTTGAACAGCCTGCAGCCTACTGTCTTGTATGGCACTCTCGATACCAAACTAGGCTGAAATGTTAGAAGAAATGACAAGAAATGATACAGAACATGCATGCTCAGTATTTCTTGCTGCTTTAAAAGATGTCTTTTACGAGACATTAATTCAGAATAGATTTAGCCAGGCCAGTAGTGATATTATATTGCTTTTATTAGGAGCTGCAGACAGACATGGCCCGTGCCTCAGGAGGCAGAGACAGGTGGATCTCTGTAAGTTTGAGGCCAGCCTGGTCGTCATAGTGGATTCTAGTACAGCCAGGGCTACATAATGAGATCCTATCTCAGGCAGAGATAGAGATGCTATTTCTGACTGCAAGTGTTTGGTCTTCTTAACTGAAACCTATGAACTGACTTAAAGAAGAGCTTGGATAAAACCCAAGACAACAGCCCATGCTTACAAAGGTAAGTAGGTATGCAAAAAAAAAAAACTGGAATTTTTGTGTGCTTTCCCTATACAAGTTTATTCTAAAAGTAGTCTCATTCATTTGAGTGTTTGTTAGAGTCCAATTATTATTGTTATTTGGGGTATATCTATGAACAATCTTAGCATGAATTGGTGAAATAAAAATAGAATATGTTAAATATAATTGTATCAGGTATGGTGGCATACCTATAGTCCTAGTACTAGCTGGTAAAGGGACCTGAAGCATGAGGATTTAAGGTTCTAGGTCATACAGGACTAAATAGTAAATTCTGGACAATTCTAGACTATGTAAAGAGATCCAGTCTCCAAAAGGTGGTAAAGAATCAATTGATCATTAAAAAAGAGATGAAGTCTATTAAGAAGAATCTGGTGGTGGTGGTGCATACCTTTAATCCCATTAGGCCTTCAAGACCAGCACTCAGGATTCGAGGTCAGTCTGGTCTACACAGTGATTTCAAGACAGCCTCCAAAGCGACAGAGAATCCCTGTCTCAAAAAATCAAAATTAGATTTTGGCCCAGATTAGAAAATCTAAAGTTTATGGAAAGAACATTCCAGGAAGGTTTTCCTATGTTGATTATATTAACATTTCTATTTTCCCATCTAAATTCTCAAATGCTGAACTTCAGAAAAAAATATGTCTCATATTCACATAACAGGACGTCAGTGTATTTTAGGAACTAGAGTGTCTTAGAATTCTAGGCAAGGGAATGATAAGATAGAAGGTCAGGGAGGTAACTAAGGGCTGTGTCTTACAAAACTTTGTAAGCATTTTTTTTTTTACTTTATTCTGAATGAAATGGGTGGCTGTTGGAGGGTTTTGAGCAAAAAGCATGATGTGATGTGTAGCCTTTAAAGAGAAAAATCTGCTGATGGCCTAGAGCAGTAGTTCTCAACCTGCAACCTTTTAATACAGTTCCTCATATTGTGGTGACCCCAACCATAAAATTATTTCATTGCTACTTCATAGCTATAATTTTGCTACTGTTATGAATCGTAGTGTAAACATTTGACATGCAGGATATCTGAATATGTGATCCCTGTGGGGGGTCACAACCCACAGGCTGAGAGCCACTGGCCTAGACTATGATTGTTGCTATTGGTATAGTGAGAAGTTGTTTTCTTCTATGTTAAGTGAACACAAAACAAGTTTTATTTTATGGTCAGGGGTTATGTGTGAGAAAGTCCTAGGTGAATTGAACTCAGGTTTTGATGTTTTGGCAATTAGATAGGTGGTGTATACTATCAAATAAGACCGGGTGGCACACACCTTTAATGCCAGCATTTGGGGTCAGAGGCAGGTAGATCTCTGTGAGCTTGTGGCCACCTGGTCTACAGAGCAAGTTCTAGGACAGTAAGAGCAGTTACACAGAGAAGCCTTGTGTTGAAAAAAGATGGAAGAAGCTGCAGTTCCGACACAGGAAAACAGAGTTCATTTTGGACATATTTAAACATTTATAAATTATTATTCATATGTGTGTGTCTTTGTGTCTTCCATGTGTGGAAGTGTGCCTGAAGGGAATGTTAGATCCCCTGGAGCTGTACAGGTGGTTGTGAGTCATCTGATGTATGTGCTGGGAACTAAACTTGGGCACTAAAGAATACTAAACACTCTTAACCACTAAGCAGTGTCTCCAGTTGCAAGGGGCTGTTAATCTTGAGATGGCTTTTAGACATCAAATGAAAATACTGACGATACAGTTGGACCTATAGCAGCTTGTATTACCCCAGACTGAATATTAATAGTTATTAGTTATACAGATTTAGAACTCTGAAGTAGAATTGCATCATTAGGGACTTGATGTAAAGAATAAGGTCTGAACTGTGTAGTATCCAACATTGAGATTAAGAAAAGGACAGCAGCCGGGCGTTGTTGGCGCACGCCTTTAATCCCAGCACTCGGGAGGCAGAGGCAGGCGGATCTCTGTGAGTTCGAGACCAGCCTGGACTACCAAGCGAGTTCCAGGACAGCCTCCAAAGCCACAGAGAAACCCTGTCTCGAGAAAAAAACAAACAAACAAAAAAAAAGAAAAAAAAAAAGAAAAGGACAGCAAAGGAGCTAAAATGGGGGATGAAAGAGATAAGACGAAAACAAAGACTAGAATTCCAGAAGCTAGATTAAAGTGAATAGGATAATCAATGGGAACAGACTATTGGCAGATTAAATAATGAGACTTGAAAAGTGTAACTTGACATTGTTGCATAACTTAGAGAAAGATAGAGATTTATTGTTTTGAGGTGAGCATAAAAGACAGAAAAGAGAATATAATAGGATACAATGGATACATATACATCATTTAGGGAACAACCAGCATAAAGTAACTGCCACACTGGGCAGTACTTGGCTGTCTCAAGACTTACAGTGACACCAAAGCTTTCTCCCAAGATCCTGGAATTCACCAACCAGGCCTTAAAGAAATTTAAAGATGCATTTGGGACCACAGAGAAGCTATGTAAAAGCCAAGCCAGGTTCTTTAAATGTTAGAAAGAGAAAAGGAGGGAGATTGTCAAGTATCCAGACAATGGTGGCCTACATAGTAAAGACTGGATAAGGCAGGAGATCACTCATATTCCAGGTGGGTCCTGTATATGAGTGAACTGGTGAGTTGGCTAAAAGGGCTACTGATTGTTTATTTAAAAGGTTTATTTGTGCGTGGAGCTACATGTGGATTCACCAAAAGATTAACGTAAAGAACACTGGGTACTTAACTCTCTACTACTCTCTAGCTACCTTTTTGAAATAGTCTTTCTTCCTGAACCTGGGTCTTCCTCTTCTTCACAAGACTGGAATCCAGCCATTCCTAGTGACCCTCCTATGCCACCAACACCCTTCTTAGAGTTGCAGGCTGATGCAGGACACTGGTCTTTACTCAGGCTCTTATGATTACTCAGCAAGAGCTCTTGACATATGAGCCATCTCTCCAGTACCTAGGCTGCCATTTTGCGGGTCACATTGTCCCTAGGTTACTAGTCTCTTGATCACTGATCTGTGGTTAGACTTGTTGCCTTTGAGGAATTGTCTTCTGTCTGGACCTCTTCTAAGTCCAAACCTGGTGTCTAGTGAGGCCTAGTATCTAGTGAGGTTTACTTGGGCATAAGAAGATATCTCTTTCAGAAAGTTGCTGTCAGCGGGAGGAAGCCACTCATTGAACTCATATGGGAACCCCCGCCTGTAAAGAAAAAAGTCACACCTGGCTACATAGGCAAAGAAAAGTATCTCCTGAGTTGGTGAAGTTCTGTCTTGATCACAAAAGCCCCATTTGTTCACCTAGGTAGTTCCTCAGGCTTTAGGGCTGTGCTTTGGTACATAATCCCCCCACAAGCATAACAGAGCACTGACAGGTGCATAGGCAGCCCTGTTCTCGAGATTCCCCAGGGGAAAAGTAGACCTAATTCCTATGGTGCTCACTGGGCTACTTATTATAGTTGGACTTTTTGTCAGGACCATCAGCTCCCCAATGATGACATGGAGATATTATTAATTATAAAAACTCAGCTGATATCTTAGGCTTGTTTCTAACTAGCTCTTATATCTTAACCAATATCTTTTAATCTACATTCTTTTACATGGCTTGGCTACTTTTACTCTGTATTACCCCTGCTTCTTCCTCTGAGTCTCCTGGCATCTCCGCACTTTTCCCCAGCATCCCCTGTGACTGGAAATTGTGCCTAGTTTTTGGCCATTCCACTTTTTATTAAACCAATCAGAGTGACACATCTTCACGGTGTTCAAAAAGATTATTCCACAACAGCTCAAGCCTTTTCTTTTAGTTACTTGGCCCATCTCAACTTCTTTGACCCTAAGGTCATCTACCTAGACCAGCTGTCCCATCCCTGCATTGTGCATGAGGGAATAATTGGTTCTGCAAAGTCTCATAAAATATCCCTAAGCAACCATGGTGGTCACTGTGATACAGACTCCAGGCAATGTGTAGTTCTGACAGCTAGGCTGTAAACCAGCACCAACTAGGGGAGCAACTGGCAAATATTAGATACTTGGTTCTTAGAATTTTCCTAAAGATCTAAACAATCCTATTTGGGTCATTATTGCCATCTTAGTGGTAGCCATATTTCATGGTGTGGGGTGGTGCCCATAAAAGATGGTTTTTCTGTAGCCCCCATCCTGGAGTGGTAGGTTTCAGAAGGAGAAATGGATACAGCCAGATGAATTAGGTAAGGCAGGAATGGTGCTTCTGAGGGATATGAAAATGCTGGTGTTGTCAACTAGAAACTCATTGACCCTAGGTCCAGTGCTTCCCTTCAGTGTTGGCCTGAAACAGACACTGATCTGGGACTCAAAACCCAGGGGCCACAAGTGCTAAGAGTCTTCAAGTAATATTAGTTAATATTAGTACAATGGGACTTCAGGGTACAGAACTGCAACCTCCAGGTCCTTAGCTTCAGGGCACATCCCATGCCCTGAACTCCTCCCATCTCAGCCCCAGCAAGGCAACTGGGACCTGCCCCCAACTCTGGTGGAACCCCCCTGCTCTGGTACAGACTCCAACAGCTGGCCAGCAGGTGAGAGGTCTACACACAGTAAGCACCACCACTGCTACTACCCCACTGGACTCTTCCCACAAAACCCACTCTGTCACCCACCCCTACCTAGCCCTTTTTCCTCCCCTTGGCCAATCATCCTCTATAGTATCAGCAGCCCTTATAGGGACAAGAACCACCTACACCAGTTGGAAGAACAGGTGAATGACTGGTCTTCCAGCTAAACTCCTTCTATCTCCAGGGCCTAAATCAGCTCCAGCAAGGCAGCTGGGCCTTGCCCCCAACTCTGGTGGAACTCCACTGCTCTGGTGCAGTCCCCAGCAGCTGGACTGCTGGCTGCACCGTCACCTCTGCCACCCACTGGACTCTGTTCCCACAAGACCCACTCTGCCACCCAACCACACCTACCTCAGCATCCTCCCCACAGACAGCCCTCTCTGGCAACATCAGTAAACCCTATAGGCACAAGTGCCACCAACACCAATTGGAAGTACAGCAGCCCCTATAGGCACAGGGACCACATACACCAGTTGAAAGAACAGATGAGTAAGTGCCAGTGTAAGAATACATTCAACAACATAAAAGGCAATATGACATCACCAGAATTCAGTGGTCCTATAACAATAAGACCTGAACATCCCAATGCAGATGAAGCAGAAGAAAACAACTTTAAAAATAACTTTATGAAGATGATAGAGGACCTTAAAGATGAAATGAAAAATTCCCTTAAAGAAATCAAGGAAAAGACAAATGAAAATTTGGAAGAAATCAATAAATTCCATAAGGAAAGTGAAGAAAGCCAAGGGTGGGGGCAAACAAATATGAATGAAACAAAGATTTGAAAATTGAAATAGGCAAAGAAAGCAAAAACAGAGGGATTCTGGAAATGGAAAATCTAGGTAAGCAAACAGGAACTACAGATGCAAGCATCGCCAGGAAAATACAAGAACCGGAAGGAAGAATCTCAGGTGTTGAAGACACTATAAAGGAGATAGATTCATCTGTCAAAGAAAATGCTAAATCCAAAAAATTCTTAACATAAAACATCCAGGAAGTCTGGAGCACCATGAAGAGACCAAAACTAAGAATAATAGGGATAGAAGAGGGAGAAGAATTTCAACTCAAAGACCCAGAAAATATATTCAGCACAATCATACAAGAAAACTTTCCCAACCTAAAGAAGGACATGCCTATGAAAGTACAAGGAGCTTACAGAACACCAAATAGATTGGACCAGAAAAATCTTTCCTCACCACATAATAATCAAAACACTAAACATAACGAATAAAGAAATAATATTAAGAGCTTCAAAGGAAAAAGCTCAAGTAATATATAGGGCAAACCTGGCACCCATCTTCTATATGGAGACTGTAAAAGCCATAAGGCACTGGACAAACCTTTTGCAGACACTAAGAGAACACAGATGCCAGCCCAGACTGCTATGTCCAGCAAAAATTTCAGTCACTATAGACAAAGAAAATGAGATATTCATGGTAAAAAAACAGATTTAAACAATACTTGTCTACAAAATCAAGCCCTACAGGAAGTACTAGAAGGAAAACTCCAACCCAAGGAAGTTAGCTGCATCCATGAAAATACAGGCAATAGATAATCTCACCCCAGCAAAACCCAAAGAAGGGAAGCATACACACAAACTATCACCACCACCACCAAAACTGAAAAATAACAGGAATTAACAATCACTGATCATTAATATCTCTTAATATCAATGGACTCAATTCACCAAAAAAAAAAGGACTCAGGCTAACAGAATGGATACAAAAATAGGATTCATCCTTTTGCTGTATACAAGAAACACACCTTAACCTCAAAGAATCAATGAAACAAAGAGTTGATTCTTTGAGAAGATCAACAAGATAGATAAACCTTTATCACCTTTATCTAAACTAACCAAAAGACATAGAATATCCAAATTAACAAAATCAGAAATGATAAAATGGGATACAACAACAAACACTGTACTCCACAAAATTGGAAAATATAAAAGGACAATTTTCTTTTTTTTTTGGTTTTATGAGACAGGGTTTCTCTGTATTGTTTTGGAGGCTGTCGGTCCAGCCCTGCCTCGATCTCGCAGAGATCCGCCTGCCTCTGCCTCCCGAGTGCTGGGATTAAAGGCATGTGCCACCACCGCCCAGCAACAATTTAAATAGATCTATAACCAATAAGGAAATAGAAGCAGTCATTAAAAGTCTCCCAACAACAACAACAAAAAAAAGCCCAGGGCCAGATGGTTTCAGCACATATTGTACCAGAATTTCAAAGAAGAGCTAATAACAAAACTCCTCAAATTGTTCAAATTGTTCCACACAATAGAAATAGAAGGAACATTGCCAAATTCTTTTTATGAAGCTACAGTTACCCTGATACCAAAACCACATGAAGATGCAACACAGAAATAGAATTACATAACACTCACCCTCATGAACTTTGATGCAAAAAATAGTAAAATACTGGCAAACTGAATCCAAGAACACATAAAAAAATAATTCACCATGACTAAGTAGGCTTCATCCCAGAGATGCAGGGTTCAACATATGAAAATCTGTCAATAAAATCTAACAATATAAAGAAACTGAAAGAAAAACACATGATCATCTCACTAAATGCTGATTTTCAAAGTGACTGTACCAGTTTGCACTCCCACAGGCAATGGAGGAGTGTTGCCTTACCACACCTCCTCTCCAACATAAGCTGTCGTCAGTGTTTTCATCTCAGCCATTCTGACAGTTCTAAGATGGTATCTGAGAGTCGTTTTGATTTGCATTCCCCTGTTGACTAAGAATGTTGAGAAATTCCTTAAATGTCTTTTGGCCATTTGAGATTCTTATGAAAATTCTGTTTAGCTCTGTATTCCATTTTTAAAATGGATTATTTGGTATTTTGATGTCTAGTTTCTTGAGTTCTTTATATGTTTTGGAGGTCAGTCCTCTGTCAGATATGGGGTTGGTGAAGATCTTTACCCATTCTGTAGGTAGGCTGGTGGTTTTTTTAAATTTTATTGACAGTGTCCTTTTTGCATTAAAGAAGCTTTTAAGTTTCAGGAGGTTCTATTTATTAATTGTCCATCTAAGTGTATTTGCTACTAGTGTTATATTCAGGAAGTAGTATCCTGTGCCAGTGTGTTCAAGACTACTTCTCACTTCCTGTTCTATGAGGTTCAGTGTAACTGTATTTATGTTAAGGTATTTGATCCACTTGGGAGTTGAGTTTTGTGCACAGCGATAGATGTAGACATATTTGCATTCTTCTACATGTCAACATCCAGTTATGCCAACACCATTTGTTGAAGATGCTTTTGTCATGGAATATCTTGTTTTCTCTGGATATAGTAGTCTGGGATGGCATTCATGGTTTCTTAGTGTTTGAAGAACATCTATCCAGGACCTTTTGTCTTTCAGAGTTTCCACTGAGAAGTCAGGTGTAATTTTGATAGGCCTGCCTTTATATGTTACTTGGCCTTTCTCTTTGCATTTATTAATATTCTTTCTTTATTCTGTATGGTTTGTGTTTTCAATATTTTGTTTTGGTATGGTCTATTTGGTCTTCTGTAGGCTTCTTGTACTTTCATAGGCATGTCTTTCTTTAGGTTGCAAAAGTTTTCTTCTATGATTTTGTTGAGTATGTTTTCTTCACATTTCAGCTGGGCTTCTTTTCTTTCTTCTATATCTATTATTCTTAGATTGGTCTTTTCATGATTTTTCCTTATTTCCTGGACATTTTGTGTTAAGGATTTGTTGGACTTAACAGTTTCTTTGGTCAATGAATCTATTTCCTCTAGTGTATCTTCAACACCTGAGATTCTGTCTTCCATCTCTTGTGTTCTGTTGGTTATGCCTGTTCCTGATAGTTTACCCAGATATTCTTTTCTTTTTTGTTACTTTAATTATATTATTCTTTGTATCAATCCCAGTTCCCTCTCCCTCCCTCTCCCTCCCCTCCTCCTCCCTGGCCCCTAATACCCACTCTATTCCCCAGGGAGGGTGAGGCTCTCCATGGGGGATCTCCAGAGTCTGTCATTTCCTTCAGGGAAGGGACAAGAGTCAAGGCTGAAAGAGCATCCCTCATTGTGGAATGGTTCCCCAAAGTTCATTTGTGTGCCGCGGATAAATACTGATCTACTACCCAAAGCCCCATAGATTACCTAGGTCTCCTCACTGATACCCACATTTAGGGGGTCTGGATCAGTACCATGCTGGCCTCTCAGCCATCAGTCTGGGGTCTAAGATCTCCCTCTTGTTCAGGTCTCTGGGTTTCAGCAGCCCAGTCTTGACCCCTTTGCTGGTGATTCCTCCCTCTCTGTCACTGGGTTCCAGGAGTTCAGTTCAGTGTCTAGCTGTGGGTGTTTGCCTCTGCTTCCATCTGTCACTGGATGGAGGTTCTAGGATGGCATAAATGGTAGTCGTCAAACTCATTACAGGGAGGGGTACTTAAGGTAGTCTCTCCACTATTGCTTAGTTTGCCAGTTGGTGTCATCCTTGTAGATCTCTGGAAATCTCACTAGTGTCAGATCTCTCCTCAAACCTAAAATGGGGCCAGGCGTTGGTGGTGCACGCCTTTAATCCCAGCACTTGGGAGGCAGAGGCAGGCTGATCTCTGTGAGTTTGAGGCCAGCCTGGTCTACAGAGTGAGTTCCAGGACAGCTTCCAAATACAATACAGAGAAACCCTGTCTCGAAAAACCAAACCAAACCTAAAATGACTCCCTCTATTATGGCATCTCTCATCCTGCTCTCCTCTGTTCTTCCCCAGACTCAAACATCCTGCTCCCGCATGTCCTCCTCTCTTCTTCTACCCCTCTCTTTTTCTTGGCTCTGTTTCCCCTCCCCCATGCTCCCAATCTTCTCAGGAGATCTTGCCTCATTCCCCTTGTCTGAGGTACCATGCATATCTCTATTAGGGTCCTTCCTGTTTCCCAGACTCTCTGGCAGTGGGATTGTGTGCTGTCACTCCCCTGATCCATGTCCAAAATCCACATATGAGTGAGTACATACTATGTTTGTCTTTTTGTGACTGGGTTACCTCACTCAGGATGGTTTCTTCTAGTGCCATTCATTTGCCTGCAAATTTCAAGATTCCATTTCTTTCCTCTTAATAGTACTTCATTATGTAAATGTACTACATTTTCTCTATCCACTCTTCAGTTGAGGGACATCTAGGTTGATTCTAGGTTATGGCTATAAATAGTGCTGCTATGAATAGATGCCCTTGTTGTATGAATGTGCATCTTTTGGATATATGCCTAAGAGTGGAATTGCTGGGTCTTGTGGTAGACTGATTCCCATTTTCCTGAGGAATCTCCATACTGATTTCCAAAGTGGCTGTTCAAGCCTGTACTCCTACCAGCAGTGGAGGAGTGTTCCCCTTTCTCCACATCCTCTCCAGCATGAACTGTCTTTGGTGTTTTTGATTTTAGCCATTCTGACAGGAGTGAGAGGTATCTCAGAATTGTTTTGATTTGTATTTCCCTGATGGCTAAGGATGTTGAGCACTTTAAGTGTCTCTCAGCCTTTTTAGACTCCTTTATTGAGAATTCACTATTTAGTTCTGTAGACCACTTTTTAATAGGATCCTTTGGTGTTTTGGAGACTTGCTTTTTGAGCTGTTTGTAAATTTTGGAGATCAGTCCTCTGTCAGATATGGGGTTAGTGAATATTTTTTCCCATTCTGTGGGGTGCCTTTTTGTCTTGTTGACTGTGTCCTTTGCCTTACAGAAGCTTCTCAGTTTCAGGAGGTCCCATTTGTTAATTGTCGATGTCAGTGTCTGTGCTACTGGTGTTATGTTCAGGAAGTGGTCTCCTGTACCACTGTACCAATTAGCTCAAGAGTACCTCCCACTTTCTCTTTTAAGAGGTTCAGCATGGCTGGATTTATGTTGAGGTCTTTGATCCATTTGGACTTAAGTTTTGAACATGGCTCTAGACATGGATCTATCTGCAGTCTTCTGCATGCCAATATCCAGTTATGCCAGCACCATTTGTTGAAGATGCTTTCTTTTTTCCATTGTATAGTTTTAGCTTCTTTGTCAAAATCAAGTGTTCATATGTGTGTGAATTAATATCAGGGTTTTCAATTCGATTCCATTGTTCTACCTGTCTATTTTTGTGCCAATACCAAGCTGTTTTCAGTACTATAGCTCTATAATAGAGCTTGAAGTCAGGAATGATGATGCTTCCTGAAGTTGCTTTGTTGGACAGGGTTGTTTTGGCTACCCTGGGTCTTTTGTTTTTCCATATAAAGTTGATTATTGTTCTTTCAAGGTCTGTGAAGAATTGTGTGGGTATTTTGATAGGGATTGCATTGAATCTGTAGATTGCTTTTGGCAAGATTGCCATTTTTACTATGTTGATCCTACCTATCCAAGATCATGGGAGATCTTTCCATTTTCTGGTGTCTTCTTTAATTTCTTTCTTTATAGACTCAATGTTCTTGTGATGCAGGTCTTTTACTTGCTTGGTAAGTGTTACCCCAAGATATTTTATGTTGTTTGTGGCTATTGTAAAGGGTGATGTTTCTCTGATTTCTTTCTCAGCCCTTTTATCATCTGTATATAGTAGGGCTACTGATTTTCTTGAGTTGATCTTGTTTCTTGCCACTTTGCTGAAGGTATTTATCAGCTGTAGGAGTTCCCTGATAGAGTTTTTTTGGTCACTTATGTAAACTATCATATTATCTGCAAATAGTGAAAATTTGACCTGTTCCTTTCCTATTTGTATCCCCTTGATCTTCTGTTGTCTTACTGCTCTGGCTAGAACTTCAAGTACAATATTGAAGAGATATGGAGAGAGTGGACAGCCTTGTCTTGTTCCTGATTTTAGAGGAATTGGGTTGAGTTTCTCTCCCTTTAGTTTGATATTGGCTGTTGGTTTGTTGTATATAGCTTTTATTATGTTGAGGTAAGTTCCTGTTGTCCTAGATCTCTCCAAGGTCTTTATTATGAAGGGGTGTTGGATTTTGTCAAAGGCTTTTCCAGCATCTGGTGAGATGATCATGTGATTTTTGTTTCTCAGCTTGTTTATATGGTGGATTACATTGATGGATTTTAGTATGTTGAACCATCCCTGCATCCTTGACATGAAACCTATTTGATCATGGATGATTTTTCTGATGTGTTCTTGGATCTGATTTGCCAGTATTTTATTGAGTATTTTTGCATCAATGTTCATGTGGAATATTGGTCTAACATTCTCTTTCTTAGTTGTGTCTTTTTGTGGTTTGGGTATCAAGGTTATTGAAGCCTCATAAAAAAGAGTTTGACAAAGACCCTCTGCTTCTATTGTGTGGAATACTTTGAGGAGAATTGGTATAAGCTGATCTTTGAATATCTGGTAGAATTCTGCACTGAAGCCATCTATACCTGGACTACTTTTGGTTGGGAGACTTTTGATGACTGCTTCATTAGGGGTTATAGGCCTATTTAAATTGTTTATCTGTTCTATATTTAATTTTGGCAAGTGATATCTATCCAGAAAATTGTCCATTTCTGGAATTTTGTGGAGTACAGCTTTTAAAAGTATGACCTGATGATTCTCTGGATTTCCTCAGTATCCATTTTTATGTCCCCCTTTTCATTTTTGATTTTGTTAATTTGCATGCTCACTTTCTGCCATTTGGTTAGTTTGGATAAAGGTTTGCCTATCTTGTTGATTTTCTCAAAGAACCAATTCTTCGTTACATTGATTCTTTGTATTGTTTTCTAGTTTCTACTTTATTGATTTCAGTCCTCACTTTGATTATTTCCTGGCATGTACTCCTATGGGGTGAGCTTGCTTCTTTTTATTCTAGAGCTTTCAGTTGTGCTGTTAATTCTCTAGTGTGACTGTTCTCCAGTTTCTTCATGTGGACACTTAGTGCTATGAATTTTCCTCTTAGCACTGCTTTCAAAGTGTCCCATAAGTTTGGGTATGTTGTGTCTTCATTCTCATTGAATTCTAGGAAGTCTTTAATTTCTTTTTATTTCTTCCTTGACCCAGTAGTGGTGCAATTACACATTATTGAATTTCCATGAGTTTGTAGGGTTTCTGCAACTTGTGTTGCTGTTGAATCCTAACTTTAAAGCATGTTGGTCTGATAAGATACATGGAGTTATTCCAATTTTTTGTACCCATCGGGGATTGCTATGTTGCCAAGTGTGTGGTCAATTTTTGAGAAGGTTCCACATGGCTCTGAGAAGAATGTATATTCTTTTTTATTTGGATGGAATGTTCTATAGATATCTGTTAATCCCACTTGGGTCATAACTTCTATTACTTCCTTTGGTTCTTTGTTAATTTTCTGTCTGGTAGTCCTGTCTAGTGGTGAGAGTGGGGTGTTGAAGTGTTCCACTCTAGGTGTGGTTTGAGTTTTAGTAATGTTTCTTTTATGACTGTGGATGCCTTTGTATTTGGGGCATAGATGTTCAGGATAGACATTTCATCTTGGTGGATTTTCCTGTGATGAGTATGAAATGACTTCCATCTCTTTTGATTGATTTCAGTTTAAACTCTAATTTGTTAGATATTAGGATTGCTACCCCTGCTTGTTTCTTCAGTCCATTTGATTAGAAAACCTTTTCACAACCTTTAACTCTGAGGTAATGCCTGTCTTTGAAGCTGAGGTGTGTTTCTTGTATGCAGAAGGATGATTCTGTCTTTGAATCCATTCTGTTAGCCTGTGTCTTTTTATGTGCGAGTTAAGGCAATTAATATTGAGGGATATTAATGACCATTGATTGCTCATTCTTGTTTGTTTTGGAATGGTTGTTTTTGTTGGAATTGTGTGTGGATTTCCACCCCTTTTTTCTTTTGACTGTGGGTAAAGTGGGACTATCTATTGCTTATTTTTTTTTTTTGGTCATAGTTAACTTACTTGGATTGGAGTTTTCCTTCAGAATTTTCTGTAGGGCTGGGTTAGTGGACATGTATAGTTTAAATCTAGTTTTGTCATGGAATATTTCGTTTTCTTCATCTATAGTGACTGAAAGATTTGCTGTGTATAGCAGTCTGAGCTGCCATCCTTCTGGCTTTCAGAGTTTCCATAGAGAAGCCATGTGTAATTCTGATAGGTTTGCCTTTGTATGTTACTTGACCTTTTACCTTAGCTGTTCTTAATGTTCTCTCTTTATTCTATATGTTTTGGGTCTTGATTATTATGTGGCAAAGGGACATTTTTTGTGGTGTTCTGTATGCTTCTTGTACCTTCATTGGCATGCCTTTTTTTTTAGGTCGGGAAAGATTTTGTTGAGTATGTTTTCTGCTCCTTTGCGGTGGTTTTCATCACCTTCTTCTATACCTATTATTCTTAAGTTTGGTCTTTTCACAGTGTCCCATATTTCCTGGATTTGTTGGACTTAAGATTTTCTTTGGTCTATTTCTCCTAGTGTATCTTAAATATCTGAGATTCTCTCTTCCATCTCTTGTATTCTATATGCTTGCATCTGTAGTACCTGACTGTTTGCCCAGATTTTCTATTTCCAGTATTCTGTTTTTTTATTGTCTCTATTTCAGCTTTCAACCCTTGTACTGTTTGAATTGTTTCTTGCAATTTTTGCTTTGTCTTTTCCTCCCTTTCTTGCATTTGTCAGATATTTTGGTTTGTTTTTTCTTCCATCTCCTTAAGGGATTTTCTCATATCCTCTTTGAGGGCCTCTTACATTTTCATGAAGATGTTTTTAAGGTCATTGTCTTCTGCTTCATCTGTGCTGGTGTGGAACCCCTAGTCTCTAGTGGTGTCATATTACTCTTTATGTTGTTGAATGTGTTCTTTTTTTATTTTTCTTATTTTACATATCAATCCCAGTTTCCTCTCCCCCCATCCTCCCATGCCCTGAACCGACCCCCCATCCCATCTCCCATCCACTCCCCAGGGAGGGTGAGGCCTTCCATGAGGGATCATCAAATCTGTCACTTCATTTGTGGCAGGGCCTAGGTCCTTCCCTGTGTATCTAGGCGAAGAGAGTTACCATCCATGGGAAATGGGCTCCGGAAGTCTGTTTGTGCACTAGGGATACATCCTAGTTTCAGTGCCAGAGGCCCCATAGACTTCCCAGTGCTCCTAGCTGACAACCACGTTCAGAGGACCTGGTTTGGTCCTATGTTGGTTCCCCAGCTGTCAGACTTAGGTCCATGAGTTCCCACTTGCTCAGATTAGCTGATTCTGTGCGTTTTCCCAGTGTGGTCTTGACCCCTTTGTTGGTCACTCCTAGCTCTCTGAAATTGGATTCCAGGAGTTTGGATCAGTTCTTGGCTGTAGATCTCTGCTTCTGCTTCCATCAGATACTGGGTAAAGGCTCTAGGATGGCATTTAGGGTAGTCTATATTCTCAATTTAGGGGAAGGACATTTAAGGTAGCCTCTCTACTATGCTTATGGTTCTAGTTGGGGTCATCCTTGTGGATCTCTGTAAAATTCCCTAGTGGCAGATTTCTCTTTAAACCTATGGTGATGTGTCTCTTTTCTTGTAAAATTCCCTAGTGCCAGATTTCTCTTTAAACCTATGGTGATGTGTCTCTTTTCTTGTAAAATTCCCTAGTGCCAGATTTCTCTTTAAACCTATGGTGATGTGTCTCTTTTCTTGCTCCTCTGTGCTCCTCTCCCCACCCATTCTTTCTGATCCCTCATGTTCTCCCCCCCCCTATCTTCTCCCCTCATTTCTCCTACCTCCTTCCCCCTCCCCCATGCTCCCAATTTGTTCAAGGGCTCTTGCCCCATTCTTCTTCACTGGGGGACCATGTATGTCTTTCTTACGGTCCTCCTTGTTTCCTAGCTTCTCTGGTGGTATAGATAATAGGTTGGGAAATCTTTTCTCTATGTCTAATATCCATTGATAAGTGAGGACATACCATGTTTGTCTTTCTGTGACTGGATTACCACACTTATGATTGTTTCTTCTAGTTCCATCCATATGCCTGCAAATTTTTTCTTTATTTTTCCCTCTCCCTCCCCTCTGCCTGCACCCCCCATCATCGCCCTCAGCCTCCCACCCTATTGCTATTTCCTTCCACATAGGGGATATCTAGAGTCTGTCATTTCACTCAGGGCAGAGTCTAGGCACTCCCCTAAGAGTCCACGCTGAGAGAGCATCCCTCTTTGTGTTATGGACACATGATGTCTGTTTGTATGCCAGGCATAAACACTGATCCACTGCCCAGGGCCCCATAGGTTGCCCAGGCCTCCTCACTGACTCTCACATTCAGGGGGTCCGGATCAGTCCCATGCTGGCCTCCCAGCTGTCGGTCTGGGGTCCAAGAGCTCTCCCATGTTCGGGATCTGCTGCCCATTCTTTGCCAATTTGCTCATCGCTCCTCTCTCTCTGTTATTGGGTTCCTTGGGTTCAGTTCAGTGCTTAATTGTGGGTGTTTGCCTCTGCTTTCATCAGTCACTGGATGAAGGCTCCTGGATGGTTATGGACATCAAGTTCATTATCAGGAATGGGCGTTCGAGGTGGTCTCTCCTCTATTGCTTAGCTTGCCAATTGGTGTCATCCCTTTAGATCACAAGAGGTCACACTGGTGCCTGATCTGCTTTCTATCCTATGATTCCCTCTTCCCCCTATCCTACCTCCCACTTAACCTTCCTGTTCCCCCATGACCTACTCTCTCTTCCTCTTCTCCTCTCTTCTTTCCAGCTCCCATCCCCCCCCCCCACCTCACCGTGCTCTCCATCTGTTCAGATCTTGCCTCATTCCTCTTCTCTTGGGTACCATGCATATCTCTCTTAGGTTTTTTCCTGTTTCCCAGACTCTCTGTCAGTGGAAGTGCAGACTGGCACTATCCTGATCCATGTCTAAAATCCCTATATGAGTGAGTACATACCATGTTTGTCTTTTTGTGACTGGGTTACCTCACTCAGGATGGTTTCTTCTAGTGCCATCCATTTACCTTCGAATTTCAAGATTCCATTGATTTTTCTGCTGAGTAATACTCCATTGTGTAAATGTACCATATTTTCTCTATCCACTCTTCAGCTGAGGGGCATCTAGGTTGTTTCCATGTTCTGGCTATTACAAATAATGTTGCTATGGGTCTTGCGGTAGATTGATTCCCATTTTCCTGAGCAATCTTCATACTGATTTCCAAAGTGGCTGTATGAGTTGGCACTCCCACCAGCAGTGGAGAAATGTAACACACTTAACAGGTCTCCATTCCTGGAAAGGGGGAATGCATGAAGAATCTATCCCCATTAGCCACTGAGGCAGAAGGCCAACGCGCCTGGTTAAGGGGCCACTTTGGGTGTTAAAGCTCCAGACTAGCTGGGAAAAGCCTGGACTTGGTACAAAATCACTGACACACTGAGGATGGGAATTACATTGGAGCAATAGATTTTCTAATGTTGAAACATCCCTGCATTCCTGGGATGAAGCCTACTTGATCATGGTGGTGATTTTTCTGATGTGTTCTTGAATCCGATTTGCTAGTATTTTATTGAGTATTTTTGCATCGATGTTCATGAGGGAAATTGGTTTATAGTTCTCTTTCTTAGTTGTGTCATTGTGTGGCTTGGGTCCAAGGTAATTGTAGCCTCTTAAGAAGAGTTTGGCAGTGAGTCTCCTGATTCTATTGTGTGGAATACTTTGAGGAGTATTGGAATTAGCTCTTCTTTGAATTTCTGGTAAAATTCTGCACTGAAGCCATCTGGGCCTGGGCTTTTTTTGATTGGGAGACTTTTGATGACTGCTTCTATTTCATTAAGGGTTATATGTCTGTTTAGATTGTTTATCTGTTCTTGATCTAGTTTTGGCAAGTGATATCTATCCAGGAAATTGCCCATTTCCTTTAAGTTTTCGAATTTTGTGGCGTACAGATTTTCAAAGTATGCCCCGATGATTCTCTGGATTTCCTCAGTGTCCGTTGTTATGTCCCCCTTTTCATTTCTGATTTTGTTAATTAGCATGCTCTCTCTCTCTCTCTCTCTCTCTCTCTCTCTCTCTCTCTCTCTCTCTCTCTCTCTCTGTCTCTGTCTTTTGGTTAGTTTGGACAGAGGTTTGTCTATTTTGCTGATTTTCTCAAAGAACCAACTCTTTGTTTCATTGATTCTTCTCAGTGTTTTCCTGGTTTCTACTTGATTGATTTCTGCCCTCAATTTGATTATTTCCTGGCGTCTGTTCCTCTTGGGCGAGTTTGCTTCTTTTTTCTAGAACATTCAGCTGTGCTATTAATTCTTTAGTGTGATTGTTCTCCAGTTTCTTCATGTGGGCACTTAGTGCTATGAACTTTCCTCTCAGCACTGCTTTCAGAGTGTCCCATAAGTTTGGGTATATTGTGTCTTCATTCTCATTGAATTCTAGGAAGTCTTTAATTTCTTTTTTTTATTTCTTCCTTTACCCAGGGATGGTGCAATTGTGCATTGTTCAGTTTCCATGAGTTTGTAGGGTTATTCTATTTTAGTGTATGGTGGTCTGATAAGATACAGGGTGTTATTCCAATCTTTTGTATCTGTGGAGATTTGCTATGTTTCCTATTATGTGGTCAATTTTACAGAAGGTTCCATGTGGCGCCAAGAAGAAGGTATATCCCTTTTTGTTTGGGTGGAATGTTCTATAGATGTCTGTTAAACCCAGTTGGGTCATAACTTCTCTTAGTTCTTTTGTTTCTTTGTTAAGTTGCTTTTATTATGTTCAGGTATGTTCCTGTTATCCCTGATTTCTCTGGGACCTTTCTCATGAAGTGGTGTTGGATTTTGTCAAAGGCTTTTTCAGCATCAAGTTAAATGATCATGTGGTTTTTCCTTTGCAGTTTTTTATATGGTGGATTACATTGATAGATTTTTCTTATGTTGAACCATCCCTGCAACTCTGGGATGAAGCCTACTTGGTCATGGTGGGTGATTTTTCTGATGTGTTCTTGGATTCAATTTGCTACTATTGAGTATTTTTGCATCAATGTTCATGACTGCTTCTATTTCACTAGGGGTTATAGATCTGTTTAGATTGCTTATCTGTCCTTGATTTAATTTTAGTAAATGATATCCAGAAAATTGTCCATTTCCTTTAAATTTTGTGGAGTACAGGTTTTCAAAGTATGCCCTGATGATTCTCTGTTTCCTCATTGTACATTGTTATGTTCTCCTTTTCATTTTTGATTTTGTTAATTAGCATGTTCTCTCTCTGCCTTTTGGTTAGTTTGGACAGAGGTATGAAATGACTTCCTTCATCTCTTTTGATTTCAGTTTAAAGTCTAATTTGTTCGATATTAAGATTGCTACCCTTGCTTGTTTCTTGGGTCCATTTGATTGGAAAAACCTTTTCCCAACCCTTAACTCTGAGGTAGCATTTGTCTTTGATGTTGAAATGTGTATCTTGTATGCAGCAGAAGGATGGATTCTGTCTTCCTATCCATTCTCTTAGTCTGTGTCTTTTTATAGGCAAGTTGAGACAGTTGACATTGAGGGATATTAGTGACCATTGATTCTTGATTGTTGTTTGTTTTGGATTTA
Source organism: Mesocricetus auratus (assembly GCF_017639785.1). Classification (NCBI taxonomy): domain Eukaryota; kingdom Metazoa; phylum Chordata; class Mammalia; order Rodentia; family Cricetidae; genus Mesocricetus; species Mesocricetus auratus. Next base: position 5,827,181 of record NW_024429216.1, on the reverse strand, counting down.
TTGGTGGTGGTGTTATTGTGTGTAGGTTTCCCTCCCTTTTTCTTTTGTTTTTTAGTAAAGTGGGATTATCTATTGCCTATGCCTTTGTGAGTGTAGTTATCTTCATTGGGTTGAAGTTTTCCTTCCAGTATTTACTGTGGGGCTGGATTCATGGATATGTATTGTTTAAATCTGTTTTTTTTTCATGGAACATTTTGTTTTCTCCATCTATGGTAATTGAAACCTTTATTGGGTACAGTAGTCTGGGCTGGCATCCTTGTTCCCTTAGAGTTTGTAGAACATCTGCCCAGGATCTTCTGGCTTCCATATTTTCCATTGAGAAGGCGGATGTTGTAGGGAGAAACAGGACTCCACCATTAGCCATGTGGCACTCTAAAGACACATAAGGATGCGGTAACAAAAAGGCAGAACCGCGCCACTAACCACACTCACTCACACTCACTTTAGACATGACTAGAGAAAAGGCGGTGGAACTATGCCACTAGCCAGGCCTACTTTTAGCTTGGGGCGTGTACGGAGGACGGAATAAAAGACTGAACAGCAGAGTGCTTGCCCCTTTTTTCGGCTTCTAGTTCGGTGGAAGTACTCGATTCATCTGGGTTGCTTGTTTTTCTCTTGTGAGTAATTTCTACAATAAACAGTTACCTATAGTCTCAATAAGTGTGCCGTTTATCGTTGTAGCATCAGGATGTAATTCAGATAGGTCTGCCTTTATATGTTACTTGACCTTTTTCTTTAGCTGCTCTTACTATTTTCTCTTTATTTTGTAGGTTTGATGTTTTGATTATTATGTGGCAAGGGGTCTTCTTTTTCTGGTCTAGCCTATTTGGTGTTCTGTAAGATTCTTGTATTGTCATAGGCATATCCTTCTTTAGGTTAGGGAAGTTTTCTTCTATGATTTTGTTGAATATGTTTTCTGTACCTTTCAGCTGTATTTCTTCACCTTCTATACCTATTATTCTCAGGTTTGGCTTCTTCACGGTGTCCCATATTTCCTGGATATTTTGTGTTAGGGATTCGTTGGACTTGAGATTTTCTTTGGTCAATGACTGTATGTCTCTAATGAGTCTTTAACACCTGAGATTCTCTCTTCTATCTCTTGTATTCTATTGGTTATACTTACATCTGTAGTTCCTGATCGATTACCCAGCTTTTCTATTTCCAGCATCCCCTCATTCTGTGTTTTCCTTATTGTTTCTATTTCAGCTTTCAAGCCTTCAACTCTTTGAGTTGTTTCCTTCATTTGTTTGGTTGTTTTTCTTGGCTCTCTTGAGGTTCTTTAAGAAATTTATTTCTTGAATTTTTTGGTTGGTCCCTTCCTCCATTTCATGTATTTTTTTTCTTCTATTTCTTTAAGGGATTTTCTCATTTCCTCTTTCAGGGTCTCTATCGTGTTCATAAAATAATTTTTAAGGCCTGTCTCTTCTGCTTCATCTATGTTGTGCTTTTCAGGTCTTGTTGGTGTGGGGTCTCTAGATTCTGGTGGAGTCATATTGATCTTTCTATTGCTGAGTGTGTTCTTACACTGTCATCTTCCCATCCCTTCTTCCAGTGGGTGCAGGTGGGGTCTCTCTGTCTCCACTGGTCTACCTGAAGCCGTCACATGGGTATAGGGAGAGATGGGGTCTGACAGGACTCTCATTTCCTTCCTCTCTGAAGCCAGGTGCTTGGGTGTGGGGAGAGCCGGGGGTGGGGTCTGGGAGGACTCAAGTCCTAATTGTGTGGGCATGTCTACTCGATGCCAGGAGTGACCCCCAGAAGATTGAGGGAGTGGGTGATGGGCATGGAAGGGGTCCCTAGGAGGACCCAAGATCACCGGAAGCTGGGCATGCAAGTGTCTAGATGTCCTTTATTAGGTGAGCAAATGGCATATACACACAATGGGATTATTATTATTCAGAAGGAAAAAGACATGAGCTGCTGTCAACTCATGAAGGTAGTGGAAACCTAAATGCATCTTATTGAGTCAAACAAGCCAATGTGAAAAAAATTTACATTCTGTGTGATTCCAACATGACATTTTGGCAAAGGTGAAACTATGGACACAGTCAAGTTTCCAATAATTGGGGGAAAAGGGATTGACAGGCAGGAGGACATGGAAGAATTTTATGGCACTTAAATTCTTCCATGTGACAACATAATGATGGATAAATTGACTCATTTGCATCAATCTCTATTACATGCATCAAAGTGACCCCTAGAGAGAGGTTCATGAAGTTCCAACCCTCACTGAGGAGCTATTAGCAAATGATGCACACTGGGTGAGGGATGTTACTTTTCCTCAGGCTGAAGGAAGGTTGCCCATTCTCCAGTGAATGGACCTGTACCTATATCTGTGAGGGTAGAATTAATTAAATCTGTGGGTTATTAAGTGAGGGGTGCTTGGCATGGTGACACACATCTCTAATTTTGGCACTTGGAGAGCAGATGTAGGTAGATCTTTGAGAGTTCCAGGCCAGCCTGATCTACCTAGCAAATTCCAGGTTACACAGTGAGATCTTGTCTCAAAAAATAAAGGGGGGAAAAGACATGAAGGTAGAAAGTTTGGAGGGTCTCTGAGGGAATGGGAGAGGACAGCTGAGTCTCTAAGATCAACATGTTATATACATATTTGAATTGTCAAAGAATACATTTTCAAAACGGATTTCTAATGTAAACTTTGAGTGTTAACAAGAATCAGTATAAGTTTGTCTGATGTAACACATGAATCACTTTCCATTCAGGACACTATGCATATGTGGTGGTAGAGAGATATATAGGAAACCTACAACCTTTTCTATGAAACTTGTCTTTTTAAAGTGTGCTTGTATATAAATACATAAAATGTCAGTAGTAAATTTTGTCATGATAAACATAAGAAAATAATTGACAGTAATTTACAACAAAATGTGCTTCCCCACATGAGGGTTGGGCCTGGAAATGGTCAGATCGATGCCAATGTGTCCAAAAATCTAAACAAGAACTCCTCACTGAACTCTTCTGGGCTTGCTACAGTCATGTGACTCATATTAAGTCAGTTCAGCCTCCACATTACCCCATTTTGCAGGTGAGGTAATAATAGGCTGTTACTATGCCAGCTGATGGCAGCACATGCCTTTAATCCCAGCACTTGGGAGGCAGAAACAGGTGAAGCTCCGTGAATTTGAGGCCAGCCTGGTCTGCAGAGTGAGTTACAGGACAGCATCCAAAGCTACAGGGAAAGCCTGTCTCAGAAAAAAGAGGCGGTTTCTAAGAGATCCCAGAGTCATGAGATAACACTGGTGCCAATTTGAATCCATGCCATAGCTTCCACTCACTGTTGTATTTGTATCTTTTGACTGCCTAGCTTGGTTGACTGACTTTCAAAGAAGATTCACCCATCTTTCATGACTGCCCCCCCATACCACTGACTCAGGTGTCCTGGGAGGTGGCATAAAGTCCTACAGTTTGGGTTCTTTGGTGGGGTTGACAGAACTGTGCATGTAGAGGTAACTGTGAGTGGGCTTTAAAAAATTCCTTTCATTTAGGGAAATTAGAATCAGGTGAAACCTGGACAGAGACGTTTGGTATGTTTTAGGGAAGTTGGTCCTCCCTGTTGGGGCGTCTTAAGGAGCAAAACAGAAAATATCAGAGGTACTTGGCATGATAAGCCAGGGTCAACACCCCATAATGCACATCCTCATGCACGGTGTAAACTCCTAATGGTAAATAGGGAAAAGATCCTACAGAGAGCAACAGACAAAGAGTAAAATATACAAGGCAGGAGTGCTATGGAAGATAAAACAAGAGAGAGGCTAGGATGCTGAACCAAGCAGGCAGGGAAGGACGCCGTGGAGGTGTCACTGGAGAAAGACAGGCAGGAGCAAGCTGCCAGAGGAAACAAAACTGTGATCCTTGCAGAGGGACCACAAGTGGAAATGCCCTGAAGCTGCAAGTCCACCAACGTGTCTGGAGCGTGGGAGAGGAGCTCATTGGGGACTGTAGCACAGGAAGGTGGACAGAGCATACAGTGAGTCAGTGGTTCTCAAACTGTGGGTTTCGATCCCTTGAACAAACCTCTACACACACACACACACACACACATATATATACATATATATTACAATTCATAACGGTAGCAAAATTACAGTTATGGAGTAGCCATGAAAACAGTTTGTGGCTGGGGTCACCACCACACTCGGAACTGTATTAAAGGGCCACAGCATTAGGAAGGTAGAGACTCACTGCAACACTGATGTTTCCCTCCTCCAGCCATCCCCAACAAACTGGGGTCTCAACCCAGTTTATTATCTCATTACTCAACTTGTGAATGTACATCAGAGTCATTCCTAAAGAGATTACTCAATGAGGCAGCACCACTAGTTGAGGAAATATTAGCAAATGATGGTTGCTGATAGGCTGCCCATTTTCCACCTATGCACACACAGATATTTAGCTAAATCCCCAACCCCGAGGCTGTTCTATAGGTTTACAAAAGTCAGATCATCAAGGAAGGCAGTGAGTGTAAAAAACTGTGACAAGAGATTTAGTTTGTCCCAGGTGATCTGAAAAATTTTTACTTCAAGCCTTCCAAGGGGTAAAGGAAATTCAAAAGACACCATAATTTGGGTCAGGAGATGATGCCTTGATTGTTAGTGACAAAGATATTACTAATGTAGCGTAAATGTCCAGCCAAAGAAACATACCCTGACCCTGAAATCAGAGGCAAAGAAACACATCCCAGAGCCAATTCACTGACCCTGAAACCAGGGGCAAAAGGTTAAAAAGGGTCTTGAAACCAGAATCAAAGAAACACACTTTGCCCCTGACTAACTCACCACAAAAACCAACCAATCCCTGAGCACAAAACCCAGCCCACCTCTGAGCTTGTCCAAGCTGAGGGATTGAAATCTGATCAGGTCCCACCCTGAAAACTCCACCCCTAAGGAACCCTATGTAAGTCCTGTACCTGTTCAGTTAGAAGCTGTCCTTTTCCATCCTGGCAGAGGCAGCCACTCTCCTGGACTCTCCCCACCCATAAATCTCTTGAATGAGGTTTCGGTGATGATCTTCTTTCCCCCAAGTAGAGTGGGGCAGAGAAATAACAACTTTTGCCAGAGCAGGAGCAGAACTGCTGCATTTCTGCCAGAGAACTCCAATAACAGAATGGAGCAGACAAGTAATGGCTCTCCCAGAGAGGAGCAGCGGCGACATTCCTATGGGGGAAACCATCCTGCAACAGAACAGTGTTGTAGGTATTGCCTGGCTTCCAGGACACCTTTCCCTTCAGAGCTGTGATACTTACAATTATAGCCTGGCTTCTGAAGGCCAGAATGCCTTTCTCTGCAGAGATGTAACACTCCTTTCCCTCTCAAGCTGTAGGTATAGCCTGGCCTTTGTTGGCCTGGATACCCTTCCCTACAATGCTGTAACACAACAGATACCATATGAAGTGTGTTACGGGTCCTGGTGTAAATGACAATGAGAAGTCCACTTTCACTCTGAAGTTTGTGTTAGTATGTTTTTATTGTGGTCTTTCACATGTTTGAGACAGGGTCTTATCCTGTTGTTGGAGCCCACGGTATTGACTGCATTCCATCTTGACTTAAAGTCAGAAAGTTCAAACCTATTCCTACTCCCCAGGGCCAAATAAGAGAATGTTTGGTCAAAGGTACGGCTACTAGATGTCTTGCTCCTCAAGACCAAATGACAGGATGTGTGTCTTAGGATGTGGTTACTAGATGTTTGGGTGTTAAGGTAACTGCATCTGTTTATTCCTTGTATCACGGTAAGCAAGTCTTTTGCCCTCCCCTTTTTGCTTGGGGTTTATAAGGACTATGAGTAAAACTTGGGGCTGTTGCAGGATTCACTAAGAGCCCTCCCAACTCTATCTTACGCCCTTTGTCTCTTTCTTTTCTCAATCCTCACTCCCCCTTCAGGCACCACGTTCAAACAGGTTGGCTGGTCCCCTGTAGCTTAGACTACCGTGAACTCATGGTGACTCTCCTGTCTCAGCTCTTCACAAAGGCTGGAATTAAAGGCATGAAATGCTATCCTCAGTCCTGTAGTATATCTTTGCTCATTTTTATTTATTTTATTTTTTTGAGAAAGGGTTTCTCTTTATTGTTTTGGAGACTGTCCTGGAACTCGCTCTATAGACCAGGCTGGCCTCAAACTCACAGAGATCCGCCTGCCTCTGCCTCCTGAGTGCTGAGATTAAAGGTGTGCGCCACCAATGCCCGGCTCTGTAGTATTATCTTTCTCATCAGAAGTACTGTATATGCACAACTATGTTATATTCAAACAAGAATGCAAACACACCCACAGATCTGTTAATGTTTGCAACAAACTGATGGAAAAGAAGACTATCAGTGTCATGTATGTTATATGGTTTTATTCAATTAGTTGGCACTAACAGGATTTCACTAACAGGATTCTTATCAACATCTATTGTTTCAAATTGATGCCGTTTCTTCAGAGCATGTAGAAAGGTCCTTCTCCATTCAGTACTTTCTTGGAGGTCCTTTTCTGAGCAGTAATGTGTGGTACTGTCACATGGCCATTTTTATTTACAACAGTATACATATCATCCCATTTCATAGAGACAGTGATTACAACAGGACATATCCTCAATGAGTTTTTCCTCATACCATTTAAGTATGAATACTCTGATGCACACTGAGTACTGACTTCTGAACAAAGCCTTTTCCACAGACTGTACACTTATAAGGTTTATCTCCAGTGTGTGTTGTTTGGTGTTTATTTAAATTGGACCTATCAGTGAAGGCCTTCCCACACTCAACACACACATAAGGCTTTTCTCCTGTATGAATTCGCTGATGCACTTGGAGCTGTGACTTCTTAGTGAAAGATTTCCCACAGTCGCCACATTCGTAAGGCTTCTCTCCAGTATGAATCCTATGATGTGTAATTAACTCTGATTTCTGTCTGAAGGTCTTCCCACACTCGGAACAGATGTACGGTTTCTCCCCGGTATGAGTTTTTTGGTGCTTACTGAGATTTGACCTGCCACTGAATGCTTTCCCACATTCAGCACACAGATAAGGCTTCTCACCTGTGTGCACCGGCTGGTGCACCAGGAGCTGAGACCTAGAGGTGAAGGCTTTTCCACAGTCGCTGCATCCATAAGGCTTCTCTCCAGTGTGAATTCTTTGATGGGTGATGAAGTTTGACTTGCGGATGAAAGCTCTCCCACACTCAGTACATGCATAGGGCTTTTCCCCTGTATGGATTTTCTGATGCACAATGAGTATTGATTTTTGATTGAAGGCTTTCCCACATTCGTGGCATTTGTACTGTCTCTCTCCTGTATGAATTCTCTGGTGTATGTTGAGGTGTGATTTCTGGGTAAAGGCTTTCCCACAAGTACTGCATCCATATGGTTTCTCTCCGGTATGAATTCTCTGGTGTATAATCAGGTCTGACCTCTGAGTGAAGGCCTTTTCACAGTTTGAACATATATAGGATTTTTCTCCTGTGTGCGTTTTCTGGTGTGTGATGAGATTTGATCTGCTGGTGAATGCCTTTCCACATTGACTGCATGTGTAAGGTTTTTCTCCTGTGTGAATTCGTTTGTGTACATGGAGTTGTGACTTGGAATTAAAGAGTTTCCCACAGTGACCACACTTATAAGGTTTTTCTCCAGTGTGGATTATCTGGTGTGCAACCAAGTGCGCCTTTTGGATGAAAGCCAGCCCACATTTCACGCACACGTGCGATTTTTCTCCTGTATGGATTCTTTGGTGCACTGTGAGAGCTGACTTCTGGGTGAAGGCTTTTCCACAGTCACTGCACTGATAAGGTTTCTCTCCAGTGTGAATTCTCTGATGAATGATTAATTCTGACTTGTAAGTGAAGGCCTTCCCACATTCAGTGCAGATGGAAGATTTCTCCCTAACTTGGACTTTCTTTTGTGGAATGAGGTTGGGACTACTGCTGAAGACTTTCCCATATTCAGCAGACATATAAGGCCTCACTCTTGTGTGAATTCGCTGATGGACCTGGAGTTGTGACTTGGAAATGAAGGATTTCCCACAGTTGTTGCATCTATATGGCTTCTCCCCAGTGTGGATCCTCTGATGTGCAACCAGGTGTGTCTTCTGGATAAAAGCCTGTCCACACTCAATACATATATAGGACCGCTCTCCTGTATGGATTTTCTGGTGCATCTTGAGCGTGGACTTTTGTGTGAATGCTTTACCACAGTCAATGCATTCATGATGTCTCTCTCCTGTGTGAATTTTCTGATGTATACTGAGGTCCGAGTTATATGAGAAGCCTTTCCCACACTCGCCGCACTCATAGAGCTTTTCTCCAGTGTGAATCCTCTGATGTCTGAAGAGAGAAGACACTTGGAAAAAGGACTTTTCACAGTCATTGCATTTATAGGGCTTCTCTCTAGTGTGGGTTTTCTGATGGGTAATCAATTCCAGCTTCTGTGAAAATGCCTTCCCACATTCCACACATACATAGAGTTTTTCTCCTGTGTGAGATTTCATATGTACTTTGAGCTGTGACTTCTGGGTAAAGAGCTTTCCAAATTCAGCACATTCATATGACTTCTCGCCAACATAAAATTTCTGATATTGACAAGGTACTTGTTCATAATTGAGGGCTTTTCCACACTGATTGCTGTCCCATAATTTCTCTCCTCCTACAGTATGGTCAGCGTTGGCATAGGAAGAAATTTTACCATATTCAGCAATCTTTTTAATTCTCTTTGGCCCATAATTTTCATTGTGACTTTGTAAATCTAAATTCCGCTTCAGATCATTCCCAAATGGGTCACACTGATGAGGTCTTTTGGAAGGGAGAATAATATATGGGTTCACGTGAATTATTTTTCTAATGACCTTACATCCATGATGACCCTTTGTATCCAGTGTCTTCTTGATGAAAATAACATCACTTCCTGATTTATTTCCTATTTGCTGATAGGTCTCTTTCTGGTCACCAATCTGTTGCAATTCTTCTAGAACGGAATGTGAAAAACCATCATTTGTAAAACTATCATCTTCCTCAATGTTCAAGGAGGTTTTTTCAGAACTCCCTATTATAAAGCTAACTTCCTTTCTGAAGGTGAAACATGTTATCTTAGTTTGCAGTACAGCTAGCAGAGGCTACACGGCAGGGTACAAATGGCTCATCCTGGATGAACACAGACAAAGAAAGGGTAGTAATTTGATAAAGAAGGATGTGATGGACAAGAAACATCCAGGTACCCAATATGTCGGTTACAGGAAACAGCTGGGTAGGCATATTATGTACAAGTAGGTGTGCACTGCTCCATAGCTCAAATTTATTTTATACTGCATAACATGTTTTTTAAATGTTTCCATCATAGGGAAAGAGGAGGATGTGAGCCAAAGAGAGAAAAGGGAATATTAATCCCATATTGTAAGCCTAAAACAGAAGATTATAACTAAATGCAGGCCTTATCAGTAGAGTAATAAAACAGCAGCAGCAACAGAAAAATCAACTAACCAGGAGGACCCTGTCAAATGTGGGTTCACTCAGGAAGCATTAAGATGAAGGAAGCTTTGCAAAGGGTGATTAATAGTGTCAATCCCAGCAGTCGGATACAGCCAAAGGGTTAGTGACAAAGACTTCCAAAGCATAAGCTAGAGGAAAGGTAAAGTAAGTTGGGAAGCAGTGAGAAATCTCATAGCCACATAAAAAGCAGGAGAGCTGGGTTGGAGCTATAGTTCTGAAGCATCTCACAGGGAAAGAAGAAAGGGGGATGTATAGGAATATATATATATATATACATACATACATACATATATATGTATCACAAAGTAACTATGAAAGAAAGATTCAAAAATACCTGTGAATATAAATAAAGACTAAGGCTATGGAAAAGGTATGAGAAAAAACAGTCAATTAGGAACGTGAAAGTAACAAAAGAAGAATGAGGCAGATTAGCAGACACTCTAGAATAACAAAGGCATCCAAGCAGAAGGCATTCAGTTACTAGAGAATTCAATGTTAAGGGTCTCCAAGTGATACAAAAAAACTTAAGACCTTTCTTTCCCCAGAAGTCATCTTAACAGCATTTCTAAGGTGCCAATCCTGCTCAAGACAGCTGAGATTTTCTTTCTTGCTTTGCTGAGGATCCCTTGCCTCCCACCTAAACGGGTCACACTCACTCTCCTACACAGTGCTGACATGGGCTCTCATTCTGCAATGCCCGTGTTTCCTTTCCTACATGAAAACCTCTGTCTTGGGAGCTTGACATCCTGTTCACAGGAAATGATAAAGGACTGGGTCCAGCTACTTATGTTTCAGAGTCCAATCCGTAGAGTCTTATTGTTTAATGAGAATTTGTTCTTAAGTAACCATATATCTCCATGAACAGAATAATCTTTAGAGTGCACAAAGAAGATAAAGAACACTGGTTACAGGGTTAGGGAGATGCTCAGCAATTATGAGCCCTTGCTCACAGCATTCTCATTGCATACTCATAACTGCCTGTAAATCCAGTTCCAGGGCTGGAGAGATGGCTCAGAGGTTAAGAGCACTGACTGCTCTTCCAGAGGTCCTGAGTTCAATTCCCAGCAACCACATGGTGGCTCACAACCATCTACAATTCAATCTGGTGCCCTCTTCTGGCATGTAGAAAGAACATTGTATATGTAATAAATAAATCTTTAAAAAAAAAAAAAAAAAAAAAAAAAAATCCAGTTCCAGTGAATCTGATACCCTCTACTGGCCTCCACAGGTACTGCACCCACACCCACACCCACACCCACACCCACACATGCACACGCACACACACACACACGCACACACACACACGCACACACACACACACACACACGAAATAAATCTTAAAAGCATCCTAGTCAAACACAGATAAAACCATGGCATATTGAAGATACCTCATGGCAGGCATCCAACTGAGAACAGAATATGCTCAGCGAGGCTTCCTTTCAGATAAAAAGGGGACTTGGCTTACCCACTGAGTGCAGGTGACTGTAGGTCTCCTGCATTACATCCCGGTAGAGACTTCTTTGATCAGGGTCTAGGTGCTGCCATTCTTCTCTGCCGAAATCTATAGTCACATCCATGATGGACACTGATTCCTGTAAGAGCAAACTCCTGTTCAGTGTAAACAGACTTGGAGTGGGTGAAAAAACATATCTAGAAATAAGGAATATGGGTTCTGTTTTTGTCTTTCATTCATTTGCAAAGTCCCTCGAGACTGAGGCCAGCAAGATGGCCAAGTAGAAACCCTAACACTCATTCCACAGACAAAATAACAAATGACTATATGGTGATAGAAATAATTAAAGAAGATTCCTGGGGGCATCAGAGGTGTCACAGAAACCCCAGAGTACAGAAACCCAAGATGGCCACATGAGGGGACAAAAGGCAATGCCTCACCACCCTCCCAGTCCCTAGTGGCAATCAGCTCAGAATCAGGAGGGCAAGAGGATCCCAGCAACCATCATTACCTTGGGCATTTTAATGGTTAATTTTGTCAACTTGACACAATTTAGAATCATAGGAAGAGAGTATCAGCAAGGGACTGTCTGGATCATGTTGGCCTGTGCGAGACTGTCCTGATTATGTTACTTGATATGGAAAGCCCACTGTGGTCTGCACCATTCCCTAGGTAGGGGATCCAGAACCACATAACTGGGGTGGGGGCTGAGCACAAGTAAGCATGCATCATTCATTCTCTTTGCTCTTGACTGTAGATGTGGCTAGCTGTTTCAAGTTCCCACCGCTGTGACATCATCCCACATGAACACTGTAGCCTGGGATTGCGAGCCAAGTAAACCCTTTCTCTATTATGCTGTTTTGTGAGGTTTGACACTAGGGCAGAAATCTACATCCTCAATCCTAGGGTTTCCTGCAGGCCTCACGGGTGCTAAGCACAGCTGAGGGAGTTGACTGGAGACTACATAGTTAAAAATCTCTCCAAACAAGTTTCTGGCACTGTGCCTTGCCCTCTGTGGTTTATATAGGGGTTGTATTACACCACCTTGCTGGGTATAGCTTGACACCACTTCATCTCAGTCCTTGAAGGACAGGGTGTAGCAGGAAATCTGTAGGGGCAGAGTGAAAGGCTCTACAACAGTTTGGTGCCATAGGTAGGGTTCACCTGGAAATTTCCAACTCACTCCTGTTTGATCCAGAGGGCCTCATTTCTCTCACTCTAAACCCCACCCTCTCAGAGAATCTCCAATGGAGAAGAACCCCCAAAAACCCAGTTCTGCATTCTTGATGGCTGTGGTGGCTCCTCCCCTGAAGCTGCCAGTGGTCCAAGTCCCCACCCAACGCATTGTAATTGGGCACAAACCCAGCCTGGGTTGGACACACCCTTACCCCTTGTCTACAGGGTACATAAACACCCTGCTTTATTTCGGCCATGGGATTTCTCCTGCCCCTTCTCCCGCCTCGATCTCTGGGGACTGGAGGACTCACCGGGAGTTGCTTTGCTCAAAATAAACCTGTTCTTTTACTTTTTCAATTCGGCTTGATCTGGCTTACTGCATCACCGGAGAAACCTATTATTGAGGTACAGAAAACCTATTAAGTAGGATATAAGAGAACCTATCTAGTGGACAGTGGGCCACCAGACAGATGGGTCAGTGTTGATCTCTGTTCATTTTTATTTAAAGATACATTGACAAATAAATATTGTAATTCTTTGTATATTATTCTTATCATCAGTAAGATTTATCCATCATTATTTTAGGTGGTTTCATCTTAAATTCCTATTCCTAAATTTGTAGTTGTAGGTTTCTCTTCTCTCTCTTCATTCCTTCCTTTCTTTTTTTTACTTTTCCAAGTCAGAGTTTCTCTGTGCAGCCCTGACTCTGTAGACCAGGCCAGTTTCAAACTCAGAGATCCACCTGCGTCTGCCTCTTGAGTATTGGTATTAAATGCATATGCCACCACCACCCAGCTTGTAGGTTTCTTTTGATTCTTATTTCTGAACCAATCTTTTCCACTCCTTTATTTTAAATAAGAAAAGCAGCTGCTGACAGCTGGGCATTGTACTATCATGTGGGCTTCAGTGTTGCTAGGAACTGGATTGATGGGACATCTAGATCATGGTACTTTCCATGGTGTTAGACACACACACACACACACACACACACACACACACACACACACACACACACACACACACACACAGGACCCCACAGGCAGTCAACACTAAAGAAGACTCACTGTCTGGCCACTGTGGTGGAAGACAAAACCAATACCTGTTGTGGGATATTTTGATTGCATCTGACACTCCTGAGACTGCCGGTAAAATTGACTTTGAATCAGAGGGCAGAGCTAGCTACTAGCGGACCAAAATTAGACAGGAGGAGCCAGGACATACGGAAAGAGACGAGAAGAAGTAGGATTGAGGAAGTAGAGAGAGTGGAGGTCAGTGACTGCTCCTTTGCCATTTCTCTGATCAATCAGGTTCTTACTCTGATGTCTGACTCCTGAGTTTTTACTGATAGGGAATAATTAGATAAACACTTCAAAGACTACTCTGTAGTCATGGCTAAGCACAGACAGAAATCACAGTGCTATTCAACTTCAAAGGCAATAAACTTCGTCTTATTCCCACCAATACAAAATGACTGTTATAGTCGACCCTGGCTCCCCATCCTCTACAGAAAAATGACTGAGACAGCCAAAACTTTACCGCCCAACAGAGCAGAAATATCGCTAAGATTCAGTCGAGACTTGCTATTTATAGTCAAAGCCTGAAATAAAATCCTACTACTTCTTAGAGATCAGAAAAAGAAAACGTTTTTTTAAGAGAAAAATGTTGTCCACATGATGCTCTGTATTTACCAACCATTTAAAAACAAACTGCAATGTTGTGTGCAGTATGCTTCAGTTTTTGAAATCACAAGAAAAAATAGTTGCTTTCATGTATATCATGAACAGAAAATAATCCATGGCAAATAATATAAACTGGTCATCTACACTCAGTGACATGGGCGTGTAGAGAATGAGGTGGGTTAATCACAGTTCATCTTTCCCCTGAGTGTCTTTCAACATAGTACTTTCAGTGTTGTTTGTAGTTCCCCATACAGCAACAAGTATAAATACTGCCTATTCAAAAACAAAAACAAACAAACTGCAATCATCCCTAACAAACTATCGCTATATCACCAGAGTGATAAAACACATAACATTAATGAAAGAACAAACAAACGCTGTAAAAATAAATATTTAAAAATCTAAAGGTCAGGCAGTGGTGGCACATACCTTTAAGTCCAGAACTTAGACAGCAGAGTCAGGCGAATCTCTGTGGGGTTGAGGGCCAGCCTGGTCTACACCAAGTTCCAGGCCAGTCAGGGCGACATAGTGAGATTCTGTCTTAAAAAAAAAAAAGGTTCTTTTGCTCAAGCTTCCCTCGATGTGACAGTTAGTCAACTTCCTGTTGCCTCTGAGTCATGATGTAGGTCTCTCAGCTCCAGCCCCCGCCACACTCCCCACCATGATAACTGACTGAACTTCTGAAACTGTGGATGTGTTGGCATGCATCTGTAATCACAACACTCCCAAGGTGAGATGAGGAATTGTGAATACAAAAAGAGGGACCCTGCCTCAGAAACTAGATGGCACAACCAACTGAAAAGAACCCACTTCCAAAAGTTGTCCTCTGACTTCCATGTGTGCTGTGACTTTTAGATACCCATGAGTGAATGCTTGCTCACACACACACACACACACACACACAAACTAATTCGACAATTAAGAATAGGCTGGGAGGTGGTGGTGCACACCTTTAATCACAGCACTTGGGAGGCAGAGCCAGGCCCATCTCTGTGAGTTTGAGGCCAGGCTGGGCTACAGAGCCATTTCCAGGCCAGCCAGGGCTACCCAGAGAATCCATGTCTTGAAACCACGCCCCCCCCAAGAAAGAATAAAATAATGTAAGGGAATTTTTAAGAGTTAAAAAAACCCAAAAATACCTAAAAGATTAAAAAAATTAATTCTAGTGTATGAATGTTTTGCCTACATGTATGCCTGGTGCCTGCAGAGCCCAGAAGAGCATCAGATCCCCTGAAATAGGAGTTACAGACAGTTGTGAGCTCCCATGTGGGTTCTGGGAATCAAACCTGGGTCCTCTGGAAGAGCAGCCAGTGCTCTTAACCACCAAGTCATCTCTGCAACCCAAGGGCTTAAAAAAAAGTTTTCCTTATTTCTATCTCTGTGTGTGAGTGTTTTGTTTACATGTATGTATGTATAGTACCCAAGGCAACCAGAAAAGGGCATTGGATCACCTGGAACAGGAGTTACAGAAGGCTGTGAGCCACCATGTGGGTGCTAGGAACTGAACCTGGGACTTCATGAAAAGGACTGAGTGCTTTTAGCTGCTGGGAGCCTGTCCAGCTCAACTGAAGGGCCTGTGCATGCTTGTGTATGTCATGGTGAGTATATGCCGTCTGCTCTCTTTCCATTTTTATGAGGGTTGCAGGAATTGAATTCGGGTCTCCATACTTACAGGGCAAGCACTTACCTGTAAGTATGACTCACCAGACCCAAAATAAAAGTTTTAAATTGAAACTGGGAATTAAATGTCAGTAGTGGTAATAGGCAGCTCAACAGAGGGGCAGGAGACAAAGATGACAAGTGTTTCCCAGAAATAAAAACAAAGAAACAAAAGAGTGGAGGAAAATAAAAATTGGAGACACACGAGAAACAGAAATTTCACAGACCAAATAGAGAAGAATGCATGTGTTCTGTGTGGCAATTTGAGGGAAATGGAGCCATTTCTTCACAGACCCTTCACAGAAGTAATTTCCAATAAGAATATTACCCACAAACAAAAGATAAGGAAGACAATAGTCTTTCACCTGTCCACTGTCCTTGCCTCCGAAGCTGGAGACTTTTGCCCAGGGGTTCCTTATTTTTTATAAAAAGATCAAGATTCGTTCCCTGGGGAGCAGGGTTAGGAGTTTGGCTGCCTCCTGTGGTCTGTCTGCTTTACCTCTGAGACTTTAGTGGCAAATCAGAGGCATATATTTCTTGGAGGAAACCCCACACCCAGGAGTCTTCCTGCTGACCTCACAGGAGTTTCCAGGATCCTCTGGTGCCAATGGCGTAACTTCCGGGGTTGGCGTGCAATTGGCTGGCATGGTCACCCTGGGTCGTGACCCTGTCCTCTCAGTAACCAGAAGCTGGATGGTTTTCTGTGAATTCAGTCAGAGATACTGAGAAGAGGTGATAGGGAGTCTGGTGGAAGATCTTGTAAGGAGCTCCACAGAGATTCCAAGAAACCTGGAAAGATCAAGCCCTTAGTCCTCAGACATCCATCACTGAAACACATCCTGGGCATCTGAAGGTACTAGAAACCTGTGGGTCGTGACCCCTTTGGGGTTGAATAACCATTTAACAGGGGTTGCCTATGGTTCCTGACGGTAGAGAAATTGTAGTTATGAAGGAGCAACCAAAATAAATTTATGGTTGGAGTCATCACAACATGAACTGTATTAAAGGGTTGCAGCATTAGGAAGGCTGAGAACCACCACTCTAGAGGAATTATCAAAACACAGTTAAAAATTCCCAGTCTCACTTCACTCCCACAGTTTCTGCTCCAGCAGGTCTAAGGACTTAAAAAATTTATGCTTCTAAGTAGTACCCAGAATGATGCTGAAATTGTTGTATCACTCAATTGGTGCTGGGAGAGGAGAAAATTTAAGAAAATCTGGGTCTGGGGAGACATCTTAGAGGATAAAAAGCACCTACTACCAAGTCTGACAACCCAAAAGAGTTCTGTCCCCAAGACCCACGCAGTGGAAGTGGAGAATTGTCTCCTACAAGTTGTCCTTCCCCTCCACACACACAACGGCATGTGCTCATGCACACTAACACATACACACACTACATAAGTGTTGCAGAATACTTGTTTAAGAACATTCGTTTATGGGGCTTGCTTACAGAGCACAGGTGACGGGTTGCTAAAAGGATCAATAGTGACCCCCAAAACAGCTACATCGTGTTAAGTCTCACCCCTCCATGGATGACAAATTCATGGAGAGTACATCATGAAGTGCTGCTTTTGATTAATCTTCTGCTTGTTATATATTGCAGCATCTCTCAGGACCACAGGCAGAAGAAAAAGGGTGAGGATTCCTTGACCCTTCCTAGGGAATACCAAGACATCACCATTAACCTGTCACTATCAGTTCTGCTCTAGCTGTCATAATTTGGAGCAAAGTCCTCTAGTTATGCCCAGAGGAAGAAGCTTCCATCCATCACAATGCAGAAGAGGAAAAACAAAGCTATAGAAGATAGAAGACATATTTCAGAGCAGACCATAGTATATGAGACAACATGCCATAATGGAGGGAGGGGCAGCAAGATGACTCAGGTGACAGAGGCACTTGTCACCAAGCCTGATGACCCAACTTTGCTCCCATAAAGTGTGTGTGTGTGTGTGTGTGAGAGAGAGAGAGACAGAGAGAGAGAGAGAGACACACACAGAGAGAGAGACAGAGAGAGAGACAGAGAGAGACAGAGAAGAGCTGGGGGCTATAGCTCAGAGGCAGAGCATTTGCCTGGCAGGCTTGAGGTCTTAGGTCCAATCACCAGTAACAAAACAAAACAAAACAAAACGCCACAAAATTCAAATAAAGATGTGTATTATTTTCATCGTGGGATCAAAGTTTTTTTTCTAATTAAAAAATATCTAGCAATTGCTTTTAAAAAGCCATGGGGTAAGAACTTGACAAAATATAGAATTTTTTGCAAAAGAAAAGGCATTTGGAAAAATAAGCTCTTTTACAAATTGATGATGGATGCTTGAATTGCTATAATATCCTTTAAGCTATTAAGTCATAGTTATTATTAAATACTAGTAGCCGGGCATAGTGGCACAAGCCTTTAATTCCAGCACTTGGGAGGCAGCAGCAGGCAGATCTCTGTGAGTTCAAGACCAGCCTGGTCTACAAGAGCTAGTTCCAAGACAGCCAGGGCTACAGAGAAACCCCCCCAAATACTCGTAAGTGGTAGGAGGTATCAGGGTGGGCAAGATAAAAATATATTGTAGACATATAGAGAATATCCAAAGAATATATAAATGTATTATGGAAAAATATACATGTGTTGGTAACAATATACTTCAAACATATGAGCAATATACCTCCCCCATAACTAAGCAGACAAAAAAGTTTGTAAGGCCATATGATATGTGAAAATATATGCTTCTTATATCAGAATACAATCAACCAAAGAACGAATTATTTTTATGTAAATAGATGTGACATTTATGAAAAGCGATTATGGCATAGTCCATGAAGCATTTTTCAACTCGACCACTACTCAGGGACATTATTTGAGACAGGAAATGCACTTTAAAATGACTCCTGGGCAAAAGAAAACACATTTAAGAAGAAAGCCACTTACATTTGAACAACAATAAAGAATAGTCTATATACCAAGGGTTGTAAATCATTACATTAAGGCTAACAATTGTTAAGCTAATCTTTCAGGTTAGAAAGCAAACTGCTGACAGATGCCACCGTCCCACTCAGCACAGTCCCTAACGTCACTCACACCCCGACACCCGCCCAACCTCTAACCTGAGGTACTCAAGAGCCCCGTTATTGACAGAAGAAATCCCGGCCACTGACAGCCATCAACACAGCAGACAGCACGGCGTCGCTAACTCCTAACATCCACACACACTACTGACTTCACTGACTTCTGGTTGACACCCGCCGGATTCATCCCCGAAGACTCCTTGTCATTAACAGGATTAATAACATAAATACTCAAGAGCCGCGGGCAAGCAACCACCTTCCAGGACCAAGGCCACTTCCGGTCTTCCAAAAAAAAAAAAAAGTCCTCTTAGGCTCTTAGTATTGCGCATGCCCCGCGTTACTGTGAAGCCGGAGCAAGTCAACGGTCGACAAGGCGCGCGCGCACACACTTGCACGCGCACACACACTTGCACGCGCGCGTACACACTTGCACACGCACACACACGCACTTGCAGCTTCTAGAGCCTGCGCTTACACTTCCTTTAGGGACCCGGGGAACTTGGCCGCGCCCACTGGTGCCTAGTCACGTGGGCCGCCTTCTTTGAAGCTTAGCCCTGCCGTACAGCAGAGGACTAGCTATCAGCCAGGTTTCACAGAATGAGACAAAGAGCTGTCACGGACGCCAGAGCGCCGGGGCCCTAATCTGTGCATCACCGGAGAGGAGGCGGGTACCCGACACGGGATCACGAGGACATCCCGAATACAGCGCCACCTGCTGGAAGGAAGCGCGGGATACAGCGGGGGAGAAACCACTGGGAAATGAGGGGAGAGACCAAGCTGGTGCGGTCTGATTTGTAGAAAAATCATTCGTGGGAAAGGTTGACAGCTCAGGATGGAGATGTGCTCCGGAGAGAAAACCCCAGCAGCCCCAGGGGCGCGTCGGAATCAGTATCACAGGGACCTGGGAGAGGGTTAACATCTTTAGTGGGAGATGGGGGCGTCAATCCCGCGGACGACACCACAGGCAGGGGAGCAGTCGAGGTGTCCCGAAGGACGCAGGAGAGTGCAGGGATGAAGCCCATTTGTTCCCATCACTCCCCACTCTAACCTCCTCGGGTAAAGAAGTAGGCAGCCATAATAAAAATAACAGGTGAAAGGAAAAGTATCCACCCAGGGCGCCCAAGGCCAAGCTCTCAGCATAAAGGAGAGTTATTTGCCCCAGAGGGACAGGGCAGGGAATAAGAGATGCACACAGCGTTGAGGACAAGGGGGAAGGGGGAAGGGGCCGGGGGGGGGGGAGGGGGAAGGGAGCGGGGGGGCGGTATTTGTCCCTGAGGGATAAAGGACTTACTCTGGATAGAGAGGAGACAGCTTACGAGGGGAAACCCCGAGTTAGGATGAGGTGTTTAACTTCAACTGGGCATATTAATTAGGAGAGCTCAAGGGGGCTTTTGATTGCTGGGCTTCAATACTTGGATAACTGGACCTTGGTCGTCAGCCTCAGGAGGGGGAAGTGGCCAAATAAGGGACCGGACCTTGGTGGCAGCTTTAGGAACGTAATCTGACAGTTTTTAGCAAGGCGGAGGTATTACAGAATCATCTTTGGTCACTGTGAAGACGTGTCTTTGCCAAGGCGCCTTCTGAGTGGTTTAATAAAAGAGCTGACTGGCAGGAAGAGATTCGGTGGGAGAGCCAGACGAGGAGAATGCTGGCGGAAGGATGCCAGAGTCTGAGGAGTCTCAGAGACACAAAGAGAAGCAGGAGGTTCCACCACATGGCAGAGGGCAGATAAGGAATGCGGGCTAATTTAAAATGTAAGAGTTAGCTAGTAACAAGTCTGAGCTACCGGCCAAGCACTTATAATTAATATAAGTCTCCATATCCTTTATCTGGGAACTGTTGGTTGAGAAGGAAAACTCCACCTACATAGATGGAGAGAAGAGCAGGGTCTGCCAGACTCCCTTCAGTAGTTTAATGCCAGGCATGATGGCTCACACGGGGGATGAGGCAGTAGGCCAGGCTGAGGGGTGAAAGACAGAACCCAATGTAGCCAACATGTGACTAAAAGCTCCTAAAATTAAAATGTAATTTGTAGATAGCAATGCCATTTCTGTGTAAACAAAGCCTTAACTTGATGCCATGGCTCACTCTCTAACTACCTAATTAAATTTAAATGGCTAACAAGAGAAGCCGAGGTGGTGGCTCACGTGCCAAATACTTACACCACTTTTGCAAAGGACCAGAGTTCTGTTCCCACGACAGGCAGCTCACAAATCTTTCTGTAAATTCTAGATGATATGGCGCCCCTTCTGGCCTTTTCAGGCACTGCACTAGTGTGTGAATTCTCTCTCTCTCTCTCTCTCTCTCTCTCTCTCTCTCTCTCTCTCTCTCTCTCTCTCTCTCTCTCACACACACACACACCAGAAAAAAACAAATCTTAAAAAAAGGACTGACAATAGTTTTAACAGGACACGGAACAAATAAAAGTTTCTTACATTGCTATTGAAATTAGACAGTATGACCACTTTGTAAAACAGTCTGGCAGTTACAAAATTAAATATTTGCTTATGAGATTCACTGATTCTACCACCACATATTTCCTAAAATAAATGAAAGCATATGTTTATAAAAAGAATTGTAAGCAAATGCTTCCATCTGCTTTATTCAAATCAGTTATCTGGAGATAACAGAAACATTCACAAACGTGATTGGACATACAAATGCAGATATATAATTCATAAAAGGAATACTATTCAGAAAATCAGGGTGGGGCTTGATGTCTAAAAATACTCTAGGTAGAGCCAGGTGATGGTGGCGCACCCCTTTAATCCCAGCACTTGGAAGGCATAAGCAGGTGGATTTTTGTGAGTTCCAGGTCAGCCTGGTCTACATAATGAGTTCCAGGACAGCCGGGGCCCCACAGAGAAACCGTCTCAAAAAACAAAAATGGTTTAGGTCATAAATAATACACCAGTGACATATTCATGTTGAACCTCATCAAACAGCTCACTTTGAAATTAGTGCTTTCACTGGGCGGCGGTGGTACATGCTTAATCCCAGCCCTCGGGAGGCAGAGGCAGGTGGATCTCTGTGAGTTCGAGGCCAACCTGGTCTACATAGTGAATTCCAGGACAGGCTCCAAAGCCACAGAGAAACCCTACCTTGAAACCCCCCCCCCCCAAAAAATTAAGTTAGTGCTTTCTTGGCGCCAGAGAGATGGCTCAGTGACTCAGAGTACTTTTGTTCTGGAAGAGGACCTAACTCAATTCAGTTCCCAGCACCCACATGGTACCATGTGGAACTCTAGTTCCTGAGGATCCCACGCCTTTGTCTGGTCTTCACAGACCACCTACTGTGTGTAGTGCAGATATATGCATGCAAGAAGCACGTGAAAGACGCTCTTAGAGGTGTGTCTTAAAATGAGCAGATACAATTAATGTATCTTATTGTACCTAAATTGCACCTCAGTGGACTTGATTTTCTTTTAAAAGACCAACATAAGTATAACTCATAAGTCATACAAAGGCTCACACTACATCCACGAGTTCCAGGGTTCGATTCCTTGTATAAGCTCTTGTATCCACTGAGTGTGCACACGTCACCATTACTGACCTCAAGAATATAATCTTTCTTTCTTTTCTGATTTTTGATTGTTGCTTTTTTGAGACAAGGTTTTCCTGTGAAACAGTCCTGGCCGTCTGGCTGTCTTGGCACTCGCTCTATAGACCAGGCTGCCCTCGAACTCACAGAGATCTGACCTGCTGGGACTAAAGGCATGCACCACCTGTGCCTGGCTTTTTTTTAAAGTAGACCAGAAGAGGGCGCCAAATCTCATTACAGATGATTGTGAGCCACCATGTGGTTGCTGGGAATTGAACTCAGGACCTCTGGAAGAGCAGCCAGGGCTCTTAACCGCTGAGCCATCTCTCCAGCCCCAAAACTTTTCACTACTGAGTATGCTGAAGCTCACCTTTATAGTCCAAGTCTTTGTGAGGCAGGGAACGATGAATCTCTGTGAATTCAATGCAAATCTACTCTACATAGTGAGTTCCAGGTTGGGCTGGAGACCCAGACTCAATAATTCCATACTTACTTAGAAGCATTCACTAGTTCACAATTCTCCCTAAATCTGTTTTTTTTTTTTTTACATTTTAAAAAAATTTAGGTTAGAAACAATCTTGTTTCACATGTCGATCCCAGCTCCCTCTCCCTTCCCTCCTCTCCCGCCCTCCCCATCAGGTCCCCCAGCCTCCCACCCAATCTCCACTCCGATCTCCAAGCTAAATCTGTTTTTAATAACAGTCATTCTTTTTATGCCTCCTAAATGGGTCATATTAATCCTATAATGTGGCAAAACGGGCGCCCTATCGTCATCCTGAACATTCCTACAGGGAGTTCCGACGCCCACGAGCCTCCAGACACCGGGCGTGGTCTCTGAGAAATCATTTAAACTACTTTGTTCCAGACCACTGCCACGCAGTTTCCGTCTCTAGACTACATTTCCCAGAAACACATGCGACGCCACGCAACTTCCGGCGCCAACCTGGCCCTGACCGTCTCACTCAAAATTTACAGTGATTCCCTGAGGTTGGCCGTGACCATGGACGGGGCTTCTGTCCGGGATGCCAGCCCTGCGTGTGGTGAGAGTTTCGGTTCGAGGTCGTGCCCGTGTCTAGGAAACTCGCGCGTGCGGGGCGAGCTCCTCGGCCTGCCGCAGGCGGTGCCCTGGCGGGAATCCCAGAACGGACGCCATTTTCCCCGCCAGGTCCCATCGCGGACTACATTTCCCAGAAACTACCGCGAACTCAAGGCATCCCCTTCTTTTGCCTGCGGGACCCTCGTCGTCCGGAGAAGGGAAAGTGCGCTGGGAGCGGCCTAGGTCCTTGTTAGGCTCCGCAGGTGCGCCCCTGGGTTCTGAGGGGAAACGCCGGTCGGTCTGCGAGCTGTCAAGACTGTGGAAGTTGGTGTGGCTGGGTGAGCGGTGGCGAGGTCTTGGCTGTGTGTGTGTGACCTTAAGTGACCCCAGGGCGCCACGAGTGCGCGGGTCTGATTTTTGGGGTTCTCTGGTGATTTCTCTGTGAACATGGTCAGAGCCCTGTGTGCGGGTATACACTTTTTCCCGATTAGCGTGAGGAGGTGTGATTGCGTCCCCGTGTGTTTGGACTGATTGTAACGGCGTAACTTGTTTACGGGGGCTATGTGAGGGAATTGGTAGCTGTGCCTGCCTGACTGTTAACTTGAGGGGGCCGTGTGTGGGTATGTACGCCGTGTGTATTGGGTGCTTGCGACTCTGCAGATGTTCGAGTGTGATTATGTAACTTTATAAGAGTGGTTGGAAGGTGAGTATCGTTGTCAGGCTGACACACATGTATATCTTAGAGGCTGCTGGGTTCTGTTGAATGATTTTGTGTAATTCTCATGAGGGAGAATTGGAGGCTATTTTAACTGTTGGGTGGCTGAGCAGGGGGTGTGCTATTGGGACCATTAGTAGCACTGTGGTTTTATGTGGTGTTGTATTTAAGGGTTCTGTAAACGAGTGGGTGTGGTTGTAGCCTCGGGACAGATGTGTGACTGTGACTAGTTGATCAGATGTTGTAGTGCTGTGGTTTGGGTAAGTTGTGGGTATGAGTGACTGCATGACTCCAATTTTCTGTCCTGAGACCTCAGTGTTATCTGGTCTTGGACACCATAGGCTTCATTCCTTCTCTGACTCTAGAAAATGCTCATGACAACCTAGACTTTTTCTCCTTGAGTGACAGGTATTCCAGGGTGACCTTTTATTAAAAAGCTTAGGACCTCACGATTCCTTCTTTCTTCCCCAGCTCGGGCCCCTCCCGAAGTACCCAATGGAGAAAAGAGGAATGGCGTTGGACCAAGCCAAGCATAAGGTGCCCTGGGGTTTACTTCTTGCTTGTCTCTGGGATGGACTTGTGTGACACCACTCAGAAAGAGATCTGCTTCTTCAGATTTTCCATTCATGAAAATGGTGGGAAACTCTGACATGGACACAAACACACACACACACACACACACACACACACACACACACACACACAGCCTGTGTTCTCTCTGACTTCATTCTGTGTAATGGTCACATGTTGACTTAGGAAATAGATAACTTGTAACGTGTTTGTTTCTTTCTAAACTCACATCTAAAACACGGTTATTTCAAAGAATTTCGGGACCCGAGCGGAGTTAAATTTCCACTGCACAAAAATAACCTTTGTTTGATGAGTTTCCTTCTCGTGCTATTTTCAAGGGTGGAATCTGTTATAGCACTAAACATTTCATATAGTTCTAGTAAAAGTTTTGCATGGCAGTTGTGTGGTTTGGTTGTGGTTTGCTTTGTTTTTTTGAGACAGGCTGGTGTCAAACTCCCTGTGTAGCTGAGGATGACTTTATGCTTCTGATTCTCCTGTCTCCGCTTCCCCGAGTGCTGGAATTACATGTGGGAGTCACATACTTACAAAAAGATGTGACTAACTTTATGTGTATGATTGTCGTATGTGTGCGTATGTATGTGTGTATGTATATGCATGTATGTGAAGCACCACATATGTGCAGTACTTGGGGAGGCCAGAGAGAGTTATAGAACTGCGACTGGAGTTATAGAAGGTTGTGAGCCAAACTTGGGTCCTTTGCCAGAGGAGGAATCAGTCTTAACCACTCAGCCATCACTCAGCCCCCATTTCTGAGTGTGTGTGTGTGTGTGTGTGTGTGTGTGTGTGTGTGTGTGTGTGTGTGTGTTGTTGTTGTTGGTTTATGTTTAGTTCTGAGACAGGGTCTCACTGTGAAGCCCAGGCTGACTTCAAACTTTGGATTCTCTTGATTTAGCCTCCTAAGTACTGGCTTCCAGGTGTAAGCTACCATGCCTAGTTCTGTATCACAGTGTGAGTCTTGCCTTTCTTTTAAAAGTCCATATTTGCTAGATGACAGGCAGGCCAATTTCTGTGAGTTCGAGGCTAGTCCCTGGTCTATTAATTGAGAACTGTACAGCCAGAGCTGTTGCACAGAGAAGCCCTATCTCGAGAAACCAATAATAACAACAACAAACATGGCCAGAGGTGCAGTTCAGGTGGTGGAGTGCTTGCCTAGTTTATATGCAGCCCTGGTTCAGTTCCCCAACACCACATTAAGCAGTCACAGTGGTGTACTCCTATAATTCCAGCACTTGGGGAAGTAGAGACAGAAAGACTAGAAGTTCAAATCATCCTTGGCTACATACTGAGTCCAAGCCAGCTTGTGTTGCATACAAGACCCAACCTCAAAAAAAAATTATTTTTCATTGTGGATTTTAGTACAGCCTATTCCATTATTGACATTTGAATTGTTTTCGGAGTACGGTTATTATGAACAGGGCATTTTGTGTCTTCCAGTGCACATACGCTGTGTGCTTCTTTTAGGTGTATCCCTGCACGAAAATTGCTGGCCTCTGGGTTGTCATACATTCCACTTGAATTGATGCTGACTTCCCATGTGTGAATGTGCACATCAACACAGGAAGCTTCCCCAGAGAAAAAGGGAATCTTTGATAATAGCTGGGGGAGATGGTGCACGCCTTTAATCCTAGTACTTGGGATATGGAGGCAGACAGATCTCTCTGAGTTCAAGTTCTAGGCCAACCAAGGCTACCTAATGAGATCCTGTCTCAAGTAAAATAAATGCAGTGTCATACAAAGTATAGTGTAGTTGGATTTTTCTTTGGGCTGCCAGCTCACAGATAACACGGAGACTTATTAATTATGAAAGCTTGGTCTTAGCTTAGGCTTGTTCTCAGCAGCTCTTATAACTTAAATTAACCTGTTTATATTAATCTGCGTTCTGCCACATGGCATTGCCTCTCTTCCATGCCACGCCTCCTTGTTCCTCTCTGTGTCTCCCTGGCAAACCCATGTGTCTATTTCCTTCTCCCAGTTTCTCTCTCTCTGTGCCCGGAAGTCCCTCCAATTCTCTCCTGCCTAGCTATTGGCTATTTAGCTCTTTATTAAACCAATCAGAAGGCACTTTAGCAGACACCTCTTTACAGTGTAAACAGTATTCTGCAACAGTATAGGTAGTATTTGTTCCATATTTCTACTAAGTGGAATTCTAACAAGGAAAGCAGAAATAGTTACCTGACTGCTTTAACCATTATTATAAGAATGGTATAGTTTCTAGGGTATTTCTTTCCTTACCCAGTCTTACTTTCTTAGAACCTCTCCTCTGTAGCAAGTCTTTCTCTATACTGCCAGCTCCCAAATAATGATATGAAGACTTAAGCTTGGCCTTAACTTAGGCTTGTGCCTAACTAGCTCCTTACGACTTAAATTAACCCATTTCTATTAATTTATTTGCTGCCATGACTCTTGTGGCTTTTACCTCTCCTCCTGCATGTCCTGTGTGTCTTGACTCCACCTTTTTTCTTTCCCTCAGTCCTCTCTGTCCCCAGAAATTCCACCTAACCTCTTCCTGCCTAACTCTTGGCCATTCAACTCTTTATTAAACCAATCACAGCGACACATCTCCACATAGTGTAAAGGAATATTCCGCAACACCCCTGCCTCCAAGAAAACAGCTGTAAGGAAGTCTGGCCATATCCTGTGGTACTTAAAACCATGGCTGAAGTAACCCATACATCTTACCTACTTGACATTCCATTTTCCCATGTAGACAGTGTGATGGTGTGAGTGCTTGTGACCCAGCCACTCAGGAGGCTGCATTTGCTTTCCTTGTGCTGACTTTTGTGGCTGATAAGGGTTCCTGCCAAGATCTTGGTCCTGGTTGACTCTCATGCTAGCTAGCTAACCCTACATCATCTCTCAGTACCTGTCATTTTCAAACAACATTAATATTTTCATTCAGCAAATCATCTTGCCTTGATCTTTTTCCAGGCACTGATGGGCAGGAAATGATGTACTCAGGAAAGGGAAAGGATTGTAGAGTGAATTTGTCCTGCCTGTCTGTAATTTCATGAGGTGGCAATATGAGTCACTTAGCTGGCAAGACACATGGAAAAGCTAAATCCATGTCTATAAACTAGTGTTTTCCAGTGAGAGAATGGGAAATAGGGTATCCTGGCTTGTGAGGCTGGTATGGACCTCTGAAACTCTTAGGGCATTTATAAAACATGTTTAAGTTGAAATCCAGCAGGAAATGTGGGTCATGCTGACTTTCCATATGAATCATTGATTTTATTCATCTCAGAAGTAAGAATGAGTGTGATAATGGATGGTTCTAATTAGGCTTGTCAGTGTATATATAAGCTGTTGTGACTGTACAATCAGAAATCATACATTTAGCCACCAGAAAAATAATTTGTTTCAATAAGAATAATAAGAAACTTTTGTGTGTGCTGGGGAATGAAACCAGGGCTTTGCCTGTGAGCTGTCTCCCTAGTCCTGTTGTTTTGAGACTCGATCTCATTATATAACTAAGGCTGGCCTTGAATTCAATATGTAACTCAGGCTGGCAGCTCAAACTCCAATCAATGTTTTTGCCTCAGTCCAGGTGCTGGAATTATAGTCATGCATTAGCATGCTTGGCTTTCTGCCATCAGTTTCTGAATGAACAGAGAATCTAGAGGCACTGTTCTTGGTGACATCAGTATAATGGCTCATTTTACTGGACCCCATAACACAAGCACCAAAGTTTTGTAAGTATTTTGTGTGTGCGTGTTATACAGCTAGGGTGTGCGTTTATTGTTTCAGAAATCGATGGTGTTCAGTGATGTGTCTCTGGACTTCTCTCAGGAGGAGTGGGAGTGCCTGGGCCCCGCTCAGAGGGACTTGTATAGAGACGTGATGTTGGAGAACTACAGCAACCTGCTGTCAGTGGGTAAGAGCACCCGTAGCAACAACTCGGCGGTCTCTGGAGTGTCTACTTCTTCCTCAGGGAATTTCTCAGCTGCTTTCAACTTTGCCACCTGAATACCTGCTCCTTGTTTGCAAATAAAAGGTTTCAGCCGGGATGAAAAGGAAGCCTGGAAGACAGGCAGCCCCGGTGCTCTGTGGCAGAAGCTTCGTCTTCAGTCTTTGGCTGACCCTGTCGTGGCATCTCTTGCTTGGTGATCGAGGGATTAGATGTTTCCCACAGCATAACCGTGTTCCGTATCTTTTCTTGTAAGCAGGACTTCACATCCCCAAGCCTCAGGTGATCTCTTTATTGGAGCAAGGCAAAGAGCCCTGGATGATTGGCAAAGAGCTTACGAGAGGCCTGTGCTCAGGTAAGTGAGAGACACGCAGCAGAGCAGCGCCCGCAGGGATAACTCGCTGCTGATGGAGGAAATAGCACCTCTGAGGTGTTAATTTGAAAGCTTCTGCCTTCAAGAGCCTGGGTCTAGTGAGAAAACCAAGTTCTTAAAAAAAACATTTTTTAGTTGCATATATTTATCTGTTGTATGGGTTGAGTGTGTGGAGGTCAAAGGACAACTTGCTGGAGTTGGTTGTCTCTCCATCATGTAGGTCGTGGGGATCAGACTCAGGTCATCAAGCTTGTTTTTGCTTTTACATAGGTGTGAATCCGTAACTGGCATCTCAGTGTTTCTTCCATTCAGAGGTCAGATAGCTGAAATCCCAACCTTCTAATAAATTGAGTATGTGTGGTGTATGTGTGCCAGATGTGGACTGGTGCCCACGGCGGTCAGAGGAGTACAAACGTCCTCTGGAACAACAGTCACAGGAGTTGTGAGCCGCTGTGTGGGTGCTGGGAACTGAACATGGGTCCTGTGCAAGAGCATCACTCACCAGACCATCTTTCCGGAACCAGCCCTGAGGCGCTGTAAGGCCTGCCATGAACTGCCTCAGTAGCAGTACAAAGACACTGCTGTCATTCAGAGTCCCAAGGGCTTTTGATGTTCAGTGGCAGAAAACCAGGACAAAGACCAGTGTGCCACTGTTGGCAGAGTTTTCTGGCCTGCCTGCCAGTTCCTAGATAACCACATGGAGACTTGTTACTAATTTCAAAGGCTCAGCTGATAGCTTAGGCTTGTTTCTAACCAGCTCTTAGAGCTTAAGTTACCCATCTATATGAATCTACTTCTTTTACGTGGCTGGGTGGCCTTTACTTTGCAGTGCCCATGCTGCTTGCTCTGTATCTCCTCCTTCTTCTTCCCAGCCAGAGTTCTGTAGTAAGACCTCATCTCAGGAAACATTCCTTTAACTTTAGCACTCGAGAGGCAGAGGATCTCTGAGTTCAAGACTAGCCAGAGCCAGACAACGAGACCCTATTTCATTATCTAGACCCCGAACAAAGACCACATTTATTATTTATTATGCCACAAAATATCCAGGAATCCAGAATATTCTGTCTCCAGAAATATTTACATTATGATTTCCAACAGTAGCAAAATTATAGTTATGAAGTAGCAGTGAAAATACTTTTAAGGTTGGAGGTCACCACAACATGAGGAACTGTATTCAAGGGTTGAGAACCTCTGATTAGTCAGATCTCCTTAAGAGCCTATATTTACCTACTAGATAGTATATTCACTTTAGTGTTTCCATTTCCATTTTGAAAGTGAAGTTTTTCCAAAAAAGAGAGGAAAAGAACATTTTGTACTTTCTTTCCTTCCAGCTCTGGAGTCAATGTGTGAAAGCAAGTTATTATCTCTAAAGAAGGAAGTTTATGAAATAGAATCATGCCAGAGAGAGTTAATGGGACTTAAAAAGCATGGCCTTGAGTACTCCAGTTTTAGAGATGTTCTGGAATGTGGAAGTCCATTGGGATATCAAAATGGTCATTTAAGCCAAGAAATACTCAGTCGGGAATACATGCCCACATTTGTTCAACAGACTTTCTTTACCCTACGTCAAATTATTAATGATGACGAGAAACCCTATGAATGTAAGAAATGTAGAAAGGTCTTTACTCAGAACTCACAATTCATTCAACATCAAAGAAGTCATCTTGGTGACAAGTCTTACGAATGTAAAGAGTGTGGGAAATTCTTCAGTTGTGGTTCACATGTTACTCGACATCTGAAAATTCACACTGGAGAAAAGCCCTTTGAATGTAAGGACTGTGGGAAGGCCTTCAGTTGTAGCTCCTACCTTTCTCAGCATCAGAGAATCCACACTGGTAAGAAACCCTATGAATGTAAGGAGTGTGGGAAAGCCTTTAGCTACTGTTCAAATCTTATTGACCATCAGCGAATTCACACTGGTGAAAAACCTTATGCATGCAAAGTCTGTGGGAAAGCCTTCACAAAGAGCTCCCAACTTTTTCAGCATGTGCGAGTTCACACAGGTGAGAAACCTTATGAATGTAAGGAATGTGGCAAAGCCTTTACTCAGAGCTCAAAGCTTGTTCAGCATCAGAGAATCCACACTGGGGAGAAACCCTATGAGTGCAAGGAATGTGGGAAAGCCTTTAGTAGTGGCTCAGCACTTACAAATCATCAGAGAATCCACACTGGGGAGAAACCGTATGAGTGCAAGGAATGTGGGAAAGCCTTCACTCAGAGCTCACAACTTCGGCAACATCAAAGAATTCATGCTGGGGAGAAACCTTTTGAATGCCTTGAATGTGGGAAGGCCTTCACTCAGAACTCACAACTTTTTCAACATCAGAGAGTCCACTCAGATGAGAGGCCATATGAATGTAATAAATGTGGAAAGGCCTTTAATAAATGCTCAAACCTTACCCGACATCTGAGAATTCATAGTGATGACAAGCCCTATAGCTGTAAGGAATGTGGGAAGACATTTAGTAATGATTCAGACCTTATTCGCCATCAGGAAATTCATTCTAATGAATAATAAAAATTTGTACTTAAGAGTAACTTTCTTTGACACAGTTTGATTAAGTATT
Organism: Mesocricetus auratus; assembly: GCF_017639785.1. NCBI lineage: Eukaryota > Metazoa > Chordata > Mammalia > Rodentia > Cricetidae > Mesocricetus > Mesocricetus auratus. The sequence goes on along the minus strand of NW_024429216.1, from coordinate 5,795,964 downwards.
TATATTTTCAATCCAAATGCATTTAACTGTAGATTATGAATTCCAGTCCTACATTTATTCTCTCTCACACCAATGCTAGTTGCTTATTAGTTCTCCATTGCTTTGGGATTTGTCATGCTGTTTGTATTTTTCTTATGTTTTTAGGGCTGTTTTTTGTTTTCTAAACTTTTTGATGCTTGCGCTAATATGACAGTGTTTTAATTGTGTAACCTTTAATGATTTGAAGTTCCTTGTGGAATTCTTATGTTGTATTTAAGGTGGGGTCATTCTTTTTGCTATGTTTGAGCTTATTTTTATTTGTTAAAAAAATTAGAAAACTAGAAAATCGAAAGCTCAGACATCAAAATAACTGCTGTAGTGATTGTAGATGATTATCAAATTGGTAGAACTAATTCTGCTAGACTTTGCTTTCTAAAAACAAGTAGTCTTGGTATTTATGTTCTTTCATCTGCTTTTATCATGCTAAAAACATTATAATTGCTTTTCCAGCAATACCAAGTTTAATGACTTACTTAATATCTTTTACATGAGTATTATTCACGTTATGGTGGTTGCTTCTAAATTTTTGCATTTAAAAAAGCTGTCTCCATTAATTTGACCCCAAACTTATGTTTGGATGTTTGATGTTTTGTTTCTTTTAATGCTGAATTTATTCATATTTCCTCCTTGTATGCTGTTTTGTTCCTTTTCATTAAGCCTAATCCTAATGTCATGCCAGAAAGAAAATTACCGTTAGCAAAGTGTTATTTTTCCAGATTTTTTTCCTTATATATGTTATCAGTAGTTGTGTCTTACTTTACATATGCGGTCATGTGTATGCATTGGTTTGCTGTGAGAACTCAATGAATTCATAACTAAGATCTATTCCTAGCATACAGTATAGGTTTAATAAAAGGTTTCTCTATTGTCATTAGCATACTGCTTCATCATTTTCTTCATGATTTGTGGAAAGGGTGTGTGTGTGTGTGTGTGTGTGTGTTTGTAGTGCTGGGGTTAGAGAACAGGACTTTATGTGGTAAGCAAGCAGTCTTATCACTGGTAAGTTCTAGGCAAGTGTTTTATTGTTAACCTGCTTCTTCTAGCTTCTGGAATGTTCTTTTAACTGCCATTTACCTCATCAAAACTAGAGGATTCATGATAAAAAAATAGTTATATGAAATAAAGCCTTTCGTCTAGCACTTACTGATTACAAGTGGAAAAGGGGTGTGTGTGGGTAGTCTGTATTTAGACTTAAACTTCTCTCCCCCTCCCTTCCTGCCTCTCCCTCTCCCTCTCCCTCTCCCTCCCCCCCCGCTCTCTCTCTGTGACAAGGTTGTACTTTGTAGCTCTGGCTGGACAGAAACTCACTATATAGACCTGGTTATTCTCAAAAACAGAGATCTGCCTGCTTTGCCTCCTAAGTGCTAGTATTAAAAATGTGGGCCACTATACCCAGCTTCAGCTTTAATTCTTGTTTTGTTTTGTTTTGTTTTTTGAGACAGGGTTTCTCTGTCACTGTGGAGCCTGTCCTGGCACTCGCTCTGTAGACCAGACTGGCCTCGAACTCACAGAGATTCGCCTGCCTCTACCTCCCAAGCACTGGTATCAAAGACGTGCACTACCAATGTCCTGCCAGACTTAATTTTTAATGTTCAAATAATCAGTCTGAAATTCTGGAAAGTTTTGTTAGATAGTTGAAGTCACAGCTGTCAAAACAGCAGGAAGAAATGGGAATATTTTCTTTTATTCCCCCAAACAAAAAATATGTAAGTATTATGTGACAGTATTCTGGGTGGGGAATGAGCAAGGATCTAGTCACCTCTGATAGGGTACCAATGATATATCAAAGTGAGGATATTATCAAAGTTTGACTTGATGAACCAATGGGTTTTATTGGAGTTGCATCCAGGAGTGTGGGTGTGGGGTTACTTTAGCTGTATCACAAAAAAGAAGCCCATCCCAAGATGGGTAACAGCTCAAAAAAGGTGAAAACATTGAACTCTCTGTACAACTTGTAGGCAACTGAACCAGTTAGAGATTACCTCTTCCAGGATGCTCAGCAAGGTCAGTCCTTCCTGTTTGTATAGCCTTGGAAAAGAAGGGACCTGGTGTATCTCGTCAGTTTCAGGGATTTCCTAAAGACTGAGTTATGTACCTCCTGATTTGTAAGGAGCATTCCTACACTAGATAGAATATTTCACCTCCCTGTGGAACATCCTTCAGAATGGAATGCTTTATCTCTAAAGACAGGTCATGTTCTTTGACCATAATAGGGAGGGTGTGTAGACATAATAATAGGATTAAATATCTGAGTATTAAAACAATATTACTTTGGACATTGTTGTTCTTTGCTGCAGCTTCAGGCAATGAAACACATTCACCAAACTCAACAAACCCACATGGAGTTTATTGGGAAAGGGAGCGAAGGGAGGGATAGGTATGGAAAGAGAACAGGCAGGAGGTGCTTGCTAAAAAGGGAAAGGTTTAGAACGAGCCTCAGCAGTTGGGGCTGTTGAAACTGGAGTCGTGGAGGTACCTTTGCCCAGCTCCCTGCATGCAGAGCTGTTATTCGGCCACTTAGTGCATGCGCCACAGCGTAGCCGTGCAACTTTTGAACTGTCAGCAAGGAGCGATCACCTGTCAAAGACAGGTCCGTGGGCGAGGGAAGGTCGCCCAGGGAAGAGTGATCCTCGGGTGGGGAGAGAACCCAGGGATTAGAAAGGCCCGGAACCAAAGTAAGTTTCCCTAAGGAGAAGGCACAGACCCAGGAGAGGGCTTGCGCGGAGTTACAGGAGAAACTATGGGGCCGGGAGGAGAGGAGTTGGGAGCAGGAACAGGGCCAGGTTGCTCAGGACCTGGGGAGACGGAGAAGCCAGGATATCAACAGACATGAGTTATGGAAATAAATCCCTACTCTACATCTTATCCCATAATAAACGGGGTTGGAGGAGATAGATGTTATATAAAATGTTAATAGTTGGGTATGGTGGCTCATAGCCGTAGTAGCTACAGATGCTGATGTAGGCTGGTTGAGAGCTTGATACCATGTGCTGTGTACCAAGTCCCTGTCTCCAATAACATGATTTTTGAGACATCTTATAGAATACTTGATGAGAAACAAAAGATATTCAGTGCTTCTAGTGGTAAAATAGCACTGAAGTGACACTGAGAATGAGAAATAGAAGTGAATGTCTGAACTTATAAAGGACTTGTCCTTAGGAGTGATGGAACTGTAGAATTAGTAATGTGGGTTGTATATACCCTAAAGTTTAGAAAACACTTTAAAAGGGTGGTCAGGATAGCATGCCGTTTTTACCAGATCAAAACTTAAAAACTACCTGGGTGGTGGCAGCACACCCCTTTAATCCCAACACTTGGGAGGCAGAGGCGGGCGGATCTCAGAGTGTGAGGATAGCCTGGTCTACAGAGCAAGCTCCAGAACTGCTAGGGATACATAGAGAAACCCTGTCTCAGAAAACCAACTTAAAAATTGCCAGGCATGGTTGTGCATACCTTTAATCCTAGCCCTTGTGGCAGAGGCAGATGGATTTCTGAGTCTGAGACCAGCCTGATCTGTATAGTGAATTCCAGGCCAACCAGAGCTACACAGCGAAAACTCTGTCTAAACAAAACAAAAAAACTTCAAAAATTATGATTTTTTTTGTAAAACATGAAAATGCCGAACCAAGTGCTATTTTTATAGAAAAACTGAAGAGATAGCTAAATCGGTTGGAGAAGAGTTGTAACTATTTGGACTCTTTTCCCAAAACTTCTTTTGTTTGAGTTAGGACCTCATTATGTAGCTGTGGCTGGCCTTGAACTTTATGTGTAGACCAGGCTAGTGTCAAATCCACAGAGATCTGCCTGCCTCTGCCTCCCAAGTGCTGAGATTAAAAGCATGTGCCACCACTCCCCACTTTTCATTTATTTTGGATCCTTATTATTAACAGAAAAGAAAGCATAAAAGCAGTGGGATGTTTGACACTGCAGTTGATAACCTGAGGTGTGAATATCTGGTTCGAGGGAATCGGTTACAATTCTCAGTGTTCATCGATATCTTGGTTCTACTCCTGGTGTGCCTCATTCCCGAAAACTGGCTCACAAATGTGCTGCCAGAATGCTATGGTATTAGTAAGTCATGATTGAGACGTGAGGGACATTTGTCTCTGGGAAGATGGGACATACAGAATCATAGTCTCCGGCTCAGGGAGACTCAACCACAACTGAAATAGGCATTGGGTGTCTAGAGCAAAGAAAAGCTGAAACTCACTCTGTGGACTAGGATAACCTACCTCTGTCTCCCAAGTGCCAGGGTCAAAGGTGTGCACCATCATCGCCCAGTAAAATACACTTTTTAATTGGTGGGCTGGGCAGAATATAGTGTCACACATTTAATTCCAGCACTCAGGAGCGGAAACCGGTAACATTGTTGGTTAACACAATAACTCATGTGTTTTGTTTTAGGAGGGTTTGTTTTGTTTCCAGACAGGGTCTCACTATTTAGTTCTGGCTAGCCTGGAACTATATGTAGACCAGGCTGGTCTCAACTCACAGAGATCCCCCTGTCTTTGCCTCTCAAGTGCTGGGATTAAAGGTGTGCGCCACCATGTCCTGCCAGCTTCAGGATTTTTTGAATTGGTGAATTCAATTGATCCTACTTACTTAAACACCCATGCAGGACCTGGAAGGACATGTCCAAGTGAGCTGCTTGTGACTGGAGATGACTCTACTCTTGGCTTGTTTTTGCTTTCTATAGTACAGGTAGTTGTTTTTCTAGAAGTTCATTTAAGGAGCTGGAGAGATTGCTCGGCAATTAAAAGCACTGGCTGCTCTTCCAGAGAACTTAGTTAGCTTTGGTTTCTAGCACCCACAAGGCTTGTAACTCCAGTTCAAGGAAGCCTAATTGCTTTCTTTTGACCTCTTAGGGAACCAGACACATGTGTGGTGCGTATACATACATGGGGGCAAAACATTCATGCACATAAATGAAGACCTTATTTAAAAAAAAAAAACCTCAAAAAACAAAACCCAACAACTTTAAAGATGCAACAATTGAAATCCCACAGTCACACACCCCTTAAATGCAAGCCCTGAACCAAAGACCCAAGACAGTAATACAGGCAGAAATGATCTAAGAGAGCCTAAGACAGCGTTGTGGCACACACCTTTAATTCCAGGACTCACGAAGCAGAGGTTTGCAGAGAGTTCGAGACCAGGCTGCTTTACAGGGCAAGTTCTAGGATAGCCAGGCTGCACAGAGAAATCCTGTCTGCAAAAACCAGAAATAAACAACGAAGCCAGTTACTCCGCACACCCGCAGCGACTGGTAGTCTGGCGTGACACACTCAAAGCTGTCACGCCACAGTCCACCATCAGAGGACGTGACTGCCAACTCTAGCTCAGTAAACGGACAGATGCCAACCCCCGTTGGTGCGCATGCGCAATGGTGTGCCGCGGTAGTCGAGCACAAAGCACACGCGCATGCATTCAGCCATTGTCACGTTCTTGCAGAGCCTTACCATCGCCTCACACAAACCAACCCACGCCCAGGAACTCGCACAGAAGGGCTTACAGTTAGTTCCCCGTGCACTCGCACTTACCGCGTGTCTCGAAGCGAAGGTGCAAAGTGGGAAGGGCCGCGCCGCAAAGCACTCTGGGGCTGGTAGTCCTCGGGCCGGACTCAGCCGTTAGTTGAGAAGCTCGCGCGCGTCCCCTGGCGGGCTGCAGCCCTCTGGCTCCGCACGCGGTGACTTCACTGCCCTTGAAGCCCGAGGCGCAGCGAGGGGAGTCAGGCTGGGCGACAGCAGGAGTTGAGGGGCAGGCTGGGGATGGAGCTGGCGAACCGTGTGGGGGACCCGGTAGACACAGTGAGGCGTGTGTGAGGGAGCGTGCCAGTGTGCTGTGTATAACTGTGTGACAGGCTCCAGCTGTGACCGTTATCTTGCGTCACTGTGGGTGTGCATGTCTGTGTACGTGCTCGTGTGTGACTGACAGGAAAACCGAAGGGTTGTGATGGTGTGTAAGCTTTCCAGAGAGCAGACTGTGACATTACGTGTGCCTGTTTCTGTGTGTTTACGTAGCTGTGTGGCTATAACCGCACTGGAATACGTGTGACAGCAGACGTGGTTTTTATGACCATGACCATCAACTCTTTCTTCGGGCATAATTGTGACAAGAAACAAGCATATGGCCTTGTGAGGTATGCACTATATTTGTGACTGTGTCAGCTGTCGCTCTGTTATATATGACTCCCTCTCTGCTGCTAATGTGACTGTTGGAGAGACGGTGGCTCGAATGTGACTGTGCAGTTCTAGGTGTGGCTGGGTGAGAAATTGTGGTGAGAGCACAGGTCTGATGTGCTGGGATCTACTTTGTGATTATGAGGTGTAGAGAAATTAAATTCACTTGCCCAAGTTCACATGCCAAGTGGTAGAACCAGTACCCAAACACAATCTGTTTGGCTCTAGACTTCTCAATTAAAAAAAATGATTCTAATTAAATCTTTTTATTTTATGTGTATGAGTATTTTACCTGGAATGTTTGTCTGTCCACAATTTGAATGTGGAATTACAGATGTTTCTGAGCCACCATGTGCATGCTGGGAACAGGACCCTGGTTTTCTGGAAGAGTAGCCGGTGCTCTTAACTGTTGAGCCATCTCTCCATCCACCTACTTCTTGCTTCTGATTAATAAATTGTTTTGGTTCCTGCTCTCAACACACATATTTGAGGGTTAAAATCAGGAGGATGTAGGAGAGATTTATCTCTGAAACTAGGGACCATTAGGTCATGGAAGTTTCATATGGACATTTCCCTTCAGTCTGAATTACAGAATGAACTTCAAAGACATTGTAGTGAGAACACACTGAAGCTGGCTTCCTTCAGGGAAGGTAAGTCCATCTTGAACCCCATCTTCTCTGTAAAGCCAGGGGATTTGAGATCTTAGTTTGTTCTTGTCAAAAATTAGGTCATTTTTGGTACTGAGAAAGACTTAGTCCACAGTTCTCTGGATGGTTTACCAAGTAAGCTAAGGTTTAGGTTTTGACTTTTGCATTTAATAAAGAAAAATGTTCTCATTTTATTTCCAAGTGTGGAAAAGAGCATATAAACAATAAAAGACTTGCATTTGTGTGCTAAGTGTGTTGGCTCCTGCATTTGTAGCCATGGGGAAAGAAAACTTCCGAATGATTTGCCTCGTGTCACGTAATCAAGCACAGTAGTTGAAGAGTCTGTTTTGGACTAGAAGCTGTACAAATCTGTCTTTCCCATGACACCTTCTCGAGCAAAGACTGAAGCTTGATTAAGTTTAGAAACATATCATCAGATATGATATCTAATACAGATACCAGAATAGAACAGAAACTTGAAAGGAGTTGTTTCAGACAAGTGCTACTTAAGGCTCCTTCCAGCTGCCAACAAGAATGCAGTGATTTTCATCTCAGGTTGAAGAGGCTTTTTATAGACTATTTCAAGTTGCATTGCATTAAAGAAATGACATTCCTCAGAACAGCTGGCTGGTGCTGTGTATCCCGGAATTCTAGGTCAAACCCAACTCTCCCATTTTCAGAATGAAGACATGTTGGCTTTTAGAGGTCTTCACACTGCGTAGGTTGCTATGGCCATGTTTCACTCAGACTGGGTTGTTGTGGGGCATAATTAAGATGACAGTTGCCATTTCTGAAAATGCCATGAGGAGTGAACCAAATCAGTCTTTAGGCTTTGTTGAATATTTTCCACTAATTATAGTTCTTTTAAAGAAACGATTTCTTTTTATTTATGTGTATGTGTGCTTGTAGGTGCCTCCTCACATGCTTGCTGGGAACCAAACTCTGGTCTTCTGAAAGAACAGCAAGAGCTCTTAACCCACAAGAGCTCTTAGCCCATCTCTCTAGTCTGTCTGTCTGTCTGTCTGTCTGTCTGTCTGTCTGTCTATCTATCTATCTTTCTATCTATCTATCTATCTATCTATCTATCTATCTATCTATCTATCTATCTAACATTTTTAAAATAAAACAGGTCATGTCTTACTATGTAGACCAGGCTGGCCTCAGACTTACAGAGATCTATCTGCCTCTGCTACTCAACTACTGAGATTAAAGGTATGTGCCACCTTGTCCAGATATCACTGTAGCTTTTTAAAAGACCAACTTTGAAAAAAGTTATTTCATATATGACTATACTGCATTGCATAATTTTTACTCTTCCTTCTCCCCTTCAGTTCTCTCATGTCTCTCCCCCTTTGAATTCATTACCTCTTATTATTGCTACACACAATCACACACCACACACACGTACAACCTATTGAGTCCACTGGTGTTAGGGCTGAAGGGGTCTCATACCTGAAGAAAACTTATTCTCCCTCGCTCAATGGCCTTTGATAGTCTGAAGTTCTTCATTTAGGGATGGTGTCTTGTGAAATTCCCCACATCCACATTGTCATGTTAACTAGGATTAGAAAGACTTTAAATCATACTTCATTTGAACCTTTAGATGTTAGAATTGGCTGCTGGAGATACTGCTCAGTGGTTAAGAGCATTTGTTGTTTCAAAGGATTCATGTTTGATTCACACAAGGCACCTCACAACCTAACTCTAGTCCCAGAGCACTGGACAGCCTTCTTCTGGTCTTCTTGAACACTGCACGGATATGATGCATATGTATACATGCAGGCAAAAGATTCATACACATAAAATATAAAGGAGTTTTCTTTTAGTTAGAATTGGTTGTTTAAACTTCTTGAACATAGATGGTACTTATTAGTAAAATGACAATAGTAGTACTTACCATTTCAGTTTGCGGGGCTTAAATGAGGCTAGCATGAGTGACATGCATGCCACTATGTACATTATAGGATTACAATATGGGTTATATTAAATTATACAATAACATCTGAGTACCTACAATATATCTGGAATTGTTTTAGCACTGGAATACACCAGGGAGCCAAACAAACCTTAGCTGTCTTAGATCTTATAATCCTGTGTGGGAAGACAAGAAATAAAATGTGTGTGGTAAGTGGTAAGAATAAAAGTAATCAGGATCGAGGCTAGAGAAATGGCTCAGCAGTTTATGAGCTCTTGCTTCTTTTCCAGAGGACCTGGATTTGGTTCCCAACATCCATGTCAGGTGTCTCACAAATCTGTAACTGCAGCTTCAGAGAATTTGATGCCCACTTCTGACCTCTGTGGGCACCCACACACATGTGCCAGGTAAACAGACACATGGATACATTAATAAAAATAAATAATGAATCTTGAAAATTATAACAAATGTCAAGTTAGGGGAAAAAAGTATTGACCAGAAGGAATTCTGTGTAGATAAAAAAAATCAGCAAAGTCCCTCTGTAGCAACAATAGTACAGAAAGGAATAAAGAGAGGAAGCAAATCATGTTGATTCTGGGGAGAAGTGAGTTCCAGACAGAAAGAAAAGCAAAATCAGCAACCACGAAGTGGTATCCATAGTGTGTGAGAGGGTATCTGGAGAGGGCAGACAAAATAGAGAAGGATAGGAGATGTGATGAGGAGGATAACAAGGGCCAGACCGTAACCTGCCATGTTGGTCATAGGAAAGACTTCAGTTTTTGTTGGGTTTTGGCAACACATACTCAATATAAGTCTAGACTTCTGGAATTAACTTCAGCATGGCCTTTTCTTCAAATCTTGTAAAAGGTGAGTTGTCCCACATGAGGATGAAGAATAAAGGAAAAGTTGTCCTTTCTTTGTGATTCTCAAGTGGGCAACAGAGCACTAGGATGTCACTTTGACCTCACAGGGCCTTTTTCTTCACCAGGACACTGAAGGAGGAATGGCTGTTGGACTTTGTAAAGCTATGTCCTAGGTACGCGATGCTGTTAGAAATTCTCCCTCATATTTAGGATTCTGAGAGCATAGAGACAGTCACAAGTAGTTCCCAACTACTCACTCTCTGTTCATATAACACTTTTTATACAGTGTTTGCTATAGGCACTCTTGGTAGGGAATGACTTTTGTATATATGTTTGTCTTATTGGTTGAGGAATAAAGCACTGTTGACCAATAGGGTAGCAAGATAGGTGTGACTAGGAGAGGAGGAGGATTCTGGGAAATGTAGGCAGAATAAGTCGAGATGTAGGATGCCAGAAGAGTAACAGGCCCAGACCCTTTTTCTGGTAAGATAAGACCTCGTGGAAATACATAGATTATAGAAATGTGTTAGTAATTAAGAAAAGAGCTAGCCAGTAAGCAGCCCAAGCCAACAGTCAACAGCATTATAACTAATATAGCGTCTGAGTGTTTATTTTGGGGGCTGACATGGTTGTGGGACCAGGCTGGCATGAAAGAGTTATTGTAACACACTCTTTCTGTTCATATAACACTTATACAGTGTTTGCTATCTGGGCTGGTGAAATGACTCACCTCACTGGGTAAATGTGCTTGCCACCAAGCTTGATGATGTCATCCTGAGTGGAAAGACAGAACAGTTGTCTACACTCACATCGTGGAACCTATGCATTCACCCACCCACACAATAAGTAAATGTGGAAAAAAGATTTAAAAATATTTAATAATCTTATTTTACTTAATATGATCAAATGTGTGTGATGGATGAGAGCCATCTTCTGAGTAGATGTCTATATTGAATCTTTCTCTGTCCCAGCAGCCGCTCCCGGAAAATGAAAGAGACCTATTAATAATTATGAAAACTCAGGCTTATCTTAGGTTTGTTCCTAACTAGTTCTTATAACTGAAATCAACCCATTTCTACCAATCTACATTCTGTCACGTACCACCCATTCTGCTTCTTCCATGCTTTCTGGAGTCTCCCATGCATCTAGATTCATCTCCTACTTCCAGAAATCCAGCCTATACCTCCTGTCTAGCTACTGGACATTTGGCTTTTTTATTGCACCAATCACAGCAAATACACTGTCCCACAGTGTGCAAATGTCCCACAACAGATGTCCTCTAAGATGGATGATTTATGGAGTTAGAGATGATTATAAGTAAAACAGGGTAGACAATGGCTGGGAATCCTACTGAATGAAGTGGTCGAGGTCTCATAGCTCTGAAGCAAAACAAGACACTTCAGTGAAAGCTCAGGATAGTGGCACGTGGCTGCAATCCTGAACTCAGAAACAGACAAGAGGAATAATGTCAGTTCAAGACCAGCCTGAACTAGACAGTGAGACTTAGTCTCAATGAATGGACAAAGCAAAACCTTCAGTGGAAGTTGGGAGATGGAGTAAAGCACTTTAAAGGGAAGAAGAGCAAACACAAAGTTAATATGACATCCCTTTGTAACGTGAATGTTTCTTGGCCTGGCTAGGTCTCGCTACCCTTCTCTGCCCCAAAGCACATGGACACTATATAAACTATGAAACTGTTGGCCGGTGACTATGGCTTCTTATTGGCAAGCTCTGTCTAAATTAACCCATTTCTAATATAAGTATTTCCACGTGTTCTTCTTTTACCAGAGAAAGGGTCCGAACCTGTTATTCCTCTCATGTCCTACATGGTGACTGCTTAGCATGTCCGCAGAGAAGAGAAGAGCACAATGTCCTGTTTGTCCCTGCCTGTATACTGATTCTGCCCATCTTCGTCATTCCTGCCTGTCTGTATAGACCTCCAGAACTCTATGGTTAGTTAGTGGTAGTTTCTGCCCAGTTATTTCTTGGAATCATATGATGACTAGCAGAGGTTATGACTCAGATGGACTTAACAGACATCTATAGAACATTCCACCAAAACACAAAAGAATATACTTTCTTTTCAGCACCTCATGGGAATCTTTTCAAAAACTGAGTACATACTGGGTAACAAAGAAAACCTTAACAGATACAAAAAATTAGAATAAACCCCTGTACCCTATCAGATTACCACAGCTTAAAGTTAGGATTCAACAGCAACATTAATTTCAAAAATCCCACAAACACATGGAAATTGAACAATGATCAACTGAACCACCACTGGGTCAAGGAAAAAAGAAAAGACTTCCTAAATTTTAATGAAAATGACAGTACAACATACCCAAAGTTATGGGACACAATGAAAGCAGTGCTGAGAGGAAAATTTATAGCATTAAATGCCTATATAAAGAAGCTGGAAAAATCCCACACTAGTGAATTAACAGAACAATTGAAAGTACTAGAACAAAAAGAAGCAAACTCACCCAGCAGGAGTAGATGGCAAGAAATGGTAAAATTGAGGGCTGAAATCAATAAAATAGAAACAAAACAATGCAAAGACAAAGAGTTGGTTCTTTGAGAAATTCAACAAAATAGACAAACCTTTATCCAAACTAACGAAAAGACACAGAGAGAATATCCAAATTAACAAAATCAGAAATGAAAAGGGGGATGTAACATCAGACACTGAGGAAATCCAGAGAATCATCAGGTCATACTTCAAAAACCTGTACTCCACAAAATTGTAAAACTTTAAGGAGGTGGACAATTTTCTAGATAAGTACCATATACCAAAATTAAATCAATAACAGATAAACAACTTAAATAAACATTTAACTCCTAAGGAAATAGAAACAGTTATCAATAGTCTCCCAACCAAAAAAGCCCAGGCCTAGATGGATTCAGTGCAGAATCCTACCAGATGTTCAAAGAAGATCTAATACCAATACTCCTTAAATTATTCCACACAATAGAAACAGAAGGAACATCACCAAACTCTTTTTATGTGATACAATTACCCTGATACCCAAACCACACAAAGACACAACTAAGAAAGAGAATTATAGACCAATTTCCCTCAAGAACATAGATGAAAAAATAATAAAATACTGGCAAACCGAATTCAAGAACACATCAGAAAAATTATCCACTATGACCAAGTAGAATTCATCCCAGAGATGCAGGGATGGTTCAACATATGAAAATCCATCAATGTAATCTACCACATAAACAAACTGAAAGAAAAAATCCACATGATCATCTCACCAAAAGTCTCCAACAAAATTCAACACCACTTCATGATAAAGGTCTTGGAGAGATCAGGGATAACAGGAACATACCTAAACATAATAAAGGCAATATACAAACCCAACAGCCAACATCAATCTAAATGGAGAGAAACTCAAAGCAATCCCACTGAAATCAGGAATAAGACAAGGCTGTCCAGTCTCTCCATATGTATTCAACATAGTACTAGAAGTTCTAGCTATAGCAATAAGACAAAAAAGATATCAAGGGAAACAAACTGGGAAAAAATCAAACTCTTGATATTTGATGATTTGATAGTGACCCCCAAAAGTCTGCCAGAGAACTCCTACAACTGATAAAAACCTTCAGTAATGTGACAGGATACAAGATTAACTCAAAAAAGTCAGTAGCCCTCCTATATACAGATGAAAAATGGGCTGAGAAGGAACTCCGAGAAACGTCACTCATCACAAATAGCATAAACTATCTTGGTTATAACTCTGACCAAACAAGTTCTTGTATGACAAGAACTTCAAGTCTTTAAAGAAAGAAATTAAAGAAGATATCAGAAAATGAAAAGATCTCCCATGCTCTTGTCTAGGTAGGATCAACATAATAAAAATGGCAATCCTACCAAAAGTAATCTATAGATTCAGTGCAATCCCCATCAAAATCCCAGTACAATTCTTCACAGACCTTGAAAGAACAAGATTCAACTTTATATGGAAAAACAAAAAACCCAGAATAGCCAAAACAATCCTGTACAATAAAGGATCATCTGGAGGCATCACAATACATGACTTCAAGCTCTACTATAGAGCTATAGTAATGAAAACAGCTTGGTACTGGTTGCTTGAAATGAAAACAGATAGGTGGACCAATGGAATTGAATCAAAGACCCTGATATCAACCCACACACCTATGAACACCTAATTTTTTTTTGGATTTTTGATATAGGGTTTCTCTGTATTGTTTTGGAGGCTGTCCTGGAACTTGCTCTGTAGACCAGGCTGGCCTCGAACTCACAGAGATCCACCTGCCTCTGTCTCTCGAGTGCTGGGATTAAAGGCGTGTGCCACCACTGCCCGGCCCTAAACACCTACTTTTTGACAAAGAAAATAAAACTATAAAATGGAAAAGAGAAAATATACTCAACAAATGGTGCTGGTATAATTGGCTGTCAACATGTAGAAGAATGCAAATAGATCCACATCTATCACCATACACAAAACTCAAGTCCAAATGAATGAAAGACCTCAATATAAATTTATCCACACTGAGCCTCGTAGACAAGAAAGTGGGAAATAGACTTGAATGCACAGGCACAGGTGATCACTTCCCAAATAGAACACCAGTAACACAGACTCTAGGAAACTGAGAAGCTTCTGTAAAGCAAAGAACATGGTCAACAAGGAAAAATGGCTCCCTACAGAATGTGAAAATATCTTCACCAACCCCCACATCTGACAGAGGGCTGATCTCCAAAACATACAAAGAACTCAAGAAACTAGAAATCAAAATAACAAATAATCTAATTAAAAAATGGGATACAGATCTAAACAGAGAACTCTCAACAGAACAATCTCAAATGGCAGAAAGACACTTAAGGAAATGCTCAACCTCTTTAATCATCAGGGAAATGAAAATCAAAACCACTCTGTGATTCTTACACCGATTAGAATGGCTAAGATAAAAAACACCAATGACAGCTTATGCTGAAGAGGATGTGGATAAAGGGGGAATACTCCTCCATTACTGTTGTGAGCACAAACTTGTACAGCTACTGTGGAAATCAATATGGTGGTTTCTAGGAAAATTAAGGATCCACCTACCTCAAGATCCTGCAATACCACTGTTGGGCATATACCCAAAGGAGGCACACTCACACCACAAGGACATTTGCTCAACTATGTTCATAGCAGCATTATTCGTAATAGTCAGACCTTGGAAACAACTTAGATTCCCCTCAACTGAAGAATGGATAAAGAAAATGTGGTGTATTTACTCAGTGGAGTACTACTCTGCAGTAAGAAATAATAACATCCTAAAATTTGCAGGAAAATGAACAGAACTAGAAAAAAAACATCCTAAGTGAGGTAACCCCAAACAAGAAAGACAAATATAGTATGTACTCGCTCATAAGTGGATACCAGACATAAAACAAAAAATACCTAGCCTATAATCCACAACTCCAGAGAAGCTTGAACCCTCTTCCAGAAACAGATGGAAGCAGATGCAGAAATCCACAACTAACCAATGGGCCAAGCTCCTGGAGTACAATTGAAGTGAGGGAGGAGTGATAATATAACAAAGGAGTCAAGCCCATGATGGGGAAATCCACAGAATCAGCTGGCCTGAGCAAGTGAGAGATCACTGACTTTGGACAAATGGCGAACCTGCATAAGACCAAACTAGACTCCCTTAATATAGGTGACAATGGTGTGGCTGGGACAATATATGAGGCCACTAACACTAATGCACAAACTGACTTAGTAGAGCTCATTCTGGAGCTCATTCTCTATAGAGAGATACCTTGCTCAGCCTAGATACAAGGGTGTGGGGTCGAGAGGTGCCTTGTTCCTGCCTCAGCTAGATGATGGACAGATTTAGTAAACTTCCTAGGGGAAGCCTTATCCTCTCCATGGAGCAGATGGGAGGAGGTGGGGAGTGGAAGGAGCGGGAGGTATGGGAGGAGAGTAGGGAGGGGGAACTGGAATTGGAATGCAAAAAATAAATTAATAAAAAAGAAAGAAAATTTAAAAAAATAGTTATAGGTAGGAGGAAATTTTAAAAAATACTATGGAATTATATGCTCACTTGGATTTAAAAACTCACCCGTAGCCTTTTTACCACTTCATACAGAAAACCCTCCCAAAAAGAAGCCTAATAGAGAGAAAATGGAGACAAAACATGGAAATTTGATGACACTCTTTGATTTAGACACGCTCATGCATGATGTCTACTTTTCTTTTTCATTTTTATACTGCAATAAATTTCCTTTTTTCTGCATTAATTTGAATTAGTTTTTTTGCCTTATAGAGCATACAGAATAAAGAAAGAATATTAAGAGCAGCAAAGGAAAAAGGCCAAGTAATATACAAAGGCAAACCTATCAGAATCACACATGACTTCTCCACGGAAACTCTGAAAGCCAGAAGATCCTGAATAGATATTCTACCAACACTAAGAGACCACGGATGCCAGCCCAGACTACTATACCCAGCAAAGCTTTCAATCACTATAGATGGAGAAAACAAGATATTCTATGACAAAACCAGATTTAAACAATATGTATCCACTAACCCAGCCCTACAGAAAGTTCTGGAAGGAAAACTCCAACTTAAGGGAGTTAACTACAACCAGAAAAACATAGGCAATAGATAATCCCAATTTACCAACAGCCAAAAGAAAAAAGAGGTGGAAATCCACATATAATTCTACCACCATCAGCTTTTCCAAAACAAACAAGAATGAGCAATCAATGGTCATTAATATACCTCAATATTAATGGTCTTAACTCGCCCATAAAAAGACACAGGCTAACAGAATGGATTCAAAGACAGAATCCATCCTTCTACTGCATACAAGAAACACACCACAGCTTCAAAGACAGATGCTACCTCAGAGTTAAGGGTTGGGAAAAGATTTTTCCAATTAAATGGACCCAAGAAACAAGCGGGGGTAGCAATCTTAATATCTAACAAATTAGACTTTAAACTGAAATCAATCAAAAGACATGAAGGAGGTAATTTCATACTCATCACAGGAGAAATCCACCAAGATGAAGTTTCAATTCTGAACACCTATGACCCAAATACAAACACATTCACGTTCATAAAAGAAACATTACTAAAACTCAAATCATATATAAAGCCCTACACACTTATAGTGGGAGACTTCAAAACCCCACTCTCACCACTAGACAGGAATACCAGACAGAAACTTAACAAAGAACCAAAGGAAGTAATAGAAGTTATAACCCAATTGGGATTAACAGACATCTATAGAACATTCCATTCAAATAAAAAATGATATACCTTCTCAGCACCACATGGAACCTTCTCAAAAAATCGACTACATACTTGGCAACATATAAAACCTCAACAGGTACAAAAAATTGGAATAACTCCATGCACCTTATCAAACTACCATGCGTTAAAATTAGAATTTAACAACAACAACAACACAAATTGCAGAAACCCTACAAACTCATGGAAATTGAATAATGCACAATTGCACCACTCCAGGGTCAAAAAAGAAATAAAAAAGAAATTAAAGACTTCCTAGAATTCAATGAGAATGAAGACACAACATACCCAAACTTATGGGACACTTTGAAAGCAGTGCTACGAGGGAAGTTCATAGCACTAAGTGCCCACATGAAGAAACTGGAGAATAGTCACACTAGAGAATTAACAGCACAACTGAAAGCTCTAGAATAAAAAGAAGCAAGCTCACACCATAGGAGTAGATGCCAGGAAATAATCAAAGTGAGGACTGAAATCAATAAAGTAGAAACTGGAAAACAATACAAAGAATCAATGTAATGAAGAGTTGGTTCTTTGAGAAAATCAACGAGATAGGCAAACCTTTATCCAAACTAACCAAACGGCAGAGTGTGAACATGCAAATTAACAAAATCAGAAATGAAAGGGGGGACATAAAAATGGATCGTGAGGAAATCCAGAGACTCATCAGGTCATACTTTAAAAACCTGTATTCCACAAAATTCGAAAATTTAAAGGAAATGGACAATTTTCTGGATAGATATCACTTGACAAAATCAAATCTAGAACAGATAAACAATTTAAATAGATCTATAACCCCTAATGAAGCAGTCATCAAAACTCTCCTGACCAAAAGTAGTCCAGGTATAGATGGCTTCAGTGCAGAATTCTACCAGATATTCAAAGATCAGCTTATACCAATTCTCCTCAAAGTATTCCACACAATTGAAGCAGAAGATCTTTGTCAAACTCTTTTTTATGAGGCTTTAATAACCTTGATACCCAAACCACAAAAAGACACAACCAAGAAAGAGAACGTTAGACCAATATCCCTCATGAACATTATGCTAAAATACTGGCAAATCAAATCTAAGAACACATCAGAAAAGTCATTCACCACGATCTAGAACACAAAGAAGCAAACTCACCCCGGGGGAGCAGATGCCTTGAAATAATCAAATAGAGGGCTGAAATCAATAAAGTAGAAACTAGGAAAACAATACAAAGAATCAATGTAATGAAGAGTTGGTTCTTTGAGTAATCAACAAGATAGACAAACAGCAGAGTGTGAACATGCAAACTAACAAAATCAGAAATGAAAAGAGGGACATAACAATGGACACTGAGGAAATTCAGAGAATCATCAGGACATACTTTGAAAACCTGTGCTCCACAAAATTTGAAAATTTAAAGGAAATGGACAATTTTCTGAATAGATGCCACTTACCAAAATTAAATCAAGAACATATAAGCAATTTAAATAAACTTATAACCCCTAAGGAAATAGAAGCAGTCATCAAAAGTCTACCAACCAAAATAAGCCCAGGGCCAGATGGCTTCAGTGCAGATTTCTACCAGAAATTCAAAGAACAGCTTATACCAATTCTTCTTAATGTATTCCACACAATAAAAGCAGAAGAGTCTTTGCCAAACTCTTTCTATCAGGCTTCAATAACCTTGATCCCCAAGCCACACAAAGACACAACTAAGAAAGAGAACTTTAGACTAACATCCCTCATGAACACTGATGCAAAAATAATTTTAAAAACCTGGCAAATTGGATCCAAGAGCACATCAGAAAACTCATCCACCATGATCATTCCAGGGATACAGGGATGGCTCAATATATGAAAATCCATCAATGTAATTCACCATATATACAAGCTGAGAAACAGAAATCACATGATCATCTCACTAGATGCAGAAAAAGCCTTTGACAAAATCTAACACCCCTTCATGATAAAGGTCTTGGAGAGATCTGGGGTAACAGGAACATACCTAAACATAATAAAAGCTATATACAGCAAAACAACAGCCAACATCAAACTAAATGGACAGAAACTCAACACAATTCCTCTAAAATCAGGAAAACAACAAGGCTGTCCACTTTCTCCATACCTCTTCAATATTGTCCTTGGAGTTCTATCTAGAGCAATAAAACTACAAAAGGAGATCAAGGAGATACAAGTTGGAAAGGAAGAGGTCAAACTTTCACTATTTGCAGATGATATGATAGTTTACATAAGTGGCCCAAAAACTCTACCAGAGAACTCCTACAGCTGATAAATACCTTCAGCAAAGTGACAGGATACAAGATAAACTCAAGAAAGTCAGTAACCCTACTATATACAGATGATAAAAGGGCTGAGAAAGAAATCAGTGAAGCATTGCCCTTTACAATAGCCACAAACAACATAAAATACCTTGGGGTAATGCTAACCATACAAGTGAAAGACCTGTACAGCAAGAACTTTGAGTCTTTAAAGAAAGAAATTAAAGAAACACCAGAAAATGGAAAGATCTACCATGGTCTTGGATTGGTAGGATCAACATAGTAAAAATTAAAATCTTACCGAAAGCAATATACAAATTTAACACAATCACCATTAAAATCCCAGCACAATTCTTCACAGACCTTAAAAGACCAATTCTCAACTTTATATGGAAAAACAAAAGACCTAGAATAGCCAAAACAATCCTATTCAACAAGGCAACATCCAGAGGCATCAGCATCCCTGATTTCAAGCTGTATTACAGAGATATAGTACTGAAAACAGCTTGGTATTGGCATAAAAATAGACAGATAGACCAATGGAATCGAGTTGAACACCCTGACATTAACCCATACACGCATGAACACATGGTCTTTGACAAAGAAGCTAAAATTTTACAATGGAAAAAAGAAAACATCTTCAACAAATGGTGCTGGCATAATTGGAGGCTGAGTTGTAGAAGACTGCAGATAGATCCATGTCTATCGTCATGCACAAAACTTAAATCCAAATGGATCAAAAACCTCAACATAAATCCAGCCATACTCAACCTGTTAGAAGAGAAAATGGGAGGTACCCTTGAACGAATTGGTACAGGAAACTGCTTCCTGAACATAACTCTGGTAGCACAGACACTAAGATCAGCAATTAATAAATGGAAACTGAGAAGCTTCTGCAAGGCAAAGAACACAGTCAGAAAGACAGATAGGCAACCCACAGATTGGGAAAAGATATTCACTAGCCCCACATCTGACAGAGGGCGGATATTCAAAGTTTACAAAGAACTCAAGAAGCAAGTCTCCAAAACATCAAAGGATCCAATTAAAAAGTGGGATACAGAACTAAATAGAGAATTTTCAATAGAGGAGTCTAAAATGGCTGAGAGACACTTAAGAAAGTGCTCAACATCCTTAGTCATCTGTGAAATGCAAATGAAAACAACTCTGAGATACCATCTTACTCATGTCAGAATGGCTAAAAGCAAAAACTCCAATGACAGTTTATGCTGGAGAGGTTGTGGAGAAAGGAGAACACTCCTTCAGTGCTGGTGGGAGTACTGACTCATAAAGTCACTTTGGAAATCAGTATGGAGATTCCTCAGGAAAATGGTAATCAGTCTACCACAAGACCTATCAATTCCACTCTAAGGCATATACTCAAAAGATGCACATTCTTACAACAAGGACATTTGTTCCACTATGTTCATAGCAGCATTATTTGTAATAGCCATAACCTGGAATCAACCTAGATGCCCCTCAACCGAATAGTGAGAAATGTGGTACATTTACACAATAGAATACTATTTAGTGGAAAAAACAATGGAACCTTGAAATTTGCTGGCAAATGGATGGCACTAAACGAAACCATCCTGAGTGAGGTAACCCAGTCACAAAAAGAGAAACATGGTATGTACTCACTCATATATGGATATTAGACATGAATCAGGGGAGTGCCAGCATGCAATCCCACTGACAGAGAGTCTGGGAAACAGGAAAGAACCTAAAAGGTATGCATATATGCATAGTACCCAAGAGAAGAGGATGGAGACAACATCCCCTGAATGGATGGGGAACACGGCGAGGGGTGGGGGGGGGAGTGGGACCTGGGAAGAAGAGAGGGGGTGAAGAGGAAGAGAGTTGGTCATGGGGGAACAGGAAGTTGAGGGGGTGGGGGTAGAATAGGGGGAAGAGGGAATCATAGGATCAAATACAGATCAGGCACCAGAGTGACCTCGAGTGATCTAAAGGGATAACACCAATTGGCAAGCTAAGCAATAGTGGAGAGACCACCTCGAATGCCCATTCCTGATAATGAACTTGATGTCTATAACCATCCGGGAGCCTTCATCCTGTGACTGATGGAAGCAGAGGCAGACATCCACAGCTAAACACTGAACTGAACTCCTGGAATCCAGTGACAGAAAGGGAGAACTGATGTGCAAAGGAATAAAGACTGGACTGGTTTAACCCATAGAAACTGTTGACCTGCCTGAACAACGGGGGAGCTCTTGGACTCCAGATTGATGGCTGGGTGGACAGCATGGGACTGACCCTGACCCCCTGAATGTGGGTGTCAGTGAGGAGGCCTTGGTAATCTATGGGGCTTTGGGTAGTATTTATCCCTGGTGTACAATAGACTTTGAGTGCCCATCCCACAGTGAGGGATGCTCTCTCAGCCTGGACTCTTGTGGGAGGGTTTAGGCCCTGCGCTGGATGAAATGACAGACTCTGGGGATCCTCCATGCAGGGCCTCACCCTCTCTGGGGATCGGAGTGGAGATTGGATGGGGGAGGGAAGGGAGAGGGAGCTGGTATTGACGTGTGAAACAAGCTAGTTTCTAGCTTAAATAAAAAAAGGTAGAGAAAAAAAGAAAAGTAAAAAATAATTTAATGCTCATTCATCTGTTGCACAGTAAGGAAGGGCATTGCAAGTCCCTAATAAGACTCCTTAGCAAAGACTTACTAAGAAGCTAAAATAACCTGTGGCTAGGCTAGAGAAATTGCTCAGTAGTTAGAGCTCCTGCTGCTCTTCCATAGGGCCCAGAGCTCAGTTCTTAGCACCATGTCAGGTGGTTCACAAGTGTCTGTAGTTGCAGCTTCAGGAGATCAGATGCTTCTGATGCCCATGGGCATCTACACATGTGCACATACCCACATGCAGAGACACACACCTACATGTAATTAAAAGTAATAAAAGTGACTTATTTATTCATCTAGGTATTTTTTTCCTGAGACAGGGTTTCTCTGTTCTTAGCCCTGACTGTCCTGGAACTCACTCTGTGGACCAGGCTAGCCTCGAGCCCACAGAAATCCACCTGAGATTAAAGGCATGCACCACCACTGCCTGGCAAAATTGAGTTATTTTAAGATAATGTGTAGCGCTGGTTTACCAGTAGCCTGTAAATAGAATGGAATCTTAATGGAATTAATGGCATTTGCCTCCACTTCCAACTGGTTCCTGTCTGTGACCTGAAGTGGGAACTGTTACTCCAGGCTTTTTCAGAGCTCTCCCCTCACGTTCTTAGAGCCCTGACTTTTATTTACAGAAACCAAGAAGAGAAAAACACTGCTTTCACATTTACTTAGTTTTGCATTGATTGGTTTGTTTTTGAGACAGAGTCTTATTTAGTAGTTCAGGTTTAATGTGTGAGGGTCTTCCTGCCCTGGTCTTCTGAATGTTGAGATTGTAAGTGTGTGCTTTCATGCCTGAATCAGCATTGATTGTTTTTAAAAATCTTAACTTCATAGTGCATTTTCAAATAACTTAATGCAACAAGCATTTCTTGGGTTGGTTCCTCCTCATCATCCTACTTCTCATTGTTCCCTTATAGGCACATAGATATTTTGCGCCAATCCTTAAATGCATACATCCCTAAAGCAAATAGGTCCCAGGTTATGGCTTTGAGATTTACATAAATGGTATTACGTTTTGGATTTATTTATTTTTCTACTCGGAATTGAGTTCAGGGTCAACTATGTTCCTCTGTTGTCACTTCTGATGTGTGTATGGTAATCCATAACACAAACTGACTGTATGTTGTAATTCCCAAATTGATAGAAACAACTGCTGGTTTATACCAAGGACATTCCAGTATGTATCTCTTGATGGATTTGACCTGCATTCGAATAGCTACCTGACAACCAGCTAATGGGAGAGTTTTCTTTCTTTGTTTTTGAGACAGGGTCTCACTATGCAGCTCTGGATGGTCTCTAGACCAGATTGGCCTAGAACTCACAGAGCTCTTATCACCTTTGCTTCCTGAGTTCTGGGAGTAGTGGTATCATTCGCTATGCATAGTTTTGGTTGTACATTACCTTAAAATTCTTGGCTATCTTCTAGTTATTTTTTCTAATGCTACTGCATTAAAATCATTTATATTATCTTTGGAATTGGATAAATCTTTCTTTATAAAACTAGCATGTAGACAGTTTTCATAAAAACATATTTGCAAGGTATATGTAATCTGGAATTTTTAACTTTCTTATACATTAGTTGAAGCTATCAGGTTGCTAGATCTTTATTAATGTATATAGAAAATTATTTCCCATTACCCATTTAACTTGGTTTTATTTTAATTTGTCTTTTTTGGCTTTGGAAGATAGGCTTTCTCTGCATATCTCTAGCTGTCTTGGAACTTGCTCTGTAGACCAGGCTAGTGTCAAACTCACAGAGATATGCCTGCCTAATACTGGGATTGAAGGTGTATGCCACCAGCCTGGCAGGAGCTGTCTGTTTTTAAATCTCTTATACAATTTTCAATTATAATGTGAACCTGTCTTTACACAGCAAGGAAATCAGCACCTTATATTGTAACATTTAGTCTTCCCGCCAGCCGCCTGGGCCCTGCCAAGCTGTCTGGATCCCCAAATAACACACATGACACTATATTAATTATAAGCTGTTGGTTGTTTGCTTTGTTTCTTACTGGCTAGCTCTGGCTTACGTATTTAACCCATAATTGTTAATCTGAGTATTTCCATGTGGTATTCGCTTACCGGAGGAAGTGTCCGGGCATGTTACTTCCCCTGCACCCTACATCATGACTTCCTGTGCTTCTCTTTCCAAGAATCCTCCTCAACTCCTAGTTCCACCTATCTTGCTTCCCTATTGACCAACAGTGGTTTATTCAACAATGTCCAATAAGACAACATATACACAGAATGACATCCTGCATCATTATATAGTTGCAAATTTGTTGTTCTGATATGTATGAGTGCCTGAATCTATGTAACTGCAACATGTGAGAGTAGGAACCTGCAGAGATCACAATAGGCATCACATTCCCTGGAACTGGAGTTATGCATGATTATTAACTGCCATGTTGGTACTGGAAGCCAAACTCAGGTCTTCTGCAAGAGGAATAAGTGTTCTTAAATGCCAAACCATCTCTCTAGCTCCTATTGTTTGTTTTTTTGAGGCTGGATTTCACTGAGCAGTCCAGGCTGGGCTGGTACTTACCATGTAGATCAAATGGTCTTTTGACTTGTAAAGATCTGTCTGCCTCTGCCTCCTGAGTCCGAGGATTCAGGTATGCACCACTGTCCCCAACTTGGTTTGCAAATATTTTTCTCAGGTTGATATTTGTCTTTATAACTGTCTTTTGTCTCTGTCATACAAATTGAATTCATGTTTTCTAGTTATTAGTTTACCAGAGAAACAAATCAGCAGAATTTTGCAATTAAGGAGTTAAAGATATAGCTCAGCCAGGCGTTGGTGGCACACACCTTTAATACCAGCATTTGAGAGGCAGAGGTGACGGTCACCTTTAATCCCAGCACTCTGGAGGCAGAGGCAGGCAGATCTCTGTGCCTGGTATACTGATAGAGTTCCAGGACAGTCTAAAGCTACAGAGAAACCCTTCTCAGAAAAAAAAGGATTTGGCTTAGTGACAAAGGCCTTGCTTAGCAGGTCTAAGACCCTTGTTCATTCCCCAGAAGCAATCAACCATGCAAGGGCTATTAAGTTACAGGAAATGACTTATTACATTGTCTCATACACTCAGAGGCTGGACAACCCCACACTGTCTATCTGCAAGTCAGAGTATCAGGTAAAAAATTGGAAACCTCAAAACAAGAGAGAGGCCAGTGATCCAGCCCTGAGATGAGGCTGAGGGCTTGAAAGCCCCCAGAAAATCACCAGTACAATCTGCATTCAAAGACTGAAGAATCTGGAGTCTGACATCCAAGGGCAATAGCAGCAAAATTTGCATTTTCTCAGGAAGAGTCAAACCTCCTGCTTCTGTTTTGTCATTCTGTCCAGGTCCCCGTGTAGGCTGATCTTTTCATTGGGACTGCTGGCTCCCCAATAATGACATGGAGACTTATTACTAAGTATAGAAGCTCAACCATAGCTTAGGCTTATTACTAGTCAGCTCTTATAACTTAAATTATTCCATTTCTATTTACTTATTTC
This sequence comes from Mesocricetus auratus, assembly GCF_017639785.1. NCBI lineage: Eukaryota > Metazoa > Chordata > Mammalia > Rodentia > Cricetidae > Mesocricetus > Mesocricetus auratus. The sequence goes on along the minus strand of NW_024429216.1, from coordinate 5,770,664 downwards.
ACATGGCTTTAGCTATCCTCAAGCATGCCTTGCTCCTTCTGCATCTCCTGGCAATCCCACCATTCTATTTCCTAGCATCCTCTATGTCTGGACAATCCTGCCTAGCTATTGACCATTCAGCTTTTTATTAAACCAATCTGAGTGACACATCTTTGATGGGGATGTCTTCTGTACATATGTTTCTCTTATTGGTTGATGAATAAAACACTGTAGCCAATAGGACAGCAAGATAGGTGGGTTTAAGAGATACAGAGGATTCTGGGAAGTGTAGGCAGAGAGCAGTTGTCATGTGATTCCCAGAAAAAGAGGATGCAAGTGAGATGTTCACTGGTAAGAGAAGACCATGTAGAAATATATAGATTAGTAGTTATGAGTTAATAATTAAGACAGAACTAGCCAATAAGAAGCCTAGTCATTGGCCAACAGTATTATAATTAATATAAGTCTCTGAGTGTTCATTTGGGGCTAATGCGGTATGGGACCAGGCTGGTGGGAAAGGGTTCTGTAAGACATCTTCACAGTGTACAAAAGGATTATTCCACACATCCACAGCTTAATGGTTCATGTCATCCATATTCAGGTGAATCTTTCCTACTCACTTGAATCACCCACATGCCAACCTTTTCCATAAATGCCCTCATAGACACACCCAGATTTGCCAGTTTTCCAAAGCATCTCCTGATGGAGTCCATTGACAGCTAAAATTAGCCATCACATTTAGTTAGACTTTTCAACCTTCCTATTTTTTTAGACAGGGTTTCTCTGTGTAGCAGCCCTGTTTGTCCTGGAACTCATAGAGATCCACCTACCTCTACATCCCTAGTTCCGGGATCAAGGGTGTGCACCACCATGCCCAGCTAAGGCTTCTCAATTTTGGCTCATGTTTAAATACTCTGTTTCTTGTTTGGCAGACTAATTTGTTCTGCTGTAACACATATTCGAGACTAGATAATATATAAAATAGAGATCTATTTTCTACCACTTTGGATGCTGGAGAGCCTTCAGATAAAGGTGCTGACTTCTCATGAGTGGTTGCTTGCCATGCCCTCATGGAAAAAAATGTATCAGGCTTTCTTTTGGGACACAAAGCAGCTCCCAAATCATAACCTGGAGACTTGTTATTAGATATCAATGTTAAGCCTAGCTTAGGCTTGTTCTACTAGTTCTTAGAACTTAACCTGTTTCCCTTCATCTATGTTTTGCCTCAGGACTTTTTACCTTTCTTTCATTCTATATGTCATACTTGGTGTCAAGCTGGCTGGCAGCTGCCTGCCTTGTTGGCCCCAGGTGTCTCCCTCTCTTTCTGCCTTGTTTTCTCCATCCTCTCTCTCTCCCTTCTACCCCCACTTTTGTAGGCAACTTTTCTTTCCTGCCTACCAGTTCCCAAATATCCAACACAGAGGCTTAATATTAATGTAAATGCTTGGTCAGTAGCTCAGGCATATTACTAACTAGCTCTTACAACTTAAATGAACCCATTGCTATTAATTTACATTCTGCCACCTGGGATTACCTCTCCTTTGCTTTGTACCTTCTGTTTTCTCTCTATGTTTCACTGGTAACTCCTCTGATTCTACCCTCCTTCTTCCCAGCATTCCCTCTGCCCAAAAATCTTGCCTTGCCATTGGCCAATCAGCTTTTTACTAACAATGAAAGCAATACATATCATAGTATGCAAAGATTGTTCCACAGCACTTATTCTCTATGCCTGCCAGCTACTGGCCATTCAGCCTAAGACCAATCAGGTGCCTTAGACAGGCAAAGCAACACATTTTTATATCTTTAAACAAATGCAGCATAAACAAATATAACATGTCTTTGCCTAGTTAAATAACTGCAACATAAACAAATGGGAAACAACATTACTCAGTTAAAGTAATATTCCACAACACAAAAAGGTTAGAGACTGCTCTTTTCAACCTCAAACAAAATACAGGGCTTAATTCCAGTTACCTCATCAGGACCCTACCACATATTTTGAGACAAGCCTCATTTGTCCCAGGGTGGCCTTGAAATCACTGTTGACCTTGAATTTCTGATCTTCCTACCTCTACCTCCCAAGTACTAGGGATGTGTGTGCCACTGGCCCACCACCCCCACTGCTTCTTAGTACTATCATTTTGGGGATTAAATCTTAATTTACAAATTATTAAGGAAACACTAGCATGTAACCCATATAGCAGTCTACCCTTGACTCATGCTGCATTTATTGTTGAAGCTTGATCTACAGAGTAATGTGGGGATATCTTATTTGTACAAATAAAGCATGTCTGAAGATCAGAGAGATGAAGGAGCAAGCCACAACCACACCTTACCTCGATAACTTTCCATCAAAAAAGAGGGTGAGTTACAGTTCCTCCTGCCTATATTCCTGTCTCCTCCCAGCCATCTCACTTCCTGTCTCCTCCCAGCCATCTCACTTCCTGTCTCCTCCCAGCCATCCCACTTCCTGTCTCCTCCAAGCCATCCCACTTCCTGTCTCCTCCCAGCCATCCCACTTCCTGTCTGTCTGTTAGCTAGTGGCAAGCTACACCCTCTGATCTTCAGAGACAATTTATTTATACAAGTAAGATGTCACCACATATCCCCTTTTTGTATAAAAATAAAAAAGTTATAACTAATATAAGAAAAAAATTTATATACTACAGAATTAAATCAGTCAGTATACTTCTTGGATGTGTTGACCTCCAAATGGAAACCAGGACATGTGCTATGTTGGGGAAGAGGTTTTGCTTTTGTTTCCACAGGTGAAGAAAAGCTAAGGATACCATCAAAATTGATAAAGATTCGATTTGAACAAGACACCTCTTAATTAGAAGAGATGATAGTTCATCAAGCAGCATGGCCATTTAATCTAAACTAACCTATAAAACTAAGAAATGTTTTTCATTTGATCAGTATAACTTGCTAAAGGAGAACTTTCCCAACATTTAGAGTTGGGGAAGGGTTTTAATTTTGTTTTTTCAGGAGAATAAAGGTATCCAGCTAAGGAATACAGAGACCACTGGACAAATGAGACAAATCATTCTGAAAAATTGTCCCAAGAAAAGGAGTAAATTGGCCTATTGGCATATCATATTTCCAGCAGGATAAAGTTTCATAAATCTTTTCAAATGTTTATTTCTGCTTTCCTCTATAGACATATAAGGCAAATGGTAATTTTGTAGTCCTAGTTTAATTAAAGATTGAAGTTGACTTTGAATTTGGAGTGTGGTTCTCTAAACCCAAGCATGCTTGTTAATGAAAATAAAAAATCTCTGTCTCATGTCAAAAGAGCCATCTGATATGGGACAGAAGAAAAACAAATAATTAAAGGACTATTGTATTAGAAGTAATCTCATAATCCTTTGGTTTCATATCAATTTTAACTGCTTTTCTTAAAGCATAAAACTTATTACATAAAAAATTATAAGATTAATATGTATGCGGTTTAAAGTTTTTGTCATGATTTAAATGGCCATACAGAGTACTGACTAATTCTAGAAAAAGGTTTTGTCTACCTTCCTGCACAGGATTTTGGGTTTGAGTCTCTACCAGTTTTCTGAAGTGAACCATGACCATCCCTAACTATGACCTTTAAAGTCTTCAAAAGGAGGACGGGGCCCCACAATTTCTCCAGGACTATGATACCACCATTAAGTAGAAGAACACCAACTAAGCTTTGGACTATAAACTGCTCAGAACAATTTTGAGGTGACTAGCTGAGGTGACCCAGCCTCACAGATTATTCTAGCCAGGAATTGAGACAAGCTCTGCACTGTCCCATTACCAGAGACTGGACAACAAATGATACAGCTTGACAGTTAATCAATTTTTTTTCTTTTCAGGATCCCCTGAAGATGCCATCAACAGCAGGAAGTAAATTTAAGAAAATGATGCCCACATTTCCAAGAGGTGGGGTGGGTGATTTTTGATCATTCAATAGGTTATGGATATTTGTCATTGTTTAGAGGGATTGGTTACAAATTGTTATCGGTAATAGTCAGGAAAAAGGTAAACAAATGAGATTAGATTCAGGGTTCTTGTTTTGAAAAAAAGAAGAAAAAAGGGGATACAGATATGATAGTATAAAAAGGCTAGCTTATTGAATCTACTCTGAAAAGAAAAAAGGGAGGATATAGACATGATAAGATAAAGAGGTAGATTATTGAATCTACTTCTTAAATCAACTACTACTTTTTAGATATTTTACACTGGATTGGACTTTTGAAGAGTGATGGTATTAGGAGATTGTATTAGTTATTTTTCTATTGCTGTGAAAACCAAGGCAACTTACAGAAGGGAGAGTTTATTTGGTCTTGTGGTTCCAGAGGGATAAAAGGCCATCACCATTATAATGTGGGAGCCTGAGCAAGCACCAGACATGGCAGCAGGAACAGCCAAGAACTCATGTCTCAGACCACAAGCAGGAAAAAAAACTCAAAAGGATTAAAGTCCTCTCTCAAAGGCCACCCCCAGTGCCACTCCTACTCCAGCCAGTCACACCTCCCAGGCCTCCCTCAAACTGCCACCGTTGGGTGTCATATGTTCAAATGTCCTAACTGTGGGGACACCTCATTCAAATCACCACATAGATGAAGTAGAGTTTTTGAGACAGGGTTTCTCTGTGGAGCCCTGGCTGTCCTGGAACTCACTCTGTAGACCAGGCTGGCCTGGAACTCACAGAGATCCGCCTGCCTCTGCCTCCAGAGTGCTGGGATTAAAGGTGACCGTCACCACTGCCCCAACCTGTGGAGTGGATTTTTAAGAGGTGGGGCTTAGTGAGAGGTCTTTAAGTCAATGGGGATGTACCCACAGAAGAGATTGGGGGGCCTTAGTCCCCGTGGCTTCCTGTTTCAGTTTTGGTAGAGGATTCCTATTTTGAAACGTGATCTTTCCCTCCCCATCATGCTCTTTTGTGACACCATTAGCTGGGTGAGGACATGAATGCAGAGACTATAGATGAATGAGTTCTTTGTTACTGTATGGTTAATATTGACTGTCATCTTGACATGATCTAGAATTGTCTAGGAGACAAACCTGCTAACCTTGAACTGATCCTCCTGCCCTCACCTGCCATGTGATAGGACTTCCCTGAATCCTGAACACTGAGTTGACACACCCAGTTCTCATAGTTTTTAGACAGTTATCAGAAGCACCCTTCAAAGTTTTGATGCTCAGCTGTTTCCCTTGCCAAATATTTAAATTTAAAAATCCTTCACAAAGCCCTTGTTCCGGACAGAATTTTGTCAATTTTTCCTTCCACTTGTAACAAGAGTGGAGTTTCCTCCCTTTCCCAGATGTTCATCATGTCTGTCTGAAATGCTGTGGCCTTTACTGTCCAGGTGTCTACCAAAACTCTGTTCAGATCATCTCCAGGGTTTAGGCTGTCTCGTAGGCAGCCTCCAGAATCACCATAGCAACGGAGGCCTTTGCAGGCTTATATTCCCTAAATCCAAAGCTGCCTCCACAAGTCTAAGCACTTACTAGATAGAGTAAAGCCCTTCCTTGGTACCCGTTCTTTGGGAGTTTCTGTAATCCCCGGGACTAAATTATAAAGAACAGAAACAAGGCCAGGCATGGCAGAGTGCATCTTTAACCACAGCACTCAGGAAACTTAGGCAGGAGGATCTCTGTGTTTGAGGCCAGCCTTACATAGTGAGCTCCAGACCCAGTCTCAAAACCAAGAGAAAATTGGTGTATTTCTCATGATTTTGGAGGAGTTGAAGTTCAAATTCAAGGCAACGGTTTCTGCTGATGGGTTCTTACCTACTACACCTGGAGGAAGGAGGTGCTTTAAAACAAGACAGCACTTCCTTCAGCCTTGGACCCTTTTATAAAGAGGGTCTGTGACTGTTAATCTTGGCTGTCAGCTTTACTAGATCTGTAATCAACTAAGAGGCATGCCCCTGGACACACCTGTCAGGTGTTACTACTGAATGTAGGCTCTACCATGACAATTAAAGTAGTCACTAATCTGATCATAAGGGAAGGCCGGTCCAGGCACCCTCTCCACTATTGCTAGGAGTCTTAGCTGGGCTCATCCTTGCGGATTCCTAGGAGTTTCCTAGCACCAGATTTCTCCCTAACTCCCATAATGGCTCCATGTATCAAGCTATCTCTATTATTGCCCTGCCTCTCTGTCCCTCTCCCCAGCTGGCCGTCTCAATCCCTCATGGCCCTACCCTGCATCCCCCCCTCTCCCAGTTTACCCAGGAGATCTTAACTATTTCCCCTTCCTGTGGCCCTCCATGTGTGACCCTCTTAGGGTCATCCTTGTTACCTAGCTTCTGTGGGGTTTGGGACTGTAGTCTGGTTATCCTTTGCATCTAACTTCTGAGTGAGTATGCCCCGGGTTTGTCTTTCTGAGTCTGGGTTACCTCACTAAGTGGGAAGCACCTTCAGTGGTGGCCTGGGCATAAAGAGATGCAAAGAGAAAGCCTCTGTCTTCTGCCTGCCTGCTTTTCATGCTTTTACATTCACTCTTGCGTTCATACACCTTGTTTGCTCGTTCATCTAGTCTCTCGCTGCTGTTGCCATGGTTTATCAACAGAAGGACCCGGCCTCTTCTCCTTTCAACACGGACTGAAGACCCGAGTTCTCCAGGAATCCTGCAGGCTTTCTGCAGCGTATCACGTGTGCTGAGACAGCCAGCCTCATGGATTGAGCAGCCACCGGGCGCTCAGCCTCTCCAATGTGAAGACAGCCATCACTGGACCACCCAGACTGCACTGTGCAAACCAGTATAATAACTCTCCCTTTAATACATGTTCATTTTCATCATTTCTGCTCCTCTAAAGAGAACCTGAACTAATATAGGGTCTTAACTCCACAACTGAACCTACTAAAGGCTTCTTTCTTTCTTTTCAGATTTTGCCAAGTTTTATTTCTTTTTTGGTAGTATTTCTTTCTTTTTTTTTTACATAATAATCTCAGATCCCCCTCTCTTCTCCTCCTACTCCCCCCACATTCCCCTCTCCCCACCTCCCCTTTTGCTCCTCAGAGAGGAAGGCTTCTTTTTAAAAAGATATTTATTACTATTGCATGTGTGGGTGTGTGAATGCTATGGCATGAGCAGCAGATGGTATCTTCTGAAGTCAGCTCTCTCCTCCCATTTTACGTGGGTTCTGGGTTCTGGAAATTCAACTCAGGACCGCATGGCAAATGCTTGTACTTGCTAAGTCATCTAACTGGCCCATTTCATGACTTTTAAAGGATGTGTCTGTATGTGTGTGCTTGCACACACTTTGTGATGTCTGTGTTCCTGTGTGCACATGTGTACAAGCTCGCATGTGGGGGTTAAAGGTTCACATTGCAAGTCTTGTATTAAAATAAGATTTCTGTGTGTCTGCATGTTTATACCGGGGAGGGGGTCTGGCGAACAGAAGAAGGCATTAGATGCCCTCCTTTATCGCTCTTCACCTATTCCTTTGAGGCAGGGTCCCTCCCTGGAACCAGAGCTCATGTTTTCTCAGCTGGGCTGGAAGCCAGCAACCCCCGCAATCCTCCTGCCTCCACTCTCCTTGGAGCTGACTGAACAGAAGTGAATGGGCTAGCCAGCATGTTACCTGGGTGCTGAGATTTGAACTCTGGTTCATTGGTGCAGCAAGTTCTCTTAAGCACCTTGCTACCTGTCCAGCTCCCAGCTTAGTTTTGAGACAAGGTCCCTCACTGAAAGTTTAGTTCACTGATTTAGCTAGGCCGACAGGATGCTAAGCTCCAGTGATCCATCTGCCGGCCTTTGCCTCCCCCAAAGCTTTTTGTATGGGCGCCAAGAACCCTCGCGTTTGCACTTTACCTACTGAGATATCTTCCAGTCCCCAGGACCCACCTATTAATATTGCCATTTCACAGTTTCATAGGGAGCACATTCAAACTGACAGATATATTTTAAATTCCCCCTGCTGATTATCTGCTTCAAGGTTTTTTGATATGTAAAAATTATATTGCTCTTTCCCCTGTTCAGCACACTTTACAAATATAGCTTTTCTAATTTACTTGGAATGTTACCTTTATAATTTATTTATTTTTATTTCATGTGCATTGGTGTTTTGCCTGCATGTATGTCTGGGTGAGGGTGTCAGATCCCCTGGAACGGAAAGTTAGAAAGCTCTGTGATGTGGTATATTATTTGAACTGGGAAAAGATGTGTTTCTTTGTTTATGCTGTGGAATACTATTTTAACTATGTGGAGGTGTGTTACATTTGTTTCTGCTGCCTTTGCTAACCATGTAAAGATGCGTCACATTTGTTGATGCTGCATTTGTTTAACTATGTAAAGATGTGTTGCTGTTTCACTTTGTCTACCTAAGGTGCCTGATTGGTCTAACAAAAACCTGTTTGGCCAATAGCTAGGCAGAGTAAGTATAGTGGGGACTGGTAAGCAGAGAGAATAACTAATAAGGAGTCTTTGTATAATGATTTGGGCTGCTTGGTAGCCCAAAAGAAAAAGTTTAGTACAGATGGGAGCTGCCTTGTTGGTGCTGGGAATTGAACTCTGGTCCTCTGGAAGAGCATCCAGTGCTCCTAATCACTGAGCTATCTCTCCATACCTAAATCATTACCTTTAATATGTGCTAAATTGCCAGATTATTTGGGTATATTTATGTATTTTCTGCTCTGTTACACTCTTTTGTTGAAGAGTATGTATTTGTTTGAGAGAGTGGGTTTGAAATTGGTAACTATGATTGAAAATTTGCCTATTTCTCTTTTTAGTTCTTACAGTTTTTGCTTATGTTTTGAAGCTCTTTTACCAAACACATAAACATTTGAGATTGTTATGTGATCTTAATTGATTCTCAACATTATGAAGTCACCTTGTTTGCCACTGGTAGTTTTTTTTCTTTCAGTTTTATAATGAAACTAATACTCCCACCCCCAAAAATTTAAATTAACATTAATGTACTATACCTTAGCCCATTCTTTTAGATCTGTCTTCATATTTAAAACATTGTTCTCATAGGCAACTCTCATACAGTTGGTTATTGTTTTTAAAACTCAGCATAAGTATTTTTATTGGAGTTGTTAGACCATTTGTCTTTTTATTAGAATTTACACATGAATTACTAAGATTCATTGTTTTCCATGCATGCATACATTTTGATTGGTCATAAACATACATTTTGTACCTTCTCCTTTCTTCCCCTCAAACTCTGACAACCACTAATCTGTTCTCTCTCTATGGTTTGATCTACTTTGGATCATTTCACATAAACGGAATTATAGGTAATCTCGTGTCTGGCTTCACTATCAAGGCATTTTGCGGGCTTACCCACATTGTACTTCATCTACATTCATTCCTTGTGGGAGGGGAATAAATTTCCATGTGTATGTCACAATTATTACATGCTTCTAATGCTGAGTGTGTGGAAAACTCCCCTTTGGGGTATTGTGGCAAGAGCTGCTGTGAGAATTTGTGTACATGTTCTTGGTTTCCATTCTTCTGTGTGTCTACTTAGGATTTGAACTTTCTGAAGAATTGCCGAACTGTTTACTGACAGTGGCTAAAAAAGAGTGCTTTTAAATATCCTTGAAGATACTGGGAGATGCTCTGCAGGTAAGAGCACTGGCTGCTCTCCCAGGGGACTCAGGTTCAGTTCCCAGCACCCATATGATGCTCATAACTATCCACAACTCTAGTTCCAGGAGATCTGATCCCCCTCTTCGACCTCTGTGGAGACAAGGCATGCGTGGGTGCTTACACATACAAGCAGGCAAAACACTTGTACACATAAAATAAACTTTCAGAATCAAAATAAAACCCTGTAAAACGTACATAAATGGGCACTGAGGAAGCATTGTCTCGATGTGTTTCACCATCTGTTTCCCTCTGTGATCGTGTAAGTTCCTCAAGCTCCACTTCCATCAGTCTAGATAACAAAATGATGTTTCCCAGAAACTGCACTTTTTTCCTATCCTTTTCTGGTTTTCCTCAGTCTCTTACCTTGCAAAAGTTAATCCTGAGCATGTTCCAAATGCAACGAGCAAAACAGGCTCCATTAGAAACAGCAACAACAAGCAAGTGCTATGTGCTGAATAGGAATGCCCTCCCCCCAATAGGCTCATACATTTGAATGTTTAGTCACCAGGGAGTGGCACTATTTGAAAGGATTAGAAGGATTAGGGGTGTGGCCTTGTTGGAGGAAGTGTGTCACTGGGGGTGAGCTTGAAGGTTTCAAAAAAGCCCATGCCGGACCTAGGCTCTTTCTCTGCATACAGATCAGGATGTAGCTCTCAGCCATTGCTCCAGCGTCTGCCCGCATGCCACCATGCGTCCATCTGTGATGGTTACAATGAAGCATCTGAAGCTGTAAGTGGGCCCTAATTAAATAGGTTTTGTTTTTGGTTTTTTGAGACAGGATTTCTCTGTGTAGCAGCTCTGGATGCTCTGGAAACTTGCTCTGTAGATGAAGCTCTCTGGAAACTTGCTCTGTAGAGAGGCTGGCCTCAAACTCAAAACGTTTTCATTCATAAGAGTTCATGGTGTCACAGCAATAGAACAGAGACTAAGACAGCTGGCAAGTTTTCCTAAAGAAGAATTTTCCTGGTTGACTTTTCTCCAGTCTACTCTGGAATGCTTCTGATCATATCAGGGTCACCAGAATTGGTGACAGCAGTATGTACCATCGTTAGCATTTTCTGTATGCTGTGCCCCTGTCAGTATTGTTGCTAATGTAGAGATGGACATGAGTTTTGGGCAACAACATAGTATTCCATCTCAGATGTCCTCCAAGTGGGGCTCTTGATGACCTATTTGGCTTTGCTCTGTCCCATCCTCTTCGGAATCCGCTTTTTTCTAGCATGTACCATTCTCAACAAGTGGAGTTCAGGGTTGATGTTTTGCATCTTCTTTTTGGCCACCAGCTTTCTGCCTTAGGTACACATGGAACAACAGTCAACCAAGAGCATCGGCTGCATCAAGTGTAGTATAAAGACGAATTCTATGCAAATTCATTATGGAAATTTGAGAATGGGACCTTAAACTATCAAGTATCACCTATATGAAATACAATAGCATTCTCTCCCAATTGAATCCCATCACCAAAGCTGGTAGGTGGACACACCATATTTTGGCACTGTGATCACATTGTTTCTATCCACTTAGTGGCCCTACAGACACACATAAGACATTTATTTACTCAGAACTAAGTGGAATTGTATAGATTTCAGCAGCCTGTCCTTCGAAGAATTCAAGTTCAAAATGGAATTCTCTCACTCTGCCTTAATAGGATACTGAGAGAGTTTCTTCTTTCTTTCTCTCTTTCTTTCTTCCTTTCTTTTGTTTTGTTTTTGTTGTTGTTGTTTGCTTTTTGGAGACAGGGTTTCTGTGTGTAGCCCCTACTGTCCTAGAACTCACTCTGTAGACCAGGTTGGCCTCAAAATTACAGAGATCCACTTGCCTCTGCCTCCCAAGTGCTGGGATTGAAGGTGTGTGCCACCACTGGCCAATGACTGAGTTTCTTATACCCGATAATTGAACTGGCTAATCATTGTTTCCTGTAGAGGGCCTTCTTGCTGGGACATCATATGACAAAAGGTATCACACAGCAGAAGGGCACAATGGGAAAGCAGGGGAGCAAGGCAAACTCAGTGATAATGATATTCCACTCCTGAAGGCAGAGCCTTGATGTCTAATTCTGTCATAAGGAAAGTAATACTGAGTTTTGGAGGGAGCAGATATCCAAACCAGGTCAAACATGACAGTGCCTTTCTGGATTATGGATCTCAGCCAAGAGTCCCAAGTGCTTTGATTTAGTCAGCTAAAAAGATGAAAACTTGTTTATAGGAGACATCCACCTGCTGGTAGGCAGATTTGGGTTTCCCAGCTGCTTCTTGGATTGTTAATGTAAATGGTGTTGGCAATAGCAGACACCACTCTTTTCTGCGACTAGACAGATTGTCCATGATTTCTTGGTGAGTTCAATATGTCCTATTGGTTCTAAGTAGTATTACCTATTTTGTGAATAGTATGAGAAGGTTTTTAAGGTCTGTCTATGCTTGGTAGTAAAATGTAGGCAGTTGAGCAAGGATGGGTGTTCCTTACTCTGATCAGGCCAGCAGAGTCTAATCCCTCCAGAGGCATCCATGCGGTGATCCATATAGACAGTGGGGTCTTCAGATTCTGAGGCAGAAGGACCCCTCCTCCAGAAGAAAAGCACTGCTACTCAGTCAGGTCCACATAGAAGCCAGTGTGCCAAGAAAGCACTAGTGTCCCCTCCAGGGGGACTGTTGTGCTATCATCTGCCACAGCCTTGTTGCAGGGTCTCACATATCACATACTTGTTGTATGATACTTTATCACACTGTGAACCCCAAGTTTGTATTTGCATTGATTAAATAAAGCCAACCTTGGGTCAAGAGGCCAAATTACTAACTAGTTGACAGAAAGGGATCATAGAGAGTCAGAGGGTATTTGGAAGACATTAGAGAAACACACAGGAAGTTGTAGGGAAGGGCTTTGAGCGTTGTGGTTTGTTTTGGTTCGGAAGAGGGAAGGACACTCTCAGAGATGTGGGCAAAGAGAGATCAGCTAGTTGCTACTCAACCTCTCTGAGCAAGCAATTTTCCACCCCAGCCTGACTCCTGAGTCTTATTGGTAGAATGATAGAGATTTAGTAAGAAGTTGTATTTGGTGACAGCAACAGAGCCAGTGTCTGTGGGAACAGATTTCCTACTGGCATAGTCTGAGCGGCTGGACTGCTTGCTATGAGAGAAACAGGCCTGTAACTGTAGAGACTCAATTACTGACTGAAGCAGCAGATTAAAACACAGCCTCTGATGGAAAAACAACTGGCAGCCCGCACAGAGGGTGCCAAATGTAGACAGTCTTTCTTGGGGACCGCCAGTCTGCAAATAATGACACAGAGACATCAATTAGGAAAGCCTTTAGCTTATTCTTGTTCCCAGCTAGCTCTTGTAACTAAATCTGCTTTTGTTAATCTAGGTTGTCATGTGGCTTCTTACCTCTTTCATTCTGTATGTCCAACTTTCTCCTTGGTTTACTGGCATCTCCCCACCTCTCCTCTTCCTAGAGGGTCTCCCTCTTCCCAGAAGTTCCACCGATTCTCTCCTGCCTAGCTATTGGTCATTTAATAAATCAATCATGGTACATCTTCACACAGTGTAACCAAATATACATATACCTTTACAGAGATAGCCTATATAAAATACATATATATATATATATCTTTTTTTTGTTTTTTCAAGACAGGGTTTCTCTGTGTAACAGCCCTGGCTGTCCCAGAACTCACTTTGTAGACTATATTTACTTTGGCAGTCACATTTTCCTTTTTAACCTCTTCCTCATATCAATTCTCATTATATCCTTTCTTCCTCTAGTAATAACTACTATAATGGATTTGAGAAGTATCATTTCCATAAAATGTACTAGATTTCATCTATGCCAATGCATGCGTGTTTAAATTTTGACATCAGGGTTGGAGAGATGGCTTATCATTTACAAGCACTGATTGCTCTTCTAGAGGACACAGGTTCAATTCCCAGCACCCACATGGAGGCTAACTGTCTATGGCTACAGTTCCAGAGTATCCAACACCCATTTCTTGCCTCCTCAGGAACAAGGCATGTATGTGGTACACATACACACATGCAGGTAAAACCGCTACATATGAAATAATAAAAATATATCTAGAGATCTAGATTCATGATAGAATTGATCATAAAATGTTTTTTTTTCCTTTAACTTCTCCCCCACACATGCATAACTTCTGTCATTTATATACGCACCTTTTTCGAGTGATACATCTGTTGTGGTCATTTCTCAAATTTCAGATAGTTAGTCATGATGCTTAATTTCATTCTGGGATGATTCAGCACAGCCAACCTTTCTGTACAATGTCCCTAATTAATATTCAGTCAGTAAAGAAAATAATAGATACTTATTTTTGTTTTTCTTATAATAGAAAATGTGACCACTTTATCCTAATATATTTTAGGTCAATTTTGTGTGTATGTGCAGGTGTGCATGCCACAACACACATGTGTTCAGGTAATAGTTTGTAGTAATTGGTTTTGTTTCCACCACATGAGTTCTAGGGATGAGCTCAGGCCAACCTTTACCCACTGCCCCTTCCTGCCAGTCCCTAAACATTAGCCTCTGACTGTTTTTTCCAGCATTGCCTTGATTTCAGACATGCAAGCCTTATGACTCCATGAGCCAGCTCCTTGAAATGCTTAAAATTATACGCTTAACTCATACAAAAATAAAATGCTATCTTGGGTACTTGCTTAACAATGATATATTACACATAATTTGAATATATAACATGTATCATATAACTTATATGTAATATACATATATGGGCAATCTCCTATTGGAGAATTCTGATATTCTAGAAACAAGATTGCTCTAGGAGAACATCTGAAAAGTTTTCTTAATTAGTTCTTTGGTCTGGTATGATATAAAGGTACTGGTGACAAACAGGGGACACTGGTAGTCCATGGAATGCTGTGGCAAAAAGAAATAAACAAACATTACCATTGATTTTCCTAATTGAGTATTTTTAAAGGCAAGCTTCTGGATGACCATGTATTTGACATCTTAGCACATTTTGGTCAAACTTGTGAGTAACCTATCGTGAGAATGACTGCTAGTTCCAAACTGTGTTGGACAAGTGGGATTAGATTCCTAGCTAATCACAGCACTAATGGCATGGGCATTTCTGTGTCTGCCCTAAAAAACTTACAGAGCCGGAATATGAGAACCAAAGCCAAAGTCTTAACCCTGCAATGTCTGAATTACAAAGCAAGTTGGAGTATCCAACCTTCTTCCTGTAGATCCAGTACAAAACTTACCACAACAGCAAGAAGTGAGCTTTTTACACCCTATAGGCCTTTGCCTGGCATGTGTAAATCTCCAACATATGTCTTTCTATTTAAGAATCCGGAAACCACATGGCATAATGGTGCAGGCCTATAAACCCAGCACTCAGAGAGTAGAGGCAGCAGAATTGCTGAAAGTTTGAGGCCAGCCTGGGCTACAAAAAGAATAATGAAAACAAACACAAAGAATACAGATACTCAAGAAAGCCTTGTTGAGATACACTGAACTTTGCTCCTGCTCTGATACTGACACTGGTCCTCTGCTCCAGAGGCCACTAGCCCCATCGAGCATTGTACATAGTACCTCTCCTTCTCTTCAAAACCAACCCAAATGCAACTGGACCTTTCTTTTTTTTTTTTTTTTTTTTTTGGTTTTTACGAGACAGGGTTTCTCTGTATTGTTTCGGAGGCTGTCGGTCCAGCCTAGCCTCGAACTCACAGAGATCCGCCTGCCTCTGCCTCCCGAGTGCTGGGATTAAAGGCGTGCGCCACCACCGCCCGGCTGGACCTTTCTTTTTAAAATCAAGAGTCAATTATTCCAACAAATAATGTCTTTTGTTTTTCAACTGCTTTCAACTAGGAAGGAAAACTATGTAAAAGATAATGTGCTTTATAATTTTAAAACTGGTCTCAAATGTTGTATACTGTTGATTCTCATTATTCCAATTAATGTTCTGAAGAATATGAACTAGCTTTCTGTCTAGGAGAATCCACTGACACAAGGAGGAAAGTATTACCCCTTTGGAAGGTATGCCTCAGGTGACCTATTTCCTCTCACTAGGTATCACCGCTGACAGTTTCCACATTCCAGTATCAACTAGGAATCCATCAGTGGGTTAAACATTTCAAGAGGTTAGAACATCATGATGAAATCACCCATGAACACTTGTTTTGGGGTTCAAGCTCTCAACACATGAGTCTTTGGGGAAAACCCTAACCATATCAGTAAACAAAGGCATCTTCAATCAGGCTTGTTTGTGTAGAGGATTAAATATAAAGTAATAACATAAATGCTATTTTAAAGTCGATTCTATAGGGCCTGCACCTACTGGCTTATTTTAGAAAAAGCAGGCAACTAAATTAAAAAAATGTCAGAACTAATTTTGACGAGACTTGTTAGCACTGTAATATTTGCTTTCACCTTTTATTAAAGAAGAATTACAGATCAATGTAACAACTCCCATAAAACCCTTCTACATCCTCAAAGGCAACTAATATTATAAATGGAACCATGAGTAATATCAAATACTGTTCTTTGAACTGGTTTGTTACAATTATACCATGTTTCATCGTGTATTTTGCTTTCCCCCTCAAAATATTGTGATCTATTCATGTGACTACATGTGAATTTTGTGTATTTTATAGTATAGTATCCTACCATAGAAATAAACATACCGATCTATCTCTGTTGATGGATATGTTACATACAATTTAGAGCAAAACAAACCATGACTCTGGGAACGTATTGTAGATATTTCTTTGCATACATACTTGGTTCCTTTGAGTCCAATACACTAAAAGAGAATCGACTGTTCCATGTTGTGGGTATTTTAACACTCTTACTCTAGAGAAACATAGTCTACTTTATTTCCATAGTTTTATAATCTTACCTTTTCTATCTGGATTATTTTTATGTGAGTGTGTGGACATGCATTCCATGGTGTACCATTAGAGGTCAGAGGATAACTGTGGGAGTCAGGGCTTTCCTTCCACCATGTGGATTCTGGGGCTCAAAGTCAGGTCTGAGGTTTGCCAGCCAGCACCCTATCAGCTGGACCATCTCACCAGCCTGATGGATTGTACATATGTATGGTTGAGAAGTAACATGTTTGGGTCATATGGATTTTACACATATTGAACAGGATAGACTTACTCCAATGACTTCAGTAGCACTACACATACACAAAATGGCCAGGTCTTGAATTTCTATATTAATCCTCAATTTGCTTCCAATACTTTGTTTATTCGCTCAGAAGAATTTAGACAAGAAAATCTTTAAATAATGTAATGATATCTAGTAGTGAGCACCTTCCCTAGTTGTTTTGTCAAAACCAAACTGTTGCTATTTGTGGTCCTTTGCCTTGCTGTGTTCCTCTGAAATCAGACCATGAATTTCTTTACAACGGATGTGTGCATTTTGAGTGGAAGTATACCAAAGGCAGAAAATTGAAAGAGTACTTGAATTTTTATAATTTTCTGACTTGATTTTTTTCAGGTGTTCTTTTGTAACCATCAGCACGTTTTGTAACTTTGTAGACATGTCACCTAATTATCTTAGATTGTTCTTACTGACACATCACACAAAACCTCCTTTTTCATAGTCTCATATTGCTGACGAAAGGTTACTCTTCCTGCTTTGTCCATTCATAACTTGCTTCATACATCCACAAGGAGCTCCAGTTTGTTGATACTTGGCAGATATTTCTTTCAGATTTGAATGAGAATACGGATTAGACATCAATTGGTTTGTTCAGTTTCTCCGTTTTATCACACAATTGGTCATCTCGCTGAGAATTCTCTAATAAATGTGTGGGTTCTTCACAAGGCTTGCCTATGTTCATAGTTTTCTGCTATAGAACTGATGGTGTAGAGTGCAATGAGGTGTTCATTTCATGGGAAGGCAGTCCCCACATCCAGTGTTCACGGAGTTTCTAGTGAGTGTGGATTCTCTGGTGTCTAACAAGATGTGACTTTTGGCTGAAAGCTTTTCCGCACTCGATACAGTTGTAGGGCTTTTCTCCTGTGTGTTTCCTCATATGAAGAGTAAGCGATGAGATCTGAGAGAAGGCTTTCCCACATTTGCTGCAGTCGAAGGGCTTCTCGCCTGTGTGACCTCGTATGTGTATAGTAAGGGATGAGCTCTGGGAGAAGGCTTTCCCGCATTTATTACATTCATAGGGTTTCTCACCAGTGTGGCCTCTCATATGCACGATAAGGGAAGTTCTTTGCGAGAAGGCTTTCCCACATTCATTACAGACATACGGCTTCTCACCAGTGTGACTTCTCATATGCAAATTAAGTAAGGAGCACTGAGAGAAGGCTTTCCCACACTTATCGCATTCATAGGGCTTTTCTCCAGTGTGACTTCTCAAGTGAAGAGTCAGGGATGCAATCTGAGAAAAGGCTTTACCACATTTATTACAATCATAAGGTTTCTCTCCAGTATGGACTTTCTGATGTGTAATAAAGTTTTGTTTCTGGCTGAAGGCTTTCCCGCACTCATTACATTCATAGGGTTTCTCCCCAGAATGAATTTTCTCATGAGCAATGAGATTTGATTTCTGGCTAAAAGCTTTACCACATTCCTTACATATGTAAGGCTTTTCTCCAGTATGAATTCTCTGGTGCCTAACAAGATTTGACATCTGAATAAAAGCTTTCCCACATTCATTACACCCATAAGGTTTCTCTCTGGTGTGGATTTTCTGATGTGTAATGAAGTTTTTCTTGTGGCTGAAGGATTTTCTGCATTCCTTACATTCATAGGGTTTTTCACCTGTGTGACTTCTAATATGGACAGTTAGTGCTGAGCTCTGAGAGAAGGCTTTTCCACACTCATTGCATTCGTAGGGTTTTTCACCGGTATGGACTCTCACGTGTATAATAAGCATGGAAAACTGAGAAAAGGATTTCCCACATTTATCACATTTGTAAGGTTTTTCTCCTGTATGACTTCGCATATGAAGAGCAAGGGAAGCAATTCGAGGGAAGGCTTTACCGCATTCGTTGCAAGCGTAAGGTTTCTCCCCAGTGTGAACTTTCTGATGTGCAATGAGGCTTTGCTTCTGGCTGAAGGACTTTCCACATTCATCGCACTCATAAGGTTTCTCACCACTATGGATTTTTTCATGATCAATGAGATTAGATTTCTGGCTGAAGGCTTTCCCACACTCCCTGCACGTATACGGTTTCTCTCCAGTATGAATTCTTTGATGTCTAATGAGATTTGACATTTTAATGAAAGTTTTCCCACATTCATCACACTCATAACACTGTTCCCTACTATGAAGTTTATGATGATTAATAAGTTTTTCCTTGAGGCTAAATCCTTTTCCACATTGGTGGCATTCATAGAGTTTCCCACCAGTATGAATTCTCAGGTGTCTAATAAGGTCCAAGGTTTGACTAAAGCCTTTTCCACAATGATTACACTTAAAGGGGGTCACTACAAAATAGGGAGACCTGTTGTTAAATGATTTCATAGTATCATCATATTCAAAATGTTCCTCTGTCATTGAGCATTTTACATTATTATGGTCATCCAGATTATTTTCTGAACACTTTCCAAACAAGTCATTTTCATAGCTATTGTGTCTGGAAGAAATGGAATCTGCATTTGGATGAAATGTATTTGCAACTTTCTTAGCACATTCATTGGCTTCATCAGCCACTGTTTCCTTTAAAACTTGTTTCAAGAGTTTGTTCTGGGTTTTCTGGTGCTCATCAAGTTCCCAAATTTCACCTAAAATAGATAGCAAATAAATGTCACTGGTGATTTCCTTTACAATACTGAAATACCAAGTATACTTGAAAAACACATTCCCACAATTAAAGAAGTCTCAAATGCGTATCTCCCATTTTAAAATTAATCTTTAAAATATTTTCATTTTATGTATATGGGTGTTTTGCCTGTATGCATTTAAGTGTACCATGTGCATGCTTGGTGCCTGTTGAAGCCTGAAGAGGGCATCAGATCCTGTGAAACTGGAGTTACAGACTGTTGTGAGCTGCCATGTGGGTGCTGGGAATTGAACCTGAGTCCTCCAGAGGAGCAGCCAGTGCACCTGACTGCTGGGCCATCTCTCATGCCCCACATATATCTCTTCTATCCTCAGTTTTTAGAAGGAATTTTCAGGAAAGGAGCTATGAGTAGAAGCAGATATCTAGAATTCAATCACCTATGTTTTATGTGAAAGAATATAATATTAATTTTAATTACTTTCCTATATACATAAATAATTATTTAGGAAATGTAATAAAAAAGAAAACTATACTTTTAAAGAAATTTGAAGACTAAGGAAAAATTAGAAAGAAATATCCAAACAATGAATGACAATTCAAAACGAATACACAATGGCAAAACATTGTAGACTATGCCTATAAATTCAGCCCTTGGGAGATGGGGGTAGAAGGGTCAGTAATTCAAGGCCAGTCTCAGTTACATAGCAAGTTCAATGCTTGCTTGGGCTATATGAGACCCTGTCTTAATATAACAATAACAATAACAGAAAAGAAAGGTGAAAAGATGTTTTGAGTTCAATTGTGTGCTGCCAAAAAGATATAATACAGTCCTAACTCCCAGTACCTCAGAATATGGTTATCCTCTGGCCTTCATTTACTTACACACACGTACACATGTGCACCTTCACACACACACCCACGCACGCACGCACAAATTAAGAGTATTGAAAACAACACCTTGTGCTGATGAAATGGCTCAACAGATAAAGGCATTGCCGCCAAGCTTGATGACCCAAGTTCTATGGTACAAGTTTTCCTCTAACCTTCACATGAGCACCACAGCACGCACACACACACACACACAAGATGTAATTAAACATTTTTAAAGGAAAATGACATCTTTGTTTTAGAAGAGCTCACACTAACAGTTACTACCCAAGTCTACATGCTTTAGGGGAATACCTTGGGAAACATCTCAGATAGATTAACCATTTATGTCCTCTCTCCTCACTTGTCTGGTTCCCTCCCACTAACCTGGACTGTGTCTCTTTAACACTTCTTTCTCCACTATAGATGGCTCTTCCTCTTGTTCCAACTTGAAAATCACATCAGGTTTGGCAAGTGGAGAGCCTGTCAGAGGGAAATGACACTGATTTGGGTATATACACCATTAACAAAAACAACCCAGGAACTGAGAGAGGCCTGGGGAAGCCAGGTGTTCTAACTTCTGAAAGGTGTACCCTGAAATATCAACAAAGGTTTTGCTTTGAAGCTGCATCCTGCACAAGACCATAGCAAAGGCATCCCAAGTAAAACCCACCATTATTCCAAAGTTCCATCTATTTTAGAAAAAGGACACTATCTTACCCACTGTGATTAAGTTGTTATAATTTTCTAGCATCACATTCCGATATAGGTTCCTCTGAACAGGATCCAATTGTTTCCATTCGTCAGGGGTGAAATCAATAGCCACATCTTTGAATGTCACTGTTTCCTGTAACAACATACTTACACTCAACCTGAAGTTATCCATTTTAATGCCATAGGGAAAACATAATGAATCTTGTTCAGATAGTATTCAGAAAAGAGGATATATATATATATATATATATATATAAACACTGCCTGTTTTCTAAACAAAGCAAATATCTTATTAGTAATATTCTACCAGTTTATGATTATTTACCAGAAAATAGGGCCACTGGTATGTATACACAATAGAAATTTGTTCAGCCATAAAGAAAAATGTCATCATACCTGATGAACAAAGTGTGCCTGGGAGACTTCAGCTTTGCCTATTACCCCAGTGGACACAGCATGCTAGGAAGGTTCTAGCCTTGTCTGTTGTCCTGGTGAGTCGAGGAAGCCTCAATCCTACCCATCACACTGGCAACCACTGCTCTGAACCTTCCATAAGTGAGGTCAGCACATCTATCCAGATTTTAGCCACCACCACCCCTGGTTCTACCAGGTGATAACAACAACTTGGTATCCTTCACACTGAAGACTGTTAAGAGATATTCATGACACATAAATACCTACTCTGAAACAATGAGGCTAAGTTAGAGAAGAAATAAATTCAACAAACAATCTATCTCCAGATGTACAGGTCCAACACAATACACAAGGAACTCCAAAACCAAGGTAAATTAATTCCTTCAAAAATGATTAATCTATAGTAATGACATTCAAAAATGTGAACTGGATGAAATCACCCCCCAAAAAATAACTTAAAAGAAGGATAAGTATGTTTAAACAACTTAAAGAATAAAAGAAACTCCTGAAAAAAATCCCAAGAGAACACAAACAACTGAATACAATAAAGACAGAGACACGACATGAGAGAGAGTTTCCATAAGACAGAAATACTGAGGAAACCCCAAACTGAAATATTGGAAATGAAGAGCAGAGCAGTCAAATCAAAACCTCTATAAAGTCTCACCAACAGAGGGTGTCCAAAGGGAGCTGTATAACAGATGCAAACGCAATTCCGAAAATCACTAGTACATCCCTTAAAAGCATATCCACTGAATTAGAAAATCTAAAAACAGGGATGGATTTTTATATGCATATTATCCATCAAAATTAACTTAACATGAAATAAATAACTTAAAAAGATCTAGAACAAGCAGCGATATTGATGTGGTAATGAAGTCTCCCCTAGAGTCTCACTGCAGAAACAATTTACTCTTAGGGGTAGCCTGCATGCCCAGAAGTAGATGGCTGACAGAAGAGGAACTCAACAGTACCTTTTGAGATTCCTTGTCTCAGAATGTTTTGTCAGGGATTTTTTTTTGTTTATTGTTTTGGTTTTTTGAGATAGAGTTTCTCTGCATAGCTCTGGCTGTCCTGGAGCTTTCATTGTGGACCAGGCTGGCCTTGAACTCAGAGATTCATCTGCCTCTGCCTCCTGAGTACTGGGATTACAGACGTGTACCACCATGCCCAGCTTAATTTAACTTTTTATTTTTATCTTATTTTTCTAGTTTTACCCTACAGGTCTTTTGGGTATATATTATGGTCTCCTGTTTAATGTTTTTATGAGATTCATGAGTGTGCAAATGAATGGATCTCTGTATCTGTATCTATTTCTTTTGCCATTTCTTAGGCTCTTTTCCTTCTCTTTGTTTTGTCCTATTCCAATGTGTTAGTTTTTGTTATATCATCATATTATAATCCCTTAGAAGCTTGGTTTGTATTCTAATGAGACAGAAAGGGATGGATCAGGATGGGAGGGGAGGTGGAGGGAAGCTGGGAGGAGAAGAGGGAAACTATAATTAGGATATATTGTGTGAGAAAAAATCTATTTTCAATAAAAGGGGAAAAACTTCCTTTAGGGTTGGTGAGATCGCCCAGCAGTTATGAGTGTTTACTACTCAATCATGAGGATCTGCATTCAGGGCACATATAATAAGTCAGATATCTCAAACATGCCTGTAGACCCAGCTCTGAGGATGGCAGAGACAGGAGGTTCCAGCCTGGCTGAGAGAATACCAGTTTCAGGTAGAGACCCTGCCTCAAAAGAACAAACAGCAAGACACCGAGGATCACATCTGACACCTTCTTCCTGCATCTGTGCACCTGCATACACATGTATACAGACATACACACGTATACAGACACATATAAACAAGTTTTTTAAAGAATTTTAAATTTGCTGTAGCAAAATGGCTTTGGCAACTATTGTGATAGATGTAACATGTAACTAGAGTTTCTTTCTAGTCTGATACCACAGCCTATTAGGCCCAAATAAATACACAAATGCTATATTAATTGTAAATCTATTGGCCGGTGACTAGGGCTTCTTACTGGTTAGCACTCTCTTAATTGTTAACCCATGACTACTGCACTATGTATTTCTACATGGTCTTATCTTACCAGAGAACACCTGGCACATCCTATCTTCCCAGTCTCTACATGGTGTCTCTTCTCAGCCTCTCTCTGCCTCCTCCTTCCTTTCACTGCCCGGCCTATACTTCCTGCCTGTTCTCTCTCCCCAGCCAGAGCTCACTGCCATGTTTTATTAACTAATTTTGATGACTATATAAAAAGAATGTGATTTTGTTTTCTGTATTTTTGTTGTTTTGTTTTGTTGGCGACAGGATCTGAAACTCACTATGTAGACAAGGTAGCCTTTCTCTTATAGACCTTCCTGCCTCTGTTTCCTGAGTGCTGTAAAAGGTGTAAGTGAGCCACCATGCCTAACAAGAATATGATTTTTGTGTATTCAAATTTTGAATTTCTCCTTTACCACAAATGCATCCCTATTATGTTGAGAAGGCAAGCTTGTAAATACAGGAAGTGCATCAGTGGGGTTGGAGAGATGGCTCAGTTAACGGGACAGGACCCAGCTTCAGTTCCAGCACCCATGCCAAGCAACTCACAACTGGCTGCAATTACAGCTCAGATCGGACCCCCTCTTTTAGACTCCAAGGGCACCTTAACCTGTACATGCACCACAAGCCTTCTTTTTAAATTTTAAAAGGGGGGAGGCTCCTAGCTCAGTGGTAGAGTATTCATGCATGGTGCCCTGGGTGCAAACCCCAGTACCACAGACAAGCCAATAACAACACTCAAGAATGTTACTTGGGGCCGGGCGTTGGTGGCTCACACCTTTAATCCCAGTACTCAGGAGGCAGAGGCAGGAGGATCTCTATGAGTTAGAGGCCAGCCTAGTCTACAGAGTGAGTTCTAGGACAGACTCCAAAACAATAAAGAGAAACCCTGTCTCAGAAAACCAATATATAATACATATATTACTTGGGATAACAGTGCTCTCTGACACAAAGTCATTTTGAATAATCACTTTAGAAAACTGTTTTCCATAACAATGGACTTTATGTACAACCTGGCATTTATAAGAAATTTCACATTTTTCATATTTATAATTCCTAAAAATAAAGCCAATTAAATGACTATCATCAATATGCATAAATACAAGCCAATTAGGCATAAATACAAGCTAATTTGCTAGTTGAATGAGAGAACTAATGAGAGAACTGATGGGAAACGTTCTTCTGTTTACTGGTTTGTGAATAAAACACTTTGGCTGATTGGCCAGATAGGAAGTGACACAGCTCGGCAGAAACTTGCCACTAGCTAACCATAGAAGTCTGGAGATCTGTGCAGATAGACAGGAAGTGATATAGCTGGGCAGAATCAGGATGTAAGCATGGACAAACAGGAAATCGCTCTCCTCTGCAGAGATTCTAAGCAGTCTTCATGTAGCAGGCAAAGGCGTTGCAGGTCTGGCATTCCCCAGTAAGCCAAGACCATGTGGAAATACTTAGATTAATAGAAATTGGTTAATAACAGCTAGTCAATAAGAAACCCTAGCCAACGGCCAACAGTTTCCTAATTAATACAGTGACGTGTGCTTCTTTGGGGCAGAAAAGGGCAATGGGACCTAGTAAGGCCAAGAAAGCTCATGCTATCAGAGAATTGAGCTACAAATATATGTAACAATTGAGCATGGGTGAATCTGATAAACATAATATTAAGGAAATAAAGACAGCTATAGACAGATCACATGAATCATATGATCCACTCCTTTCCATCCAGCACATGGGGCCCAGATTGAACTCAGGTCTTCAAACTTGGTGGCAAATACATTTACTTTCTAAGCCATCTTATTGGCCAACAATTCTATTTATAAACTCTGTGCAGGCTACACAGTGTGTTCACTTTAAAAATTACCTCAGTGTGCCTGAGGCAAAAATTAGAGGTATAAAAAGCTAACAGATATGGAAACACATTGAGGAAAATAATTATTCAGTATTTACCTCAATGGAGATAAAGATGCCATGAAGTGAGGGCTATATTCAACAATTCAATTGCTGAAAATCCTATGTGTACAGACTGACATTTTTATAACTTACAATATGTCCACATGGCCTCATAACACAATGGTAGCATGTCTGAGCCCACAATATGTTCACCCACCAAATAAAGTCAAATGAAGTTGTCTTCAATACGCCAAATGATCTTACGCCAGGTAACCCTCTACCCTCTCAGAGGTAACCTATTCTGACATTGTTGATGCTGAGAAGGATCTCATTATCCAGGCTGGCCTTGAACTTGCTAAGTAGCCAAGCTGACATTGAGCTTCTGCCCTTTCCACCTCTCAAGTACTAGGATTATGACCATGATCATCATACCCTGGTCACTATTCTGACTTCTAACACTTTGTGCAGGTCTGAACGGCATCTGAATAGTCAGCTGGTGTTTACTGTTGTCTTTCACTCTCTGGAGGAGTAGCAGGAGTCCACTCCCTCACTGCTGCACAGGCCTGCACACTGTGTTTAGACATTCCTCACTGCTGCATAGTGCCCACCACACAAAGCCCTAGGCTATGTTTACTTTGCTGTTGATGCTCATTTGTGCTCCTTCTGATTCTGGAGTACTTTGATAAACATTGCTTCATCTTTAGTCAAAACAAACAATGCAGGTTTATGAACTGTAAGGAGACACAGCATTGTTCTCATTGACCCATGTGCCAATCAAAGGCTTGTTTCTGTGAGGAAATTATTGTATTTAGTCTTATATACATGAAAGTGATGTAATCAACTTGTGCCCTGTTTTCTTTACCAAAAAGAATGAAAATAATTGCGTGTGGTGGTACACACTTTTAATCTCAGCGCTTGGGAGGTAGAGGCAAGAAGATCTCTGTTAGTTCAAGACCAGCCTAGTCTACAAAGATAATTCAAGACATTCAGGGCTATACAGAGAAAAACCCTGTCTTGAAAGACCAAAAAGGAAAAAAAAAAAAAAAAAAAAAAAGAACTGAACCCAAGAGTCGAGGCCCAGCTTTAATCTCTCTGAATGAGCTTCATAAAAAACCACATCTGAACTCTCCCTTACTTTTAGACTTGTAACACCTCTCACTTCCTCCTTTGGAGAAAACAATGTTTTCTGTACTGAGGCCTTCCAAACGTGTGGCATGGGGTACTGCAGTGCCCTACAATTGCCCGCAGAAGAGGACAGGACACCAGTTAATACTTACCTCGGACTCAGTCATTTCCTCTTCTTTTTAGGGAGGGGCAGCTTGAGCAGGCTGAGCTGGCGGAAAGAATGGAAGTCATTAAAACATGCTTGCCTTTGTGGTTTCAGCAATATGTATTTAGAATTTATGACCATTCTTGGATCCAACAGAAAGTGGAAAAATCTCCATTCTACTGAGGGGCTAATGCTACAAGGGTCACCAGAAAGACAGTGTGGGGCTGAGAGCAGGATCCGTGGGGATGTCCAGACTTTTCCATAGCTCTTAGAGCACAGGCCCACATAGTCCAGGACAACTAGGAAACTGTTAAGACATAGGTTGTCTGTGTACTGTTACATTTACAAAAGAGACAATTAAATGGGAACATAACGAGAAAGGTGATTATTTCCAGGACTGGGGGGTTTATGTGAGTTAGTGAGGTGTATCAGAAGTACTGGCAGTTAAGAGAATTAAATCTTTATTTTCCATAGGAAAAAAGGAAGAAAAAGGAAAAAATACATCTAAATCAGAAAGACATTAGACACGCAGGGTAATTACAGGATTAGGGAAGTGGAGGCGAGGGCTGAAAATTGGCTCAGTGATTAAGATTTGCTTCCCTACCATCAAGACCCAAGGTGGGTCCCAGCAGCCACGGCCCATAGCTCACAAATGCCTGTAACTCCAATTCCATGGCAAGGGATCCAGTGGCCTTTTCTGACCTCCCTGGGCACCTTACACACAAGGACACACACACACACACACACACACACACACACACACACACACACACACACACACGGGGAAGGAAGAGGAATGGGTATTGACAATCATCAAGGATTTGAGGAAGGGAACCTCTCTCTTACTTTTCCTGAGGATGGGTGGTCAAGAGATGCCACTCTCTTCTTCAGGTGGAGGATTGCTGCTTCCAGGTCTGTAAAGGGAAGCCTTCCCGCCAGCCTGGCTTCAGAGCCGCATCAGTTCCAAATAAACACACAGGAGGCTGTATTATGAAGCTGTTGGCCTTGCTTGTTTCTTACTGGCTAGCTCTGACTTAAGTATTTATCCCATAATTGTTAATCTAAGTATTTCTCTTACCGGAGAAGTTTCCGGGCTTCTTATCCCTATGGTGGTTACATCTGTGTTTCTCCTACCCAGAGTCCTCCTGGACTCCTGGTTCCACCTATCTTGCTTCCCTATTGGCCAACAGTGCTTTATTGATGTATACACAGGACTTTCCCAGCACAGGTCCCAGGACCCCAACCTTGATGTTTATGCTCCATCCTGTCTGCACCTATCCCAACCCACCCCAGAGTCTAGAATGGCCGAGGGAAGAGCTGGGTGTGGTCGAAAGAGCCACCGTTAGTCTGGACCACACCTTCTGCTGGAAGCCTATAGAAAGGACATGGAAACTGACTCCTTGTCTGTTTGCTCTCGCTAGCAAGCCCATTCCTTCACTGACACTAGAGCTGACTTCTTTGAGACTCTTCCACACACTGAAGACCAGCTGAGACACCCAGCCTCATGGACTGAACAGCTACTGGTTCTTGGACCTTGTTATTAGACATTAATTGTTGGACTAGCTGGGCCAGGGCCTCTAAGACACTCTAATACATCCCATGTATATAGAATAAACAGTTGTTACTCTAGAGAATTCTGACTAATACAAGGCCCCAAGGGAAGCCCAGTGAAACAGATTTAAGCAGAAAGACACAATGGCCTTACTCATCCCAGACAGCAGAGGTACAGCTCCGACTCAGATCAAAGGGGTGTGGATGGGACCAGGAGGCGAGAGGAGAGTGGAGGAAGTCAATGACATAGGAGGGCAGGAGGAAGAAGGTTCCCAAGGTTTTGGCTATGGGCGGTTTGCCCAGGAACACCAGGACAGCAGCATGAAAGGGGCAAGGTTCCTCCTTGGCTGACCTTGCTAACTCTCCTTCTTCCTTAGGTAGGAGACTCCCTGCCGGAGCCTGACTCAGATGCTGTGCGACCCTTTACCTGCATAGAAGGGGCTTCCCACACTCCAGGGTGGCTACTTATTTGCCCCTCCTGGAGTCCCTGCCTCCATAAGACATTTAGGGGAGTCTTCCAGCAAGGCCCATTTCCACCTCCTCCATTCTCCTTGAATCAACTGTCCATGGCCAGTTTCCCTCATCACTGCTGTCCTCTGTTCTGCCCACGCTGCCCTTCCTATCACCATCACCCCAGGTAGCTCCAGCTCCAGCACGTGCACACAGCTCCTTTTCTAGACTGGACAGCTGGAAGCCTTGTCTGGGGCTGTTCTCACTCTCCCACAGTCCATGCTGAACCCCTCCTCTTGCTGAGTTTCTCAAACTTCTTAATTTCCCTATGAGGGAAGAGATCCTTGGGTACCAAAAAATGCTATCTAATGGGTTCTAGTAAAACTAAGATAGACGCACCCCTTTAATCCCAGAACTTGGGAGGCAGGGACAGGTGGATCTCTCAAGGCTAGCCTGGTCTATACAGTCAGTTCGAGACCAGTTAGAGCTGCAAAGTGAGATCCTGTGGCTAAACAACAACAAAATTCTTTTTGATAGTTTCATGTTTATTTGTGTGAGACAGGGTCTCTCTAGATAGCCCTAGCTGCCCTGGAACTCGCTCTGTAGACCAGGCTGGTCTTGAACTCACAGAGATCCGCCTGCTTCTGCCTCCCGAGTGCTGGGATTAAAGGTGTGAGCCACCCCTCCCATTTCCTTCTAGCGCGCAGGCATGCATACACAATGGGTACATACCCACATATTAGTTAGTGGGCTCCATGATCTCCATGACTACCCCACTCTTCCTCATTCTAGGTTGTTCTGCTTCTCCGTGACCTGTATTTGCACCTGCTGACCCTTTTCTCTTGATCTAGTCTGGTGCTGAACCCTGTCACTGTACAATTTCCAGTGTAGTTGTTATGGTCTCCAACTCTATAATAAATTCCCTGGTACCTCTTATTTCTGTCTGCTGAAATTCTCTCTATTCACACATTGTTCTCTCGACCTTGGTGGGCCTCTTTATGAGATTTATTTTTGATTTTTTTTTTTTGTCAGATAAGCCATTTAACTCTGATTCCTCATGACTGGCTTCATGAAATTAACCTTGTACATCTGTGTGGGACATCCTTGCTGACTTTGCATTTTCTCTGACTCTCTGTCTTCTGATGTCTGTGCACTAGAACAAGAATCACTCCCAGCCTTCATGAACTGTGTTCGGCTGGGACCTCCAGCTCATTCCTGCAAGCCCCATTCCTCTCTCTCCAAAACCCACCCTCCCAGAGAATCTCCAACAAAGAAAAGGCACCAAAGAGCCCTGTCCACATTCTTGGTGACCAGAGCTACATAGTGAGACCCTGTTTAAAAAAAAAAAAAAAAAAAGAAAAAGAAATCCAAAATCAAAATATAAAAAATTTTTTTAAAGTTTTTTTTTCTGTTTTGAGTTTTTTGAGACAGCATTTCTCTGTGTAGCTCTGGTTGACCTGAAACTCACTATATAGACAAGGCTGGCTTTGAACTCACAGAGACCTACCTGCCTCTGCCTCCCAAGTACTGGAGTTAAAGGTGGGTTCATCCTCTACACCATGCCAAGGAGGTCCAGTCCCAGCAGTACAGGCGTCTGAGACTCTTCCAGCCTTTGAGCTCCTCAGCCTGGCAGAGGACTGATGCCACCCAGACTTAGAGACATCCATCACCCTCGCCCAGCCCAGGGTCATGTTCCAGGTAGTGGGTAAGTCCATTGTCTTTCGGTGGACACGGGAGCTACCTTTTCTGTATGAGCTCTCATTCCGGTCCCACATTTCCATGCCAATTTCTGTCACAGGGGTGGATGGGATCCCCTCCTTTCCGCCTAAGACCCTCCACTTGCCTGCATTCTTGCTGGAAGATTCTTCTCACACTCTCTTCTAGTCATACCCACTTGTCTGGTACATTTACTTGGCTGGGATATCCTCAGCTTCTTTGGGGCCACCCTCTCCCTGGCCCTCACACTCTCTTCTGACTCCCATCTTCCAGATTCCCTCATTTTGGGGCCTGATGGGATTCTTCCGTCACTGGATTCCTACCTTTGCCATCACGACCGTCCCTGTACCAGGCAGTCGGAGAGACCCCCACAGGGCCCCTCACCTACCTGGCCGCTGTCTGCCACCACCTCGGTTTACCGAGGACTCCCCCCGCTCTCCAGGGCTCCATCTGACACTATCACCTCTTCACAGATGAAAAGATGGGAGTGGCCACCAGCATTCCAGTCCCACCAGTTGGGCCTTCAAATCAGGTTGTTGCTTTTTTGTCCAAATAACTAGACCCCACCATGTGTGGATGATAGTCATGTTTGGGGGTCCTAGCAGCAGCTGAACTCACCAGGGAGGCTCTCAAGATCACCCTGTTTCAGCCGCGCACCTCTCAGACCTTCTGAGTCATTCCTCTCTTTCCCTCCTTGGGCCCTCATGGGTCCAGGTCATTCACTTAATGTTTCTAGAAGACCTCCAAACAACCTTGGCCTCTAGCCCTGCCCTAAATGTTGCAAACCTCCTCCCTGTCTCTCCCTCCTCTGATACCCCCTCCCACTCCTGCTTAGAGGCTGTGGAGGCCTTACTATCACCCCAGCCTGGTCCCTTAGACCAACCCCTCACAGACCTCTCAACTCATGCTCTTTATTGATGGAAGTTCTTTCATAGACAGATCAGGAAACCACCAGGTGGCTTATACAGTGGTCACTTCCTCTAAAATGGTTGAGGCAAGTCACTTGTCAATGAGAACCCCTTGACAAAAGTGCCTTGATTAGAGCACTCCAAATACCTAACGGTCAGTGGGCTAATACCTACCCTGACTCTAAATAGGCCTTTTTAGTAGGCCATATCCATTCTGTCCTTTGGAAGGAAAGAGGATTCCTCACTGCCCAGGGCACTCCCATTGTCAATGGACCCCTACAGCCAAGCTCTACAGTTCCCTGTAGAGATAGCCATAATCCATTGCTGGGGACATCGGCCCTTCAAGGACCCAGTGGCCTTAGGTAATGCCAAGGCTGACTCACTAGCTCAGGGACTGGCTTCCAGCTCCACTGGATCTACAAGACATCTTCTGTTTGTGTCACCCTCCTATCAGTCCTGTTACCAACCAAGAGAGGAACAAACTCCTGAAAAAGGGGGCCACAGAGACAAAAGATGGATGGTCTACTTAAATGACTATATCATCCTCCCCCAGGATCAGGCACTCCCATCTTTTCAGAGATCCACCAAATCTAACATACAGTGTTTCATTCGACTTCCTAGAGCCCCTCTTTGATACCACCCATCTTCTGGCCTGTATTTCACAGGTCCACTCCTCCTGCCAGATGTGTGCCACGGCCAACCTGCAGGAGGCCTCCAGACATGCCAGTCCTTGCACCATCTCCGAGGACACCAACTGGGCAAGGGCTGGCAGGTTGATTTTTACCCACATGCACACTCAGAAAAAGCTCCACTGTCTCCTAACTCTTGCTGACAGGATAGATACAGGCATTCGCCACCTCCAGGAAACAGCAGATATCGTGGCTCAGGTACTCCTTGAACACACCATCCCTTGATTTGGCATGCCACACACCATCCAACGGACAACGACCCAGCTTTCACTTCCAGGTCATTGAGCTCATGTCTGAAGTCCTCAACATCTCCTGGAAGCCCATATCCTACTGCCAACATCTGCTGGAAAGGTTGAGACGGCCAACAGACTCATCAAACAACAACTCACCAAGCTCTTCACTGAACTCAGGTTATCTTGGCCCTTCCTCCTCCCCATTGCCCTTACCTGCCTCTCATAGGGTCATCCCATGCTCTCCTACAGGCATAAGCCCCTTTGAGCTCCTTTATGGAAGTGTTCCTCATCAACCACCATCTCCCAGCCCAGATCCTTCCACTGGCTAGGTATCTCCCCTCCTAAGGTCCCTTCTCCATTCACATGCTGACAGCTACCTCCCTGTCCCCACACCAATGGACCCAACTGCTCCTGAACCTACCCTACCGTTGAACTTCTCCTGCCCCTTCTCCCACCTCGATCTCTGGGGACTGGAGGACTCACCTGGGAGTTGCTTTGCTCAAAATAAGCCTGTTCTTTTACTTTTTCAATGTGGCTTGATTGGGCTTATTGCATCAGCAAAGAAACTTCATTATCGGGGTTCTTTAGAAAGCCTATTACTTTTTCCTGTTTCTTTCTTTTTTTTTTTTTTTTTTTTGGTCTTTTGAGACAGGGTTTCTCTGTAGCTTTGGAGGCTGTCCTGGAACTCACTTTGCAGACCAGGCTGGCCTCGAACTCACAGAGATCCGCCTGCCTCTGCCTCCCGAGTGCTGGGATTAAAGGTGTGCCCCACCAACGCCCGGCTTTTTTCCTGTTTCTAATATATTTTAAGACAAAATTTGGTAGTTTTCTATCATATCTATGCTTATAGTTTTGAAAACTTTTCTCAAGTTGTAGCTATAAAATTTTATCATCAGCCACACTAAGAAGTACGCTTTCTTTTTCATACTTACATGAAGATTTGAGACACACACACAGAGAGAGAGAGAGAGAGAGAGAGAGAGAGAGAGAGAGACAGAGACAGAGAGAGAGAGAGAGAGAGAGAGAGAGAGAGAGAGAGAGAGAGAGAGAGAGAGAGAGAGAGAGAGAGAGAGAGAGATCTAAGAATAAATAATCAGTTCAGGTAGAAGGATTCCAAGCCTAAAGCCTGCCTGGACAACTTAACCCTCCTCAATAAATAACAAAATAAACAATTAAAAAAATAACATTTTTAAGGGCTAGAGACTAGTCCAATGGTCTAGTTCCTGCCTAGCACATTCAAGGTCCTAGGTTCAATTCTCAGTACTATAAAAGGAAATAAAAGGGTTGGAGAGATAGCTCAGCAGTTAAGAGCACTGACAGCTCTTCCAAAGGACACAGGATCAATTCCCAGCACCCACAGGGCAGCTCACAACTGTCTGTAACTCCAAGATCAGACACCCTCATATGAACATACATATAGACAAAACACCAATACAAATACAATAAATATGTTTATTTTAAAAAGATTTTCATTTAAAAAGGAAATAGAAGAGTATAAAAAGAAAAGGTTCATTAAATAAATACATCAGGATGCAAAGGACTCTGATATTTCTTATACTTGCTTACAGAGATGAGAAGAAAGGAAGCCCAGAGGTGCTGTGAAATCTGCACTGGCCTCGACAGAAGAGGGACAGGTACAGGGCAGAAAAGAGGCTTCCCTCCCATTTGACGTCACCTGCCTGTCTTTGACTATATACATGCATGAACAAGCAGCTTTTAGTCTCAAGTGAGGGTGGTGGTACATGCCTGTATTTCCAGCACTTGAGGGGTCGAGACAGGAGGGTCTCCATTAGGACAAGGTCACTCACTCAGCCCACAACAACAAAAGAAAAGCTCTCCTTTACAATAAACAGACAAGGCCTTTTCACAACAAAGCCTACGAGAACAGAACTAGTGTTTGTTTATAAGCTTCTCTTGCTCTGAGGGATCCCTAGAGTCCTCGAGAAGCAACCTCCCCACTTACATTTGCTAAACATGAGGTAACAACGCCACGTTAACCAAAGTGCAAAGCATTTGGGTTAGATAGGTTAAAAGTGAGAGGTGTGCTTTCTAAAATAGCTAGCCTCTTTCCTCGAGTTTATGTTTAAACTTACATATGTACTTTACTCAAATTCCCCTCAATTTGTATTCATTTTACCCCTCCCCAGCCCACTGCCAGACAGGGTTTCCCTGTGTAGTCCTGGCTGT
This sequence comes from Mesocricetus auratus, assembly GCF_017639785.1. Lineage (NCBI taxonomy): Eukaryota > Metazoa > Chordata > Mammalia > Rodentia > Cricetidae > Mesocricetus > Mesocricetus auratus. Next base: position 5,736,434 of record NW_024429216.1, on the reverse strand, counting down.
CCTGGAACTCACTCTGTAGACCAGGCTGGCCTTGAACTCAGAGATCTGCCTCCCTCTGCTTTCCAAGTGCTGTACCTGCTTAAAAACTAAGAAATTCTCCCACATAAACACAATGTCACTATTACATCAACAACATTGAACATTGGTAAAATAAGAAAATCTATACAGTTGTGGGGCTGGAGAGGTGGCTCTGTGGTTAAGAGCACTGACTGCTCTTCCAGAGGTCCTGAGTTCAGTTCCCGAACCCCATATCAGGTGGCTCACAACTGCCTGTAACTCCAGCTGCAGGGAACCCAGTGCCTTCTTCTGGCCTCTGTGAGCAACCCCTCAGCGTGCACATATCCATACACATATATTCATATTTTTAGATCTACATATTCAAACATTCCTAATAATTTTAAAGATACCCTTTTCAAAATTAACTTGTTAAATACCATGATTTAGTCAAGAATTTGACACTGAGGCTGGAGAACTAGCTCAGGGTTAAAAAGCAATGCTATTCTTGGAGAAGACCCAGGTGCAGTTCCCAGCACCCACACTGGGCACTCCTAATTGCCTGCAACTCTAGCTCCAAAAGCACCAACACCCTCCAAGGCCACCAAGTGCAAACACGGGACATGGACATGCATGCAAGACCTCACACATACATATAAAATAATGTGAGTCTCTTAAAATTATACTTATAAAATGTTCTCTTGCTTACATTCGTTCAGTGGATCCTTTTATAGATTTGTTTCTAAATGCCTTGGGGGCTTCTTTCACTCCTGAAGTTAAGCTCCAGTTATATATAATGATATGGCTTTCTTTAAACACACTGCCCATCCTGTTCCCATGCCTAGAAACCACACCTGATTTCCGACCACCCTGCTGCTCCTTTACCAAAGCCCTGTTCTTAAGTCAAAACTACCTCACTTCTTGGCTGGGGTATTCCTTTATGTAGACTTCCTTAGACTCCTGAAGTCCTTAAGCTCCCAAACTGTGGCGTTTATTCCTCTGCAATAGTATTATCTGTTGACATGCCAGGCTCCCTAGTATTATGAAGCATTTATAGTATGGATTGATATAAGACTCGGTGTTTCATGACATAGCACAATAACTCACAGGAAAAGATGCAGCAAATTTTGTGAAATGAATTTTAAAACACCAGGATTAGTATGTTGAAGTCTCTAATGGAAAATTGGACATTTAGGGAAATAAGCAAAGAAATGAAAACTGGGAAAGAAAAAGATGCTATAAAACAACAATAACTTTGAATGTCTTTGTGCTGATCAGCAGAATCAATACATCAAGGGAAAGCATTAATGAGTTTAAGGATACATCAATAAACAAACACTTTCTAAGCATTAACGCAAAACACTGGAAAACAACCAAACTATGAGACCAAAGCATAGATACTACATATGCAAATGAATTGCCGAAAGGAGATGTATTTTAAGCAATAATCCACAGGGAATGTTAGAAACTGATAGCAGATCTGGTTACAATCCTGAAACGCTCAGAGAATAGGAGCGGGGAGGACAACACACACACACACACACACACACACACACACACACACACACACACACACGCAAGCGCGCGCATGAACGCACGCACACGCGCATACAAGCATAGCATACTGAAAATAAAAAGGAAGCTAGCAAAAACCCAACACCATATCCCTACAGAAAGGAAAGAACTATAGCAGTCTTAAAAGTAACCACAGACACAAAACAGAGTACAGGGAGTGTTTGCTTTAAGAAGAAAACACCAACCCAGAACTGTTTATCCAGTTTCAACAGTGAAGGACATAGAGAAACTCAAACAAAAACCGAGGGAATTTATGCAAGCAGATCTTCCAAGGAATGGTTGGTCTCGATGGCATATTCCTGTAAATCCCAGCATTTGCAGGCAGAGGCAAGAAGATCTTAAGTTGGACAACAGCCTGGCTAGAAATCAGAGTCAAAGAAACACACCCTGACCCTGAAACCAGAGGAAAACACACACACACACACACACACACACACACACGCACGCACGCACGCACGCACGCACGCACGCACGCACCCCTTGACCCTGAAATCAGAGCCAGTGAAGAAACCATAGCCAAAGAAACACACTCTGCCCCTGACCAACTTAGCACAAAAGCCCAAATCTCTTAACAGGAAAATCAACCAATCCCTGAGCACAAAATTCAGCCAATCTCTGAGCTTGTCCAAGCTCAGGAATTGAAATCTGACCAATACCCATGAAGAAAATCTTCACCTTGGAAAAACTCTGCCCTTAAGAAGCTGTGGTGGTGCACTCCTTTAATCCCAGCCCTAGGGAGACAGAGGCAGGGGGTTCTCTGTGAGTTCAAGGCCCTGCTCCACTCTGGTGAAAGATGGTCTTCACCAAAGCTCATTCAAGAGATTTATTGGGAGGGAGGAATCCAGGAGTGGCTGCCTCTGCCTGGGTGGAAAAAGACAGCTTCCAACTGAACAGGCATAGGGCTTACATAGGGTTCCTTAGGGGCAGAGTTTTTCCAGAGTGAAGATTTTCAGGGTGGGAATTGGCCAGATTTCAATTCCTAAACCTGGACAAGTTGCCTTTTTAATCCCTGACAGAGGCAGCCACTCTCCTGGACTCCTCCCTCCCAATAAACCTTGTGACTGAGTTCTGGGTGAGACCTTCCTTCTTGAGCAGGGCAGAGAATAACAATTTTTGCTGGAACAGAGAAGCAACGGACATGCCAGCAAGGAAACTCCCTTAGCGGAGTAGAGCAGAGAATCAACAGACGTTTCTGTGGGGAAACTCTCTTAGCAGAGTAGAGCAGAGCTAAGCTGTAACAGTTCTCTCAGAGAGGAGCAGGATGGCTTCGTTCCTGAGGGGAAACCATCACCCACCTGGACAGAGCTTCAGGTAGAGCCTGGCTCCTGACAGCCAGGGTACTTTCCCTTCAGAGCTGTAACACTTACATTTTCCCTTCAGAGCTGTAACACTTACATTTTGGTGCTGGAAACCCAGGACTGGCTGCTTTCTAGCTGTCTACCATCTTTTTTCTCTCAGTTCACCCAGGATCTCCAATGGGAGGCTCAGACCGTCCTTACCTCCAGGGTCAAACAGACTCACTGGGCCACCGTAGTGCTACAAAATCAGTGAGGATTAGATCCACTAACAGCAGAAAGAGGTGTGTTGTGCGATGTTTTGTTTGTGTTCTGACAAATAAGGCTTGCCTGGAGATCACAGGGAGGAGATAGCCACTAGTTAACCATAGAAGCTGGAAATGGTGGCGCACACCTTTAATCCCAGCACTCAGGAGGCAGATACTGGAAGGGGTAAGGTGGGGTGTAGACAGATCTGTCTTTTCAGACAGAGGAACGAGACAGGAGGAGACAGCTGGCAACTGCTCCTAGTTCTTTGATATTCTGGGTTTTTACCCCGATATCTGACTCCTGATTTACTGATTAAGATTATTTAGACTAACACTTCAAAGGTGGTCTTTGTCTCTTCCTAAGGAAGAATTGTTGGTTCTATGCCAACCAGTCAGGTACAGTAAATGACAAGATCTGACAGCTCCAGATGGATCTCCAAAAAAGTAAGAATCAGTCGATGCCTCTGGCTAGTGGCTCTTTAACAGTTCAATATGGGACTGGATATAACCCTTCTTAAACCCTTTCTCCTGCTTTTCTTAATCCTACTAATGTACCCTGCTTTATAAACTTACCTAGATTTCTTCAAAAACAGACTTAGAAGATTTCTCACCAGGACTGTAATCAGTTGCTATTATATGATTACTCCTGATTATACACTGATGGTGAAGATCAAGCTCACCCAAAGGACCTTGACGCCCTGATTCAACAGGAAGTGGTCTAAAGATAGCATTGCCCCCTTTCTGTGATCTGATTGGTTACCACTAATAAACAAAAAAGGGGGGAATGTAAGTCCCTTAAGCCACATGAGTGGCCAGGCCCTTCCCGCAAGGACCTCAAACTGCCAGGTTCCACCCACAGAACATTCTAACTGCCCTAACTGCTGGACCCTGCCGCACCCTACACAGTAAAAAGCCCAATCTCTGGACATGAAATCCCCAATCTCCGCCCTGAAAAGACCCACCCTGAAAAGTTCCCATACCCTTCTCAAGGAATTCATAGAAATCCTGTATCCTGTTCAGTTTGCTGCTGTTTCTAAAACTATATCATGGTGAATCACAATCTGTGAGTATATTTTATTTAAAAAACAAATTTTTAGGTCAGGCAATGATGGTGTATGCCTTTAATCCCACCATTTGGGAGACAGAGGCAGGCAGAGTTCAAGACCAGCCTGGACTACCTAGTGAGTTTCAGGACAGCCAGAGAGATTCATCGGGAAACCCTTTCTCAAAAAACAGGACCTGGAACTTGCTATATAGACCAGGCTGGCCTGGAACTCACAAAAATACACCTGCCTCTGCCTCCCTAGTGCTGGGGTTAAAGGTATCCACCACCACACCTAGCTTGTATTTTTAAAAAACAAATTATATACTTGGAGTGGTAAGTGGGTAAATATACATATAGATACCTTAAACTGTTAAAAAACATTTCCTAGTTTTGTAAACACACATGCCTAGAAACAGTGACCATACCAACAGTAATAAGCATTATAATAATGGTTTTTAAAAATGACTAAAAACATTCTATTTTTATTTTAATTATTACTTACACGCACACACCCATGCATACTGGAAAAGACAGAGGAGCATTAGATCACCTACAGTTGTGAGCTGCCTGATGTGGGTGCTGGGCATCAAACTCAGGTCGTCTACAGGAGCAGCCAGTGCTCTTACCCAGTGAGCCACCTCTCCAGTCCTCATTATGCTTTTAAATGCTATTTCTCACTAAGAGGAATCAGGGCACTATACAGAAAATATTGACTTCATGACTAGAGCAGAAAACGTTCAAGATGAATAGCTGGTGGCAACAAAAATACCGGGAATTAGAAAAGATTATTGAGGCCATGCTGAAGGGCTCAGAAGCCATCTTGAAGCGCTGCCAAATAGAAAGAATGGACTTCAAGTAGAAAGTAACGGCAAAGACTTGAAAAACAAGCATGTTGAAATCAATGAGCACAAAATGATAACACAAACAGGAGCTTAGGAAGAGATGCCCGAGGCTAGCTGGGGAGACTGCTCAGTAGTCAAGAGCACCAGCTGCCCTTGCAAAGGACGCGGGTTCAGTTCCCAGCACCCACGCTGGATGTCTACAGCCACCTGTGGATAACTAGTTCCAGGGGACTGGACACTTAGTCTGGCCCCGAAGGCACTCGCATATACACGGTGCACACAAAGGCAAGTAGGCACACATAAATAAATTTGGGGAGGGGGCAGCTTGGTGACAGTGGAGCATGTCTTTAATCCTAACACTCAGGAGGCGGAGGCAGGCGGATCTCTGCGAGTCCAAGGCCAGCCTGGTCTACAGAGTGAGTTCCAGGACAGCCTCCAAAGCTACAGAGAAACACTGCCTCAAAAGAAAAAAGAAAAAAAAAAAAAGAATCAAATTCTTAACCAAGTCAACCCTGTTGTATCTTGTTACAGTCACACTCTGCATCAATTCTTTCAGCCAAGTACCCCAGCTCTGCTGCAACACTGTACTGAGAGCACCACTCACCATTCTCACTCCGGCACTCTGGAGCTCCAACATATTCTCTTAGACTATTCTCAGTTTCCTAACCGGTCTTTCCGCTCCGTCCCTCACCCTGTCCCTGCCCTGTCTGCATTCCTTATCCAGCTGCTCACTGTCACCAGAGCAGCCAAAGCTGCCATTAAGCAGATATACTACTACTCCCATGTTCAAAATACTCAAGGTAAAAGTCGGAATCATTATTCAGGACTACAAGTCCCAGCATCCTCTGCTCTCCTCCCCTGCACTGAGCCTCCTTCTCACATCTTGCTCTAGTCTCTCGCCACATATGCTGTTGTAGTCAGCACCAGCATTTTCCCCCACACAGGCATGACAACCTCAAAGCCCATTTAGCTGCATTCTCCCTATCCGCAGCAACCCTTCCTCAGCCGTGGACATACCCACCTCCTTTTCTCCCGTCACCTCCTTACCGCTCCTTTTCAATAGCGCTTCCCTGGCCACTCCATCTAAAACTCTTCTTCCCGTCTCTAAACATCCTCCTACCCGACTTTCTTTCTCAGTATCTTCAGCACTTGATATATTTCATTTACTTTCTTTGTTTATTGTCTGGCCCACGGCAATGTACGCAACATGACAGTTGAGCGGTTGGTTCTTTTGTTCAGTGCTGTATCCCAAGCAAGGATGTGTGACTGACACTCGATAAATACTCAGTTTATAAGAGGATGCTCAGCAGAGGAGGAGTGAAAGCTGGAAACAAAACACTATTTTAGAAAAACAAATCAAAATGCTTGATTTTGGTAACAAGCACTGTAAACTAAATTTTATATTATAACTATGAAGTTAACAAAGATTACTATCACTTACGGTATTTATTGTTATCTAGGGTGTATCGCTATCCAATATTAAGATGCATCTATTATTTTAGTAATGGAGTAGGATGTTAGAGCCTTGCACTGGGAACAAATGTTTAGATTTAGGGAGGTTTTAATAAGGATTGTAAGCGTATCAATTCCACTTCTAAATGCCTGGCCCAGGGAGGGAGGAAGGAAGGGGGGTACATTAAAACATCGCCAAAAAGTTCTTCATAAACTTGGCTTATAACTTCAAGAAGTTGAAAAGACACAAATTATTCAGGAGACAGACGCATATATACGTATACCAAGAAAAGTTTAAATTGTATACATTTGTAACTGCTTTTTGTTTTTGTTTTATGAGCAGGGTTTCTCTGTATTGTTTTGGAGGCTGTCCTGGAACTCGCTCTGTAGACCAGGCTGGTCTCGAACTCCAGAGATCCACCTGCCTCTGCCTCCCGAGTGCTGGAATTAAAGACATGCGCCACCACCACATGCTCTTTATATGAGCACATATTCACAAAAGAGTGTAAAAGAAGTACATTTAAAAGACGCTGCATGACTAGGAAAACTGAGTAATTTTTATTCTTTGGGCTTTTCCGTATCTTGGTATTTGGGGAATGGAGTGGGGGCAACAAGGGGAATGACACAAGACAGCTTGTCAACACTGCAAATACACGGCCAAGCGTTGGGGCTGCCAGTATTTCACATAAAAATGTATTTCCCATTATTATAAACGACCAAACGCGGTCTCCACACATCTGCACACACCATCCTACCTAACTTCCGCCCAGAGTTTCTCATTCATCCATCATCTCGGGTCATGCACTTGTGCAACCGTGCTCGTGAAGGCCCCTGAAGGATAGCGAGCAAATCACAGCCACACCGCGCCCAGGCCACGGCCGCTGTAAACGGCCAGCATCGCCTCCTCCATCCACACCAGGGGCCACAGGGCCCCGCTCCCACCCAGCACAAAGAGTCCCGGCCTGCGGGCTCGCGGCTTCCCGGGGACTCACCGCCGAGCCCGGCCACAGGCCGCGATCCCACCCCGCCGCCGCCCAACGCTCACGGCCCGGGGTGGGGGTGGGGGCCACGGCCCGCGCGCCTAACGCTGGCCGGGAAGAAGCGCCGCAAACCTGGGTCCGTTAGACGCCGGGTAGCACTTCCCAGAGGGCCCCGCGGCTCGCCGGGCGGGTCGAGCGAGCCGGGCGTGTGCCCAGGGGAGGGCGCGGCGCTCCAGCAGGAGGATCGGCGTAGGCCTGCACCGGGCCGCGGGGGACTTGGGGCAGCCGCTTCCCTGCGGCCTGGCATTCGCTGCCTGGGTCTGCAGCTTCCAACTGGAAAGCATCCAAACGGGTCCGCCGCTTTCTTGCTCCGGACTACATTTCCCAGAGGCCTTCGCGGCCCGAGACTTGCGCTCACCCAAATGAAAACCGGCCTTTGCTTGCATCTGAGCATCTCGGGGTTAAGAAGTCTGGTCTAGTTAGCTGGGTTAATGACTGCGCTTATTTAGCTCCCTTCTGTCTGGTTCCCTAAGAAAGTTCTTTTCTCAAGGTCTGGCATTTGGACAAAAGCCCCCAATTCCCACAGGGGCTAGGAGAAAGTTCCTGCTTGCTCAAAAGGGAGTCATTCTCTTTATGGCAAGAGGAACTTGTGGTTCTTCCATTAACACTGACTGTGGTGCCTTTTAACTCGCTGGGCTCCCCCAGTTCCCGCTCACAAGCCCCCACCTCAGCTCACAAGCCGCCTATCTCCCCTTCCCAGTGAACAGGGGAATCTGTCCCCGGTCACGTCTTGCTTTCCCAGGAGACAGCTTTGACAGTCTGCAATAAACTTTTCCCCTTTCACCCACGGAGCGGTTGTTTTGGTTTCTTTACTGGGCTTTTCCGGGCTCCCCCAGCGATTGTCTACCTCTTTACAGGAAGGGTGGTCCTCCGGGAGACATAAACTCTTTGGTTGGTAGCTGGCAGTGAAGGGGTTAAACTCGCCCACCTTATTTACTTATCCACCCTCCCAACAGGTGTCTCTCCCAACAAAGAGCCAACCATGCACTGTACCCTTACATTCAGGCTTGAGGGAGAAAACAGAGAACCTAAGTCAGCCTCAGTATCTCAAGGACAAACCCAGAAGCCCCCTTCTGAGTCACGTTCAACTTATCCAGATAGGTCCAAAAATGATAAAACTGAACCTCCACCAATGAAAAATATGTGATGTAGCTGATGCTTGCTTCACCATTAAGTTTGAGATGACCTAATTGATCCTGAAACTCCCTTTAGTTGTGCTTAAGAGGAGCCTATACATTCTCTCAGGGGGCGTGACCATTTTTTACAGTTGAACGACAGGTGAACCACCTCAAGTGTGGTATAATAAATGCTCTTTGTTCTTGCATGTTATCTGAGTCTAGGGTCTTCCTTCAGCAGAAGCAGGAGTTACATCACTTGAGTGTGTGTGTGTGTGTGTGTGTGTGTGTGTGTGTGTGTGTTACAAGACCATGGGCTTGTGGTGTGGAGTTTATGGAGTTGAGAGACCCTGAGGTTTAATGATGTTTAAGACTGAATTGCTGGGCATTGGTGGTGCACGCCTTTAATCCCAGCACTCGGGAGGCAGAGGCAGGTAGATCTCTGTGAGTTCGAGGCCAGCCTGGTCTACAGAGTGAGTTCCAGGACAGCCTCCAAAACAATACAGAGAAACCCTGTCTTTCTGTCTTGAAAAACCAAAAAAAAAAAAAAAAAAAAAAAAAGAAAAGAAAGAAAGAAAAAGAAAAAGAAAAAAAAGAAAGAAAAACAAAACTATGTGTTCACATGAAATATAGAGTCAGATTGAAAAGATACAGAGGTCGCGGCTAAGTGGCAAAGTGCTTGCCTGGCATGCTTGAGGACCTGGGTTCCAGGAGAAAGATCTATAGAGAGATGGCTCAGCAAATAAGAACACTGTGGAAACTAAAGCCCTCTTTTTGGCCTCTCTTGGCACTAGGCATGGCTCGTGGTGCACATCCACAAATGCAGGCAAAAACACAAAGTAAAACTAAGCAAATATTTCCGTTTATTTTATGTGCATGCTGTTCTACTTGCATGGATGTCTGCATACATGTGGTTTGGCCGTGGAAAGCCAGTGAGAGCCTGTCAGTGCAAGCAGAACTCCACGGTGCTGCTGCCCTTTCTGTCCGGACTACATTTCCCAATGGCCCCAGCGGGAGCTGGGCCGTCGCCCCTTGGAGTCCTCCAGGAGCCCGGGCATCTGAGCCGCTTCTTTCGCGTCCCTTCCCCCTGAGGCTCTATAGATTCAGTCGACCTCAGGGCAGCGGGTGCGGAGGAGCGAGAGCCTTCCGGGCAGAAACGGGATCCTCGCGCCGTCCGTCCTGCCGGTGAGGAGTGGGCCGGGAGTGGCCAGCGCGCGTCTCTCGGACACGGGTCGTCAGGCCCTCTGGGCGCCCCTGGGAGGGCGAGACTGTCACCCGATGCGCGAGTCCACGCCGACCGTGTGGCAGGGTGCGAGTGAATCTGCACCGGTGCCTTCCCCCTCGTGCACAGGCTAGAGCGTGAGGCCGTTGTTAGTGATGCCAGCCGGTGGCACCCGGACGTTTGAGCATGGAGGGGTGGTGGTGGGAGAAGGTGAACATTTGCTTACGCCCAGGGCCTTTAACTGTGGCGTATGTGTGACGGCGGCTGGCAGTGTGGTCTTTGATACTTTGGGCATGTGAGGGTCCTGCGACTGGCACCAGGTGTCGTTTCAAGCCGGCCAAGCTGTGAAGGTGTGCTACCAAGTTTCTGAATCACTCTAGTTGGAGAGAAGGATGGTCGAGTTAAACAACTGCATTTAATCCTAGTGACTTAATTACCCGAGGTGTGTCTTTAAGCAACCGCACTTCTCTTCATATGTAAACTCTGTATATTTGCTGCCCAAGTAATAAATTGGTAATGACTTAAGCATGGATTATATTGTATGCAAACAAATTGCCAGGTCTCTGTCCATGCTTAGTTTATTGGAGGAAAGGTTACAACAGGAGGCAAAATAAATAAATAACTTTAAAAAACCCTAAATTGGTAGGTAATCCTGAATACTGGGAGGAACACCTAGTCTCTCATGTTCTTTTGCCATCTCAGTTATCCGGGGGTGGCCATTTCTTAAGAGATGATGGCGCACGCCTTTAATCCCAGCACTCGGGAGGCAGAGGCAGGCGGATCTCTGTGAGTTCGAGGCCAGCCTGGACTACCAAGCGAGTTCCAGGACAGCCTCCAAAGCCATAGAGAAACCCTGTCTCGAGAAACCCTGTCTCGAAAAACCAACAAAATAAAAGAGAGAGAGAGGAGAGAGAGAGAGGAGAGAGAGAGAGTCGCGAGGGAAAAGAAATGGCTGGCTCTTGGGCTTCTTAAAAACCTTGCGTCAGGCGAGCTGGTGTGTTCTCTCTTTAAGCACCTTCCTGCTTTCAAAGGGAGCAGCGGCAGCTTCCCTTGTGAAACGATTTCGGGTGACCAGCATGTGACATCCCAAAGCCCTCCCCGGGGACTCCCGGGAGTCCAATCCCTGGTTATCTCACTTGACCTCATCTCATTTCTTTCATGGCATGTGAAACTCAAGTCAGCTCACTAGGATCCTTAAACCTTTTAAATATAATTAAAACATTTTTGTCGTTTTCAAAAGATTTTTTCAAGTGTGTGTGAGTGCATGCCAGCTGTGTGGCACCAGCAGAGGCCAGATGAGGGAGCCGAAGCCCCTGGTGCTGGAGTTACAGGCACTTGTGAGTCACCTGACCTGGGTTGGCCTCGAACTCATGGAGATCTCTTGCAGGAATTTTGTCTGTATTGTGGTCTGTGAAGTCAGGCGTTGGTTCACATTCAGATGGTCCAAATGGATCAGAGAGTTCCTGGCGACCTGGAGAAAGAGAGGCCTCCGGAGAAGAGGAGGCAGGGCCAGAAGGTTGCACCAATCTTTTGGAGCCCTGAAGGGGACTGTGTGTGTGTGTGTGTGAGTGTGTGTGTGTGTGTGTGTGTGTGTGTGTGTTGTGGTCATTGTGATTTGTCTCTCAGGTTTATCCTTGTATTTGTCCCTCAGTTTTATTATATAATAAATGGTAAAAGAAATCACAATAGAGCCTCACCTGCCTGTGCCTCCCGAGTGCTGGGTTAAAGGCTTATCGTGCTATATACATTTTTAATATGTACTTTTACACACACTGTTCCCTCTTGCTGGCATGTTGTTCCCCCATATATAGGGTAAATGCCAGCTTAATTCTAGTTACTTCCCAAACATCATGCACGCATCAACAAATCTGAAGTACCTGTTGACAGTGGGTGACGCAGGACTTAGTCCTGGCCTCTTCTTCCTGTACCCACACTCACTGCCTTGGGAATCACATCTTGTTTCATGGCTTAAAGCAGTATGCGTATGCCCACAGTTACCTGACTGTACATCTAAACTTTTTTTTTAATACGTGGTCTCACTGCAGAGACCAGGCAGGCAAGGCTGCACCTGCCTCTGCCTTCTGAACGCTGTGATTAAAGGTGTACACCACTACACCCGGCTAGATCTCATTCCTGAACCTGGCTTTCATCTCTAACTGCCTACTGAACACGTCCATGTGGTTGTGTAACAGCTGTCTCAAATGCAAACGTCTTTGAAACTGTAAGATTCAGGAGTGGGAGAGTGTCACCATCCGGAGTAAACTAGGGAACGAGGGAGCCCTCGCTCTTCCATCAGGGAGCTGTTTGTTCTACCTTTGAGATACAGCTAGAACTAGGCTGCTTCTGTTCTGTTTTGAACCCTTGTCTCTGTGGACTGTTGCCATATTCTCCAGGCTTCGCTGTCTATATTCTCCAGGCTTGGCTGTCTATATTCTCCAGGCTTCGCTGTCTATATTCTCCAGGCTTGGCTGTCTACTCCCATTCGTCCTCTCCTCTTGTCTGTTTCACCCATATCTCTGGCACTGTTTGGCTCCTTAAACTTGAAATTCTCTTGCTTGGGCTTCCTGAGTGCTGTGATCACACCCATCTTCTTCTAATTTTTTTTTTCAGTTTTTAGAGACAGGGTTTCTCTGTGGCTTTGGAGCCTGTCCTGGAACTCGATCTGTAGACCAGGCTGGCCTTGAACTCACAGAGATCCACCTGCCTCTGTCTCCCAAGTGCTGGGATTAAAGGTGTGCGCCACCAATGCCCAGCCTAATATTTTGATCACAGTTGATTGACTCTATATGTGTAGTCCATGTAAATATAGAGGCTAAGTACATTGTCATCATTTGCTAGAGGTCAAATTAATTTTTAATTTGGGATTTAAGCCCTTTTTAAAAATGCAACGCCATCAATGAAACACAGGCCCTTGCATGTGCGAGGCAAACACTCTTAGCACTAAGCTATGTCTGCAGCTGGCCTTATTTTTTGTTGATTATATAGACTAACAAGCTGCACAAAAGAGGGTGAGGACTAGAGGGATTGCTCAGCAGTTAAGAGCATATTCTGCTCTTGCAGAGGACCTGAATTTGTTTTCCAGGGCCCATGTCAGGCAGCCCACAACTGCCAGTACTCCAGCTCAGAGATTTCTGACGCCCTCTTCTGGCCTCCATAGGCACCTGCATACACACACACACACACACACACACACACACACACACACACACACACGTTAAAAATGAATTGAAAAGCCATGTATGTCATATATACATTATTATATGTGAATTTATTTCTTATGTATTAGGTGTTTTGCCTGTACGTATGTGTGCCATGTGCATTCAGTGTCCCTGGGTGTCAGAAGTGGGTGTTGGATCCCTAGAACAGGAGTTACTACTAGCTTGTTTTGTTTGCATGGACACAAAATTAAGTCAAATGCGAAAACAGGGATAGAGCTCTGAGTGGATTACTTGCCTAGCATTCACACAGCCCTTAGTACACACACACACACACACACACACACACACACACACACACACACCACATACATATACCCCCACACTACACACACATACACACACCACACACCATATACATACACATATACACCACATACCATACACACATACATACACACACCATACACACATACACCCCCCACACATACACATACATACACACACATCCCACACCACACACACACATACACACACCACACATACATACACACCTCCCACACCCCCCACACCCTATACCACACACACACACACACCACACATACATACACACACCCCACACCACACACACCACACACCACACACACCCACATACACACACCACACACATACACACACCACACACCACATACATCCCCCCACACACCACATACCATACACACATACATCCCCCCACACATACACACACACACCATACCACACACATCCCACACCCCACACACACATACACACACCACACACCACATACACACACACCACATACCATACACACATACACACACACACCATACACACATACACCCCCCACATACACATACACACACACCACATACCATACACACACACACCACACACATATATGCACATGCCACATACCACACACACACACATATCACACACATATACACACCACATACACACACACACACACCATATAAAATGTAAAACAAGTCACATCCTTTTATGTTGCTTTGACAACAGGTCATATCTTTTGTTTTCTGTAAGGTTTAAATTTTATTTCAAAACACATACATGTAATGTCTGTTAGGCTCAGCAGCAAGTGGTCACATAAAGAAATCTGGGGTGCAAATGAATCATAGCTCCATTGACCTGCTCCTGGAGACGGAAGCAAAATTATGAATGATACTTCCGTTTCTCTACACAAGAACAATTTGCTCTGTCCAGTCTAGCACAATCTTCAGAGCTGAGAAAGTAACTGTGAGCCATTTTTATCCCCTTGAGCTTCTTGAAATGTTCAACCTTTTATTCATTCATTCAAATGGTCCAGTGAGTATTTTTGTTTGTTTTGTTGTTGTTGTTTTGTTTTTCAAGACAGGGTTTCTCCATGTAGCTTTTGGAGCCTGTCCTGGAACTCGCTCTGTAGACCAGGCTGGTCTCGAACTCACAGAGATCCGCCTGCCTCTGCCTCCCGAGTGCTGGGATTAAAGGCGCGCGCCACCACATCCGAGTGATCCAGTGGGTATTTGAATGTCTAGTGAGCATCAGTACTGTTCTGTCATTGGAGATGCAGCTGCGGCCAATGCAAACACATGGCTCTCATGGTGTTTACGTTTAAGTCATGGGAAAGGGGAGGCCAGCAGAGGGCTGAGTTGTAGCTCAGTTGACAGAGTGTCTGTCTGCCCAGTGTACTCTAAGCCCCAAGTTTAAACCCAGGACCTCGAAAGCCAGGTGTGATAGTGCACACCTGTAGTGCTGGCACTTGGGAGGTGGGGGCAGGAGGATCAGGGGTTCAAAGACATCTTCAGCTACACAGAATTTGAGACCACCCTGGAATACATGAAACCCTGTCTCAAAAATAAAATAACATGCCGGATAGTGGTGGTGCACACCTTTAGTCCCAGCACTCGGGAGGCAGAGGCAGGTAGATCTCTGTGAGTTCGAGGCCAGCCTGGTCTTCAAGAGCTAGTTCCTGGACATCCTCCAAAGCCACAGAGAAACCCTGTCTCGAAAAAACAGATAGATAGATAGATAGATAGATAGATAGATAGATAGATAGATAGATAGATAAATATACAGAGCTGCATACGCGTGTATGTGCACATAAAGCACTCCTACACATAGCTTACAAGCAAATACAGCAAGCATAGCTAGGGGAGTAGGGAATTGGAGTAGCAGCGCCGTTGTTCTGTGTTGCACAGGATGATCAAAGGAGGTGGGTCACTCTGGAATGTAACATAGGCTCTCTGGCTGCAGGGAGGTCCAGCCCTAATGGAATGAACCTCGAATCGCCATTCAGAAGCATATTATTGGTTGTTACACAAAGGCTGTTTTTTGTATAAGCCATGTTCCTCATACCTTAGTCTCCTTGATCTATTCTTATGTCCTCTGAAGGCAATCGCCACAGCCCGTATTGTGTATTGTTTGTCCTCATTGTGTGTGTTTGCAGGGCTCAGTAATTCAAGAGGCTCCAAATGTGAGCACTGTCTTGCAACAGATGGAAAAGTCCCTCAGGAAAAAAGCTCTATAAATCATAGAAATCAGTCATGGTTCTCTACTGTGATTTCTTCAGGTCTAAGCACCTCGAACTATTACATTCTAATATTACTAGAGACAGTGAGAAACAACTCTGCCATTCTAATGTTCCGTAGATACAATGACTCTGCTAGATTCCCACTCCAGAGCATAGCTGCACTGTTCAGAGTGATCTGAGAAAGACAGAGGCTCTGAGAGAGAGCATGGAGGACACGTTTGGGGGTGTCATGTCAGGGAAAGCCCGCTGCCCCAGTGCTGAGGAAATGAGGTGGGCGTGGCAAAGAAGGTTACTTCCTTTCATTTCTTTCACTTCAGGAAATGGTGACCTTCAGGGATGTGGCAGTAGACTTCTCCCAAGAAGAATGGGACTGTCTGACCCCTTCTCAAAGGCATTTGTACAGTCATGTGATGCTGGAGAACTACAGGATCTTGGTGTCCCTGGGTAAGTGTGCTAGATCATGGCGACTTGGCACAATCTAAAGTCATCTAAGAGAAGAGAACTTCAATTAAAGTGCCCCCACAAGAGCAGGCTGCAAGTCATAGGCTTAATTAATGATAAATGGGGGAGGGTCCAGCCCATTGTGGGTGGTGCCATCCCTGGACTGATGGTCCTGGATTATATAAGAAGGCAGGCTGAGCAAGCATGAGGAACAAGCCAGGAAGCAGCCCCTGCACGGCCTCTGCATCAGCTCCTGCTCCAGGTTCCTGCCCTGCTTGAGTTCCTGTCCTGACTTCCTTCAGTGATGGACTATGATGTGGAGGTGTGAGTCACATGAACCTTCTCTCCATTTTAGTCAGTGTTCTATTGCTGTGAGGAGACACTGTGTCCATGTCATCTCTTACAAGGAAAGCACTTAATTGGGTCTGGCTTACAGTTTCAGAGGTTCAGTCCATTGTCATCACGGCAGGAAGCATGGTGGCATGCAGGCACATGGTCTTGGAGAAGTGGCTGAGAGTTCTACATCTAAATCCACAAGCAACAGGAAGGGAGAGAGACATGCGGCCTGACTTGAGCTTTTGAAACCCCGAAGCCCACTCAGGTGACACATTTCCTCCAACAAGGCCACACCTACTTCAACAAGGCCTCACTTTGTTGTAGAATAGTCCTTTTGTACACTGAGAAGATGTGTTGCTTTCATTGTTAATAAAAAAAACTGACTGGTCAATAGCTAGGCAGGGTTTTCGGGGCAGAGAGAATGCTGGGAAGAAGGATGGTGGAGTCTGAGGAGTCCCAAGCCAGACATGGAAGAAGCAACATGGAAAGTACATAGATGAGGTAAACAAGCCTCAGGCAGCGCATAGATAATAGAAACGGGTCGAGTTAAGTTATAAGAGCTGGCTGGAGACAAGCCTACGCTATCAGCCGAGTATTTATAATTGCTAATAAGTCTCAGTGTGATTATTTGGGAACTAGCTGGTAGGAAAGAAGTCTGCCTACATCACCTCCTAATCCCTCTCAAGTAGTGCCACTCCCAGATGACAAACATCCAAATCTATGAGCCTACGGGAACCCTTCTCATTCAAGCCATTACACTTCCAAAGTTGTTTTGGTCGTGGTGTTGGATCACAGCAATAGTAACCCCAATTAAGACAGTAAGGATATCTTTCCCTTGCAAAATGAGGCTTCTCTTCATAAAGAACTTTGCTAGTGTCATTGTGAATATTTTGGTCACATCTGCAAGCAAAGCTTGGGTGAGTGAGTATCTGTCCTAATGCAAAACACACTGAGTTAACAGTAGATAGTCCTGTCATTGACCTGTGCCACAAGTTTCTCTTGTACTTTTAGGTTTTCTAGTAGGAGATTTTAAAAATGTTTATATACTGTGTGTTGGCACAGGCTTATGGAGGTCAGAAGATAACTTGCAGGAGTCAGTTCACTCTACTGTCAAATTCAGGTCATCATGCTTCTTCAGCAAGTGCCTTTACTTGTAGACTGTCTCACCAGCCCTGCCTTTTTTGAGATGGAATCTCTCACTGAACCTGGATGCTAGCTGTCCAGTGAGCTCCAGGCATCTGCTTATCCCTGTCTCCCATAAGCGTGATTACAGATGTACAGATGTGTGCCAACACGCTTTTTACATGGGTGCTTAGCTGATTGGGCTATCTCCTCAGCCCTAGGTATTCTTTTATTATTAACATTTTTTCATACAATATATTTTGATCATGTTTTCCTCTTCCCCGACTCCTCCTAGATCCTTCCCTCTCTTACCCATTCAACTTATACTTTCTCTCTCTCAAAAAAGAAAAGAAACAAAGCAATCAAGAAACTACCACCACCACCAACAAAAGTCACAAAATCAAATAGGCAAAGTACCGATAAGAAAAAAAGGGGGGGGCAGAACAAACAAGAGGAAGCAAAACTGCTATTGTACGTATTTTGTGTTAGCCTCCTCTTCCTAGGCGTGGGACCTGCCCTGCGGTGTGGCTGATACCAACTGTGAGCGGTCTGCCATCAGCATAACCAAGTCATCCCTTCTCCCATTCCAGGCCTTTGCTTTTCTAAACCCAGAGTGATCCTCCTGTTGGAACAAGGCAAAGAGCCATGGACGGTGAAGACAGAGCTGACAGACAGTTTGTCCACAGGTGAGTAGGGAGGAAAAAGCAGAGACCTTTGAAGGTGACGGCTCAGCCTGACTCAAAAAAGTGTCTCCTGGTCCTTTTTTTGTGGCGTGTTCCCAATGTTTTGGGCCTGAAAGAAACCTGGGGCCTTCCAGGGTACTCTCCCCCGTTGGCCAACCTTACCCTCTCCTCAAGCTTTGCCTTCTGCTTCTCAATGACGCGTTTCGTCTCTTCTCTCAACTCCTGTTGCTTCTCACTTTTATAGTTCCCACCTAGCCTTTAAATAGTCTCTTTCTGATTTGATGAACTCTGGGGCCATGCTGAGAGTAAATGAAGTACCAGGTTCAAATCCTGATTCTTATATGTAGTGAAATTCTAGGAAAGTTGCTTAATCTCTCTTTGTTTTGCTATTTCTAAAATAATGCTTTTGAAGTACCTTGAACTTTTCCTTTATGTAGTGTGAACTCAGTAGCTGTTGACTTCAATTAGAAGTAGTGCTGTCTCTCCAAATGCCTCGCCTTCCTCTGTTAGTTCATTCATTCTTATTCCTCTAATCAATACCAATATTACTCAACTCATACTTTAACATGGTACTTTCTTTTTTTAAGATTTATTTATTTATTACGAATACAACACCCTGCCTCCATGTACACATCAGAAGAGGGCACCAGATCTCATTACAGATGGTTGTGAGCCACCATGTGGTTGCTGGGAATTGAACTCATGACCTCTGGAAGAGCAGTCAGTGCTCTTAACCTCTAAGCCATCTCTCCAGCCCAACATGGTACTTTCAACGCCTCTCCTACCTGGCTCTCTGCCCTGAGTTCCTAGAGTGTTACATGTGTGTACAAATAATCAAAGAGTTATTAGGTTTGCAGGGAAGATATGATATATTTACGGATGGCATATATGAAGAGGAAACTTGGCATAAAGGAAACTCAGGTGAGAGGGAGAGAATTCTGGGTAGCTGGGAAGATGACATCTTTAACAAAAGCAAAGATAAGCAACTAGAGAACATTTGAGGAACAAAAGAGTAAGAGCTTAGGTGTGTAGTGCTGGAAGGATTTGCAGACAGACAGGAAACATTGAGGACAAATGAAGGACTAATGTTTTGTCATCATAAATATCTCTCTCAATCCTATATCCTGCATTGCCTCGGCCCATGTCTTATGTCAGTTTTATGAGACAGCATTTGATATCACAGTTGATATCAAGTGATACAGAATTAAATTGTACACATACGGAGTTTAGAGATTATTTTATTTTGAAACTGTGTGTGTGTGTGTGTGTTTTGTGTGTGTGTGTGTTTTGTGTGTGTGTGTGTGGTGTGTGTGTGTGGTGTGTGTGTGTGTGGTGTGTGTGTGTGTCTGTGTGTGTGTGTGTGGTGTGTGTCTGTGTGTGTGTGTATTGTGTGTGTTGTGTGTGTGTGTTGTGTGTGTGTGTGTGTGTGTTGTGTGTGTGGTATGTGTGTGTATGGTTACTTTTCTCTTGCTGTGAAGAGACACCATGATCAAGACAAGTCACAGAAGAAACAGTTTATTGGGACTTACGTTTTCAAAGGGCAAGTCCATGTGTTGTTTTTATATTTGCTGATCAGCAGCTACACATGATATTATCACTGCTTCAAGCCCGTGCTGGGGGGGGGGCTTTATGTCCTGTTGCTGCTTCAGCCACCTCCTTGTAGAGAGACAAATGCTGTTTTAACTAATTTTCCATCCTTTTATTCTACCAAAGAAGACTTGAGAGCCAGATGCTGTGGTGAAAACCTGCTACCTCAGAGAAGCAGAGAAAGCAGCTTGCTGACCTTCCTCCTCGGCCATAGTCTCAGAGAGTCTCTTCTCCTCTGTCTGAAAGCAAAACTCCTCCAACCAGAAGTCTCTCCCTTTCACTTCCTGTGCCCCTCTTTCTCCATCCTCTTGGCTTTCCCTCACATTCTGTGGTCACTTCCAACCAACTGGTTGCTTGCTCCACCTCTCAACCTATGGTTGATTTTATTTAAATAATGCAATCTCAGGGTTCACCATGTGACCACATATCCCACAACATCCATGACCATCTTGGCAGGGATCATGGCAGCCAGCAGGGAGGCATTGTTGCTGGACCAGTATCTAATAGTTTACATCTCATCCACTAGTAGGCAAAGAGCGAGAACAGGGAATAACATAAGCTTTTGAAGCATTTATGTTCACCCCATTTTGAAACATTAATGTCCAACAAGACCACACCTAATATATGCCGGACAGTTCCACAAACTGGGGACCAGTGACTCAGATACACGAGACTGGGGGCCATTCCCATCCAAACCACCACAGTGTGTGTGTGTGTGTGTGTGTGTGTGTGTGTGTGTGTGTGTGTGTGTGTGTGTGTGTACAGGTGCCTGAGGGGGACAGACATTGCGTCCCCTGGAGCTGGCGTTACAGGCAGTTGTAAGCCTGGATGCTTGGAGCCAGTTTTGGGTCCTCTGAAAGAACAGTAAGTTGTCCCATATCTCCATCCCATATGTGAAATTTAGGTAGAACAAAAATCCATTTAGTCACTTCCTAGATTAAGAAATAGACAACTGGCCTGGTGAGATAGCTCAGTGGGTAGCAACACTAATTTTCAAGCTTTACAATCTGAGTTCAACGCCTAGGGCCCAGTGGTGGACAGAGAGAACCAACTCTGGCAAGTTGTCCTCTAACATCCACATGATGAGTGGCATGTACATGCACATGCATGCATGTACACACACACACACTAAATTTTTTTCTTTTTTTTTTTTGAGACAGGGTTTCTCTGTGTAGTCAGTGGCCTCAAACTCATAGATCCACTTCCCTCTGCCTGCCAAGTGCTGAGATTAAACACATGTGCCCCCACTGCCCAGCAAAATAAATTTAACAATGTAATAAAACTTTTAAACAAGATGAGAGAAAATTATTCTGTTGATGATTTTGTAGATATGCAACTTATGATGAAGTAAAATAAATAGAAAATCGTCAGTGCTATTTTAGGGCCTTGAAGCCCTCTGTGTACAGAGGCATGATCACCTACCTATTCCTTTTTCTGTAGCACTGAGTACATTTAATGTGCAATAAAATTTCCTTGCAATGAAGGCTGCGATCATTGTCTCATGATACTGAAGGCATCCATAAGAGCATCTGATATCAGATAATTGTCAATGAATGTCCTTCAATGAAGCAATTATGAGAATACAGACTATTCCAGTGTCTATACTTACAACCAAGTCCAGTCATAGCCAGTTCCTTCTCACCCTGTGACTCGCCTTACTGGTTTTTATAAAGTTCTAATCACTCCACACATATCCTCATGGCTAATTTTGGTTTGTGGTATACTCCAGAACTGTGGTCTTTTGGATTTTATTTGATACTGAGTTTACATACTCCACTTTACAAATGTACTTTCATGATAATATCTTCTTGATACATAGTAAGACACTTTTCTTATCACTTTTAGAGTGGGAGTCTATGTATGTGACAGAAGAACTAGTCCCAAAGCAGGAACTTTATGATGAACAGTCACCAAGAAATGTACTAGAAGAACTTAAAAGTATCGGCCTTGAGTACCCCAGTCTGATGGAAGAATGGAGCTATGAACATCATTTTGAGAGGCAATCTGAGAATCTAAAAGCATATTTCAAGGAGGAAACCATTGCTTTTGAAGCTCTGATTGATAACAGAGCCTGGGAAAGTTTCTATCAGAGCACATTGCTTCATACACAACAGACGACCCCCAAAGAGGAGAATGCGTACAAACAAGGCATGTACAAGAAGAGCTTGAGGAAGAGCTTGAGGACTGTTAAGCCCAAGAGCATCTACAAAGAGAAGAAACTTTTGAAATGCAGCGATTGTGAGAAAGTCTTTAGCCAGAGTTCCTCCCTTACTCTCCATCAAAGAATTCATACTGGAGAGAAACCCTACACATGTATGGAATGTGGGAAAGCCTTCAGTCAGAGATCAAACCTTGTTCAGCACCACAGGATTCACACCGGAGAGAAACCGTACGAATGCAAAGAATGTCGGAAAACTTTCAGTCAGAATGCACATCTAGTTCAACACTTGCGGATTCACACAGGAGAAAAACCTTATGAATGTAAGGTTTGCAGGAAAGCCTTCAGCCAGTTTGCCTACCTTGCTCAGCATCAGAGAGTTCATACTGGAGAGAAACCCTATGAATGTATCGAATGTGGAAAAGCCTTTAGCAATAGGTCATCCATTGCTCAACACCAGAGAGTCCACACAGGAGAGAAACCTTACGAGTGCCGGGTCTGTGGGAAAGCATTTAGCCTTCGAGCGTACCTTACTGTGCATCAGAGAATACATACGGGAGAGAGACCCTATGAATGTAAGGAATGTGGGAAGACCTTCAGCCAAAATTCACACCTTGCTCAACATCAGAGAATTCATACGGGAGAAAAACCTTATAAATGCCAGGAATGTAGGAAGGCCTTCAGTCAGATTGCCTACCTTGCTCAGCATCAAAGAGTTCACACCGGGGAGAAACCTTATGAATGTAATAAGTGTGGGAAGACGTTTAGCAATGACTCATCCCTTACTCAACACCGGAGAGTTCATACTGGAGAAAAACCTTACAAATGTAATGATTGTGGGAAGGCTTTCAGTTACTGTGGATCTCTTGCCCAACATCAAAGAATTCATACAGGAGAGAGACCCTATGAGTGTAAGGAATGCCAGAAAACCTTCAGGCAGCATGCGCATCTCGCTCATCATCAGAGAATTCACACCGAGGAGCCTCTCATGCCACCCAGTCCAGGCAATCACCAAGTCCTGTAAATCCCATCTCCTAAATATTTCTGCAATTTATGTTTTCTGTCTTTAATGAGGATTACCGCTATACTGTTCTAATGGACTTTCCAGTATCTATTATTACTGTCTTCAAATCCTTTTCCTGTAATGTACCCAAAATGATGTTATTTTGAGGTGGGATCTTGCGTAATGCAAGCTGGCCTTAGACTCACAGTGTAGCCAAGGCTGACCTCAGCTCATCATTTTCTTGTCTCTGTCTCCCAAGTGCAAGTGCTGGGATTACAACTGTGCGCTACCACAACACCAGATCTTTTTTTGTTTGTTTGTTTTTTGTTTTTCGAGACAGGGTTTCTCTGTATTGTTTTAGAGGCTGTCCTGGAACTCACTCTGTAGACCAGACTGGCCTCGAACTCACAGAGATCCTCCTGCCTCTGCCTCCCGAGTGCTGGGATTAAAGGCATGCACCACCAGCGCCCGGCTAACCAGCAGATCTTTTTAAAGTGTAAGAATAATGCGTCACCATCTCCACCTAAAATTGTCTTTTGCTTGCTATTGGTTTTAGACAACGCCCTTTAAAATTATATATAAGACTCTTCATTGTCTGTTCCAAACATGCCATTCAGCTCATTTTATCCCCATGTCCTTTAGGCACTAGACATTTCTTAAGACTGTTAAGATTCTGGGAAATCATAGTTCTACTGCTACTATGGCATTGTGTGACTTTGAACAATTTATTTGACTTGTCAAAACCTTAAGGTTTTAACCTTAAAATAGGGGTATTAAAAGCTACTGTACTGTGGAAATATATTAAATGAGGGTTGATACTGAGATGAGAAACTTGCATGCAGAGTACTTAACATAGGACGTCAGGTATAGCAGATACTCAGTAAATAGTAATGCAGAGTACTTAACATAGGACGTCAGTTATAGCAGATACTCAGTAAATAGTAATGCAGAATACTTAACATAGGACATCAGTTATAGCAGATACTCAGTAAATAGTAATGCAGAGTACTTAACATAGGACGTCAGTTATAGCAGATACTCAGTAAATAGTAATGCCTAGCATGTACCAGGTGCACTGTTCAATATAGCTAGCATATTGACTCATTTGCTTCTCACAGCTGAAACAAGGTTTATTGAACCTGTTTGGGAAGCACCTGATCATAACTGAGAAAACCTAAACATTTTAGAACATAATGGGAGTTTTAATCCTCTTTGTGAATAATCATCATAGACCCAGGCAGTAAACCAATAATTGGTTATTAGTTTCCAAGTTTCTATGGAGAATGGAGAATCAACAAGATAGGATTCACTGGAAATAATTCAGCACTTGAATTTAGATTAGGGAAATAGAATTTATTCTAAAAACATAAAGCAGAAATGGGTAGTTCCCATCAAAAGACACTAAACCTAAATAATTATATGGTTAGTTCAGGTAATTTTGAAAGCATATCAATTGTTTTATACCTAGAAAAAATATAAAGTTTTCAAGCTTTTATACTATGCTTTCCAAATTGAAATCAAAAGTAAAACTACAGATTTTCATTCATTCTGTAACCATTGAGTAAACTACTCTTTAAACACCCTGAAGCTTATGTGACATAAGCAATATGAATACTACATTTTCATCAGTTAAATTACAGAATGTGAAATAGTTAGTAATACTTAGATATAAAGACAATGCATTTATGCCCAGCACGGTGTCACACACCTTAATCTCAGCACTTGGGAGGCAGAGGCAGGCAGATCTCTGAACTGAAGTCCACTCAGGGCTACTACACAGAGAATCCCTGTCTCAAAAATGAATTTTAAGGCTAGGCAGTGGTGGTGCACGCCTTTAATCCCAGCACTCAGGAGACAGGCAGATGGATCTCTGTGAGTTCGAGGCCAGCCTCATATACAAAGCTACATAGAGAAACTCTGTCTCAAAAAAAAAAAACAATACATTTTAAATCGCAGAAAACTGAAAAATAACAAGAAAATAAGTTAATGACCATAAGTTATAGGAAACTCATTGGAGTTGGCGATTCTTCCTAACTAATATTCTATATCAGGCTTTCTTGTTAGACAATCTTTGGATTGCCAGCCCTCAAATAATGACATGGAGAATTCTTATTGTTATGAAATTACTTGGTCTTTACCTTAGGCTTGTCCTCAACTAGCTCTTATAACTCAAATTAACTGGTTTCTATTACTCCATGTTTTTCCCCATGGCTTTTATGTTTTCCTCAGTATGGCACATCAGACTTGCTCCAAGTCTGCTGGTGAAATCCAAGTGCCTCGGTACCTCTTCCTCTCTCTCCCCAGAAATCCTATCTATCCTCTCCTGCCTAGCTATTGGCCATTCAACTCTTTAGTAAAACAATCAGAAGGCACCTTGGCAATGACACATCTTCACAGTGTACAAATCTTCTGCAACAATGGGATGCTTGTACTCTTTAATTTCTGCCAAGTGAAAATCCCAAACAACAGCAAGCAACGTGTTGACTCTATTTGTAGAAATCCATATGAAAGGTTGGTTCAGGATGGTAACAAAAAGTAGACCTGGAGGGGGGGCGGGTTAGAAAAATTGATTCTGTATGTCACAAGTAGTGAGGGGTGTGTAAAATGAAACCATAATAAAATGAGCTGTTTCAAGATCATGTTGGCAGCTAGGCATAGTGGTGAATGCCTTCCAGGAGGCAGACACAAGCAGAGCTCTAGGAGCTGGAGATCAGCTTGCTCTACACAGTGAGTTCCAGGCCAGCCAAGGCTACATAGTGAAACCAGTATTTAGGGAAAAAGAAACTAACTGGAAAGATGTGGAGCCCTGTGGATATTCATGGTCCTGGTTGCCTGCAGCATCAGTTGGCAATATCTTTTAAAGTTGAGGGTGTGACTTGTCTTGAATACAGTAATTCTGCACTGAACCCTCTACAGAAACACAAGTCTTCACATTTCGTGAGATGTACATGAAAGCCCACTGCAGTGCTATTTATAGAGATGCAGAAACTAGCCTTTAAAAGCAGGCTTAAGTTAGAATGCAAATTGTAGTAGCCAGTGGGAGATACTTCCATCAACTTGTTAAATTCCCAAACTGTAATACTAATTAGCATTTTGTATGACACACTACCACAAGGCTTGAAAACATACAAGTAATGCTCTATATACTTTCTGTAATGGATACTATATAGGAAGAACATAAAGGCATTAATGGAAATAATCACAAGATCCATGAATATTGGTGATCTCTGGGGAGAAGACAAGTCAGATTTAGAAAGGATGCAAAGAAAAGCTATTTAAACGCTAAGCAAATGTGTTGTGGGATATTTGTACACTGTGTTAAGATATAATGCTGTGCTGGTTTAATAAAGAGCTGAATGGCCACTAGCTAGGAAAAAGGTAGAGGCAGGACTTCTTGGCAGACATAGAGGAAGTAGGAGATGAATCTAGGTGCACATCAGATGGCAAGAAAGACAGACATTCAGAGTGAAAGGCAAAAAGCCACAAGGCAAAACATAGATTAAAAAATATGGATAATTTAAGTTATAAGGGTTGGTTGAGACTTGCCTAATCTAAAGGCCAAGCTTCCATAATTAGTGATACGTCTCCAGGTCATTTTTTGTGGGCTGATGGGCCAAAGATAGCCTGTCAAGAAGCTTGCTGAGCTTGGTGGTCAACATGGGGTGCCACAAACATAGCCAACTCAAGCTGCCTGTAAGTACCTGGGTTAGGGCTTGTTCTCCACCTTTCCATCTAAACGTTCACAATAAAGGATACAAGCTGTTTCAGCGGTGTGTGCCTTGGTTTGATAAGTGTCACCCTTACGCCGGGTAGCATGGCTGTCCTCACATTCACCACTTTCTTCAGAAAAGACGTCAATCACTTCAAGAGCCAACCACTGTGGTCAGCTGAAACTGTGGGGATGACATCAGCAACACAGCCCTGAGTTCACATCTGCCACTGTCCGACCCCCCTAACCCTCACTCAACACCTCACCTCACCCCTCACTCCACACCTCACCTCACTCCACACCTCACCTCACTCCACACCTCACCTCACCCCTCACCTCACCTCACTCCACACCTCACCTCACTCCACACCTCACCTCACTCCACACCTCACCTCACTCCACACCTCACCTCACTCCACACCTCACCTCACTCCACACCTCACTCCACACCTCACCTCACTCCAAACCTCACCTCACTCCACACCTCACCTCACTCCACACCTCACCCCTCACTCCACACCTTACTCCTCACTGCCCCACCCCACCAGATCCCCTCCCACACACACAAAAACATCGCTCTTTCTTATTTGAGTGTTTTCAGGTTGGGTCCCTTCTGTAATTCCAGCACTTCAGAGGCTAATGCAGAAGCAATGCCAGAAGTCTAGGAGTAGTCTGCGATACCTACCAGGTAAGCCAGGGCTACGGAGAAAAACCTTGTCCTCTGCTTCAAAGGGAAAGAACGGCGAGAAGGATGTGGTGTTCACGACTCTGTTCTCTGCTTTCCTTCGGCATAACATACACCCAAACATGGGGCCCGTACAATAAGGGAGGAAGGAAGTTACTTAGGACAGTCTTATAAACTAAAACTGCAGCATTTGTGGCAAGTTCACCAGATTTGCACAACTTCCAGAACCTGCACCGCAATTCAGAGTGGTTTCTCCAGTCTTTATTATCCCTGGTGTTGTCACTCATGAACTGATCTACCTTGATTTTGTTTACGAAGGGGCAACACTCTTTTGGATCAACTCCATTGTGTTGTGGAACATTCCTTTACACTGTGTGAAGATATGTCACTGTGATTGGTTTAAGAATAGGTTATTGGTCATTTGACCGATAGCTAGGTAGTATTTTGCGGCAGAGACAATGCTGGGAAGAAGAGAGGAGAAGTCAGGCAGATGCAAAATGAGTCAGACCCACCAAATGAGATAGAGGTAAAAGCCATGTGGTTGGACATAGATTAAGAAAATATGGGTTAATTTAAGCTATAGGAGCTAGTTAGGAACAAGCTTTACCAGTCAAGCTTACATAATTAATAAGAAGTCTCTGTGAGGTTATTTGGAAGCCAGCAGGTAGAACAGAAAAATCCGCTTACACTGTTGATGTTCCCTTGTGTATGTATTTCCTTATGACTAAGCAATAGTAGTAATGGGGGTTATAGGCTTCTGTCCTTCCTTTGCATGTGGTTGACGCATTCTGGGCCTCTACGAAAATAGACAGAAAAAAAAGAGAATAAAAGTCCCAAAATAAGTGAGGGGGGGTTACATGACGTTACGTGATCAGAATCCCAGACCCACAAGCAGCTGCAACAGCATAGGCAACTGCTCCCTTAGCCCACAGTCGCAGGATGTGCTCTGGCCATGGAATTCTAGAGCACAGATGTGCCAATTAATTCTACCTAACCAAAGGCAGTTATGTGTTCTCAAGGTCCTTATGATAACTTTTCATGAAAAGTTGGTATGCTATAACTATCTATAAAGACTTACTGTGCTAAATAATCTCCCACTATGGGAACCCTATTAAGACAGCCTCAGGACTCCTCCTCTTCCAAGTCTCATGATAACCTTTGGTATGCTAAGTAATCTCTGTAACCATGGGAACCCTGTGGCCTGGGATTTACAGACTAGGGACTCCCCAACCTCCCTTCCTTTTTTTTTTTTTAAGTGCCTTGCTTTTGTGGCTCTGGGCTTCAACTCTCCCTGCAGTGTTGAGCCCCAGCTAGCTGGTTTTCCAGAAATAAACTGATCTTCTTGTACTTGCACTCTTGAAGCCTTGGGGTCCTCTCTGAGTGGGCACAGCAGTGGTAACTTCTTGGTTCCCTGTCCAATCCTACCACTGTATAATTAATTCACCCATGAGGTGATACATCCAATTGTGGGTGTCTTTAATGCTGTTATGACCATAGCGTGTATTCCCCCAAAATCAACAAGGAGACCGAATTCCATATGTAACGCAAAGAGACTTTATTCAAGTTCAGACGTGGACTCTCCATGTGTCCAGCGCACTGGCACCATCACGGAATCTTGAGCTCAGTTGGGGTGGGGTTTTTATAACAGTAGAGGTTGGGGTGAGGGATTTCTAAGGCTCAGGACCCCTAACTGGCTGACATTTGTCTAGAGGTGTCTTGGTGAAAGGGGATGGGCATGTGCTGGGCTAAGGGACGTCTGCTGCAGTGGTTGGAATGTTAGATATTCCCTTTGGAATGTTAGGTACTTTTCCCTTGTATGCTAATTGGTCCGTTCCTAGGTGGTGCCTGGGTGGTCCCAGTTTGTGGTCTTTTCCTGGAATCTGCTTTAGGGTAAGCTGAAAACTCAGGCTTACTGAGTCTTGGCAGCAGTGTAGCGGAGTGGCTTGTGCTTACCAAGTTGCCCTGGGCCTGCAAATGCATGCAGTCCATCTTTTCCTTGGGCTTCGGTTAGGTGGTTTTCACTGAATCTCAGACAGTGTGAAGTTTAACTATTGTGCCAGCCTGAAAGAGACCGGGATTGCAGGTGCAGAGAAGTATACCTGCACTTTGGAAGTGGAAGCAGGGAGATCAGGGGTTCAAGGCCAGTCTGAGTTCCATCATACCCTGTCTAAAATGAACAAAAACAAAAAACATTAACAGAACAAAAACCCATAAAAACACGTGACCAAACCCACCTCCTGGCTATTGGAGACTAAAACAGAAAAGCTTTAGGGTGTGGGAGCCACCATGTTGTTGATGGAGAAAGGAGCCTTTTTTATTAAAAAGGCGAGGATTTAGGCATGGCAGTTAGGGAAATGAGAGGTCCTGCTGACTGGGGAGCATCAACCATCTTTGGGGGCCTGAGAAAGCTGAGGTGTTGGCCATGTCTTGGGTAATCGGTTGTTTCACTGCTGTCCAGGTTCTGTGGAACCCTCTGGTGCCTCTTGGACCTGGCAAGATGTTGGTAGGTTCCGTTTAAGGGAAAATTTTTTCTTAGGTCGTGGTGATTGAAGGGGATGTGTCAGGACTAGGGAGAGGTGGGGAGGCTTAGGCTGCTTAGGGCTGGTAATTGGGGGAGGGGTGATTCTGACCAGTTCAAGTTGACTTCCTTGGAATTTGTAAGAATTCTTTGAGTTTGGGCTAGGCTGTGGGCTCAGCACAGGTGGGACCACATAGGCTGGAACCACACCCTGGGATCTCTCAGGCCACACCATTGTCCCAAGGGAAGTCAGGGGCAGGGCACCCCTCCCCAACAGCTGTAGCAAGCCCTAGATACACAGAGGCAGGGAGAGAGTCAGAGCACTAACTGCTTTGGCGTTTGTTCCTGACTCACCGACCGCCCTCAGGTAGCACAGGGAGAAAACAGAGAGAGGACTTGGAGTGAAGATAAGATAAAGGTTAAAAATAGGGTATGTAGGGTGTCTCCTTCCATTTTCCTGTCTGCTGGGGGAAATTAGAAAGTTCCCATAAGATTTGGGGATCTAAAGGGCCTTTAGGTGGCCAATTTTGAGTTGTTATCTAGGGGATATTTGGGCCTTTTTTTTTTTTTTTCTAAAAGACATTCCAGAGATGTCGGGCTTATATTGTTGGAAGATCTGTTTCCCATGGTTGAGGCAGGGTCTAAGAAAGTGACTTAAGTTGTGCAAATGCACGTTATCAGTTTCTCTCATTATGCTACTGTTATATGAAGACTCCAAAAGGTCATACTCTTAAAGTTAATCAATAAAGTTCTGATAAGCTATTAGTAGTCTAGCATTAATCAATGAAGTTCTGATAAGTACTAATCCAATGAAGTTCTGATAAACTACTAATCCAATGAAGTTCTGATAAGCTATTAATCCAACTCTGACAGAGTACAAAACACCATACTACTTCACTATCCGATTGTAATTGCAAGCCCACGATCTTAAATTCCCTTTGGTTGTTTTCTTACTATAGACTTCAAAGGTGATTTTCATTGTGAGAAAAGTATCTGTCACAGTTTCCCAGATGGAAGGAAGAGTATTAATGCTTTCAACCAAAATCATTTCTGACATGAGTATACTGCCGTTTCTATAATACAAATTTCAACAGATTATAAACAGTGCATATGCTTAATGCATCTAAAACTTATGTTTTCACAAACTCAAAGAATTTTTTTTCCGAGACAGGGTTTCTCTGTGGCTTTAGAGGCTGTCCTGGAACTAGGTCTCAAACTCACAGAGATCTGCCTGCCTCTGCCTCCCAAGTGCTGGGATTAAAGGCGTGCGCTACCGCTGCCTGGCTCAAAGAATTCTTGTAAGTTTCAGGAAGTTGACTTGGATTCACCTTGAACAGGTCACGTGATTCCTCCCTCAATTACCAGGCCCTAAACAACCTAAGCCTCCCCACCTTTTCCTGGCCTGACACCCTCACCCTCAATTACCAGGACCAAGAAATTGTTTTCCCTGCTCTACCAACATCTTGCCAGGTCCAAGAGGCAGCAAGAGGGTTCCATAGAACCTGGACAGAAGTGAAACAACTAGTTACTCATACATATGGCTAGCACCCCAGCTTTCGCAGGTTCCCCAAAGGTGGTCAACACCCCCAGGTCAGCAGGAAGCAGTCTTGAGAACTCAACACCCCATTCCCCTAACCTGCCATGCCCAACTCCTTACCTTTAAAAAAAAAGAAGGGTGCAATGTTATCATCCTGGCAAACCTGGCTGCACCCCTTGAGAGCCTGGCACAGTGTGTCGGCCCTCTGTGCATATCAAGTATTACCCTGGCTCTACACAGGAGCAGGTCCTTTAAGAGACCTGCTCCTGCTCTATTTCCACGGTTTCTCTGAAGAGGCAGACAGGTCTCTGTCTATCCCTGTGTCCCTTTGAGTCTTTCTCCCCTCCCCCATTTCCTTTCCCGCTCCCCACCCTCCCCCAATAGAGCTTCCCACTTAAACACTGTCTGCCCTGGTGTGTTTGTCCCCCACCATGGGATCTGCCCTCACTCCTGTAGCATATCATATCAAAGGCGGTTTTTTAATTTTATTTTATTTTATTTTTTTGGTTTTTTCGAGACAGGGTTTCTCTGTAGCTTTGGAGGCTGTCCTGGAACTCACTCTGTAGACCAGGCTGGCCTCGAACTCACAGAGATCCGCCTGCCTCTGCCTCCCAAGTGCTGGGATTAAAGGCGTGCGCCACCAACGCCCGGCTACAAAGGCGGTTTTAAATATGCCTGGTGTTATCAAGTGGCCACCAGGCAGGTGCCGCCATCTTACTTCATTGACTTCATGGAGCACCCGGATTCCTATCCACTGGGAGGCTGCAGAGCACTGACTGACAACCTCCAAGTCACTACTGAGTCTGCGCACTGGCCCTCAGGAGAGGAAAAACTTAAACCACAGTGAGTTTGAGCCAGTCGATTTGATAAAGATGCCTATCCAGGGTAAACAGGAATGGTTGGTGAGGGGAAAACAGTCAAAACCTAGGATATGTATTGGATGCTGACCTGGGACTACGGTGGCCCAAGTGGGTCAGTTAGGGGTACTTGAAAGTGTGCTAGTCAGGGAGACGGGATGATTGTGAATTTGCAGTTCATCCTGGTTCGGGGTCGGTGGTGGTGGCCAGGTTTCTGTGAATAGGTGGTGGGTGCTCTGTGAGTTAGGAATGTGTGGGAAGAAATGTCATATCTGACAGGGTGTAACGTGCTCAGTGACAATTGTCTTTATGGGTCTGGGGTCAAGTGTTCTTTTTCAAAGGCACAGAGTTGAAGAGCATTAGGGCACAATGACAGAAAACATGAGAAAGTGATTGGCGTTCTTAACAAAGGCAGATCAGTGGGCAATAGACATTTGGCTGGGGATGGCTCTCAGTTGGTAAAATGTTTACCTTGTATGTAAGAACCCTGTGTCCTATCCTAGTATGCATAAAACAGTCATTGTGGGGCATGCTTGTGATCCCATCAGCTGGGAGGTGGAGCAGGAGGATCAAAAGTTCAAGTCTCAATAGTGATAATTATTGTCAACAGCCTTTTCTAAGAAACACATTCTGCCTCTAGAGCACTCTGACCCATGGTACACTAAGGAGGTAAATGAATTGTATAGTACACATTCTTACCTCAAAAATATGGGAACGTGAAGCCAGGCCTAGTGGCATACACATTAAATCCCAGTTCTCTGGAGGGAGAGGCAGGTGGATCTCTGATTTTGAGGCTAGCCTGGTCTGCAAAGTGAGTTCCAAGACAGCGGGGGCTACATAGAGAAACCCTGTCTCAAAAAACAGGAAAAAAGAATATGGGATTGTGTAGGTGGATTTTTCTGTCCCACCAGCCAGGTCCCAAATCACATGGAATTTTACTGTAAATTATGAAAGCTTGGCTGATGGCTTAAGCTTGTTTCTAACTAGCTCTTGTAATTTAAATTCACCCATTTCTATTAACTTATGTGCTGCCACGTGGCTTATGGCCTGTTACCTCATCTCCTACACGTCAAACTTCCTCTGCCTCTTGCTGGTGACTCTGCCTTCTTCCCAATGTTCTCTCTGCCCCCCAAATCCTGCCTAGCTGTTGACTATTCAACTTTTATTAAACGAATCCAAGTGACATTTTCAGTGTGCAAAAAGATTATTCCACAGCAGGGTTGTGCAATTTTTAAGACATATGAGCTCATTATGTTCCAATATATATTTTAAATCCATGCCTCCTTGTCTTTGTTCTCCTTGGTGATCTGTTAAGCAAAACATTCTATTTTCTTGTAAACAAGGTTTACTGGTTGTGTAGTATCTTTGCATGAGAACCTCTAATAACAATTCAGTACTGGAAATACTCTGGATTCTCACATCTTCCTGTTTGCTCTTTGGATCCTGAGCCTCCACCACTGAAAGTTAACGTTTCTGATTCTGAGACATGGTTCAGGGAATGAGCTCCACTATCCATGGAAAACAGTAACAGTCACAATAAGAAATTAGTTCCTATGCTGGGCAGTGTTAGCAAATGCATTTAATCCCAACACTCAGGAGGTAGAGACAGGTAGGTCTCTGTGAGGTCAATGGCAGCCTAGTCTACAAAGCAAATTCTAAGACAGCCAGGGCTACACAAAGAAATCCTGTCTCAGACAAAAAAGAGAAGAAAAGAAATTAGTTACTATAATTTGTTGCGCCCAAGTTGCAAAGTCCCCAGAGACCACCAGGAAGACAGACCCATTAAACTGCAAAAGCAAGGTTTTAATTGTTCATCCACCCATGACAGGGACCCAGTCTGACAGCAGCCTCCAGAGGGAGTTACTGCTAGGTTTTAAAGACAAAAGTTACAGGATTACATCAGTAGGTATGAGTTGGTTTCTGATTGGTTGATATTTGGGAACAATCAGGAGAATTCTTCAAAGTCATATTTTGGCATGAAATATCTGTGTACCAATTATTTTCATTGGTCAGTGCTGAGAGGGAACATTCTGTGGTTTCTATGACATTGTCTTGTTACTTGCAGGTGGCCTGTTGTACATAGATACCAATAGTTTTCAGAACTATATCCTGGAGACTACAGGGAAGGTTTTGGAGTTTCTTTTGTGGCCAACAGTTCCCAGGGGGGTCTGGAGTTTCTTTGTGTTCAGTTTTGGCCCTAGGCTCCAGGAGGCCAGAGGATCTGGAGTTTCCTTGTGTCAGAGGCCTACGTGTCTTTTCTGTAGCCTGTCATGGCTGCTGAAGCAGGGGGCTGAGTGAGGGTCTGGTCCCTTCATTTTTAAAAGTGAAGCCTTTGCGTTTAGTTTACCCCTTTCATAGTTGTTACTATAATTAGTGATTATGCAAACACTGAGATTCACTGATTTAAAAAAAAGTCAGTGGGAATCAACAGAGAGATGCTTTGGGCCTTCAGTGATTGAGATTTCCATTTCCTTTACGTCAGCCACAGGGAGTGTGAATTTTAACTGGTCTTTTGTAGATCAGAACAGGGATGAAGAAATCAGGGTGCTGGCGGGAGCTCATCCATCACTGGGATATCAACTGGTGACTAAAGTGAAGTCACGCCTGGAATGAAATTGGCTGTTTGGCAATCAAATCTTATCAGTGAGTTTTGAATTGACTGGCTAGTAATCCTCCATGGGTCAAATTTGGATATATGGGACATGTCAGTGACTGCAGGAACCTCTGGATGTCAGAGATTGTATGAGTAAATAAGAAATGGGTGATGTTGTCTTCAGGAATCCTCTAAATGCAATCCAGACTGCACTGCTCTTCACCAAGCCTCAGACTGCAATCCTCTGAGTTCCTATCTCCTCCTGCTTTATATTCCTCTCTGCCCAGCCACATCACTCCTGTCTCCATTTCCCCAGCACTGGGATTAAAGGCATGGCATCCCAAGTGCTGAGATCACCTTTGTGTAAGATGTTTCTTTTTTAGACTGAATCAGTTTCATGTAGTTCAGTGTGGCTTTGCGCTAACAGAGACACATCTGCCTCTGTCTCCTGTGTCCCGGGATTAAAGGTGTGTAACACCACTGCTCAGCTTCTATAACTAACTAGTGTGGCTAGTGGAATTAACCATTGCCTGGTTCTATGCTGTGGCTAGCTTTGCTTTTTGATTTCCAGTGGCTTTATTAGATCATAAACAATGTATCACCACATACAAATTGTGCTCATTACAAAGATGGTTCCTGCACAAAGATGACATAAAAATTTATGAAGTCCATGCTTTTAAGATTGGGTCATAGCTGTGCATGGTGATGCACACCTTTAAGCCCAGATCTCTGTGAGTTTGAGTCCAGCCTGGTCTACTGAGTGAGTTCCAAGACAACCAGAGATACATGGAGAGAAACCCTGTCTTGAAAAAAAAAAGCTTATGCCCATTAAGATTTTATCATGGGAGGGGTCTCTCTCTGAGACCCTTTATTGGCAATGAACAGTTGTTAAGAGGGTGCCATTTTCTTCAGTGGTGTTGCCACTGAACAGTAAACAGCAGCCTCCAATACTGAGGCAAGAAGATAAACTCAAGTGGGTCGCACACAGAAAACATGAGTAGGAGGGGATTTTTTGGGAAGGGCGCCAGTGGGAGAGGAGTGTCCGAGAGGAGAGTGGCATGAGAACAACTAAAGTCATTATGAAATATGTAACTGTCAAGAGGATTTTCTTGTTTTGAGACGGGGTCTCTCTACATAACCCTGGCTGTCCTGGAACTTGTTCTGTGGACCAAGCTGGCATTAAATTCAGAGATCCATCTGCCTCTGCTACCCACATACTGGGATTAAAGGAATGCACTACCACACTCTGCCTAATACAGAATGTATTTATTCAACATCCCAATCCCAGTTCCCCCTCTCTCCTCTCCTACTCCCTCTGCCTTCTCCCACCTCACCACCCATCTGCTCCTCAGAAAGGGTAAGGCCTCCCCTAGGAAGTCAAATGTAGTGGCATCGTTTCACCAGTGGACTTGGAATAGTGACCGCATCCTAGGGGTATGGCTGAAGGGTGTGCAGACGTGATCCCTTATAAGGAAGAAGGGGGGTTGACTCGCTCTCTTGGGCTATGGTCGGAGATCTGGAAGGGCAGAGACTGCATCTTCTGGAGCAGGAAGATTACTGTGGCAGGACTAAGACCCTGTTCCCCAACCCCATGCCTAAACTGAGCAAGGTATCACTCCATAGAGAATGGGCTTCACAAAGTAAGTTTATACATTTGAGTTAGATCTTAGACCCACTGCCAGTGGCCTCAGATACTGCCCAAGCCACACCATTGTTGTCTGTGTTCAGGGATCTTAGTTTGGTCCTAAGCAGGTTCCCCATTTGTCAGTCTGGAGCCAGTGATCTTTCACTAGCTCATGCCAGCTGATTCTGATGGTTTCCATACCATGGCCTTGACTCCTTTGCTCATATTATCAATCCTCCCTCACTTTGATTGTACTCTGGGAGCTTGGCCCAATGCTTAGTTGTGGATTTCTCCATCTGTTTCTGAAAGAGAGTTCTAGCTTATCTGGGATTTGTGGATTGTGGGTTGGGTATATTTTGCTTTATGTCTGATAGTACATATTATATTTGTCTTTCTGGGTCTGAATTACCTCACTCAGAATGGTTTTTTTTTGTTCTGTACAATTGCCTGCAAATTTTCATTGTTTCTTATCACTGAGAGTACTCCATTGTGCTAATATACTATATTTTCTTTATCCATTCTTCAGTTGAGGGAAATATAGTTGTTTCCAAATTCTGGCTAATACAGATAATGCTGCTAATGAACATAGTTGAGCAAATGTTCTGGTGGTGTGAGTATTACAAGTTCTTGAGGTAGATTGATTCCTAATTTTTCGAGAAATTGCCATACTGCTTTCCACAGTGGCTGTATAAGTTTGCACTCCCACCAGCACTGGAGGAGTGTTCCTTTACTCCACATCCTCTCCAGCATAAGCTGTCATCAGTGTTTTTGATCTTAGCCATTCTGATGGGTATAAAACGGAATCTCAGAGTTGTTTTGATTTGCATTTCCCTGATGACTAATGTTGCTGAGCATTTCCTTAAGTGTCGTTCAGCCATTTGAGATTCTTCTGTTGAGAATTCTGTTTAGATCTATACCTCCTTTTTAAAATTGGATTATTTGGTAGTTTGATATCCAGTTCTTTGTATATTTTGAACATCAGCCCTCTGTCAGATGTGGAGTTGATGAAGATCTTCTCCTGTTCTGTAGGCAGCAATTTTGTCCTGTTGACAATGTCCTTTGCTTTACAGAAGCTCCTCAGTTTCAGGAGGTCTCATTTGTTAATTGTTGCTCTCAGTGTCTGTGCTACTGGTGTTATATTTAGGAAGTGGTCTCCTGTGCCAAGTGTTAAAAGGGTACTTCCCATTTTCTCTTCTATGAGGTTCAGTGTGGATGTATTTATAATGAGGTCTTTGATCCATTTGGACTTGAGTTTTGTGCATGGGGATCTATTTGCATTCTTCTACATGTTAGCATCCAGTTATTCCAGAACCATTTGTTGAAGATGTTTTCTTTTTCCATTTTATATTTTTAGCTTCTTTATAAAAAATCAGGTGGTCACAGGTGTGTGGGTTAATATCAGGGTCTTTGATTTGATCCTATTGGTCAACCCGTCTGTTTTTATGCCAATAACAAGCAAGTTGTTTTTATTACTATACCTCTATAATAAAGCTTGAAGACAGGGATGGTAATGCCTATAGATATTCCTTTTATTGTACAGGGTTGTTTCAGCTATCCTGGTTTTTTGTTTTACCATATGAAATTTAGTATTGTTGTTCAAGGTCTGTGAAGAATTATGCTGGAGTTTTTATGGGTAATGGTTTGAATCTATAGATCGCTTTAAGTAGGACTGCTATTTTTACTGTGTTAATCCTGTCTATCTAAGAGCATGGGAGATCTTTCCATTTTCTGATATCCTCTTCAATTTCATTATTCAAAGATTTAAACTTCTTGTCACACAGGTCTTTAACTTGTTTGGTTAGAGTTACCCCAAAGTATTTTATTTTATTTGTGGTCATTGTGAAGGGTGACACTTCTCTGGTTTCCTTCTCAGCACATTTATCATTTGTATCTAGGAGGGCTACTGATTTTTTAAAAGTTAATCTTGTATCCTACCACATTACTAAAGGTGTTTATCAGATGTAGGAATTTCCTGGTAGAATTTTTGGGGTCACTTATGTATACTATCATATCATCAGAAAATAGTGAAAGTTTGACTTCTTTTCCAGTTTGTACCCACTTGATCTCCTTTTGTTGTCTTATTGCTCTATCTAGGACTTCCAGTACTATACTGAATAGATAAAGAGTGGACAGCCTTGTCTTGTTCCAGATTTTAGAGGAATCACATTGAGTTTCTCTCCATTTAGTTTGATGTTGACTGTTGGCTTGCTGCCTATTGCCTTTATTATGTTTAGGAATGTTCCTTGTATCCCTGATCTCTCCAAGACCTTTATCATGAAGGGGTGTTGTATTTTGTCAAAGACTTTTTCAGCATCTAATGAGATGTTCACATGGTTTATTTTTTCAATTTTCAATTAGGCAGCAGTCTCCTGTACCAATTCGTTCAAGAGTACCCCCCCACTTTCTCTTCTAAGAGGTTCAGTGTGGCTGAATTTATGTTGAGGTCTTTGATCTATTTGGGACCTAAGTTTTGTGCAACGTGATAGACATGGATTTATCTGCAGTCTTCTACATGCCAATATCCAGTTATGCCAGCACCATTTGTTGAAAACGCTGGCTTTTTTCCAATGTATAATTTAACTTCATTGTCAAAATCAAGTGTTCATAGGTGTTGGGTTAGTATCAGAGTTTTCAATTCGATTCCATTGGCCTACCTGTCTAGTTTTGTGCCAATACCAAGCTGTTTTCAGGACTATAGCTCTATAATAGAGCTTGAAGTCAGGCATGGTGATGCCTCTGGAAGTTCCTTCATTGTACAGGGTTGTTTTGGCTATTTTGGGTCTTTTGTTTTTCCATATAAAGGTGAGTATTGTTCTTTCAAGGTCTGTGAAGAATTGTGCCAGTATTTTGATGGGGATTGCATTGAATCTGAAGATTGCTATTGGCAATGGTGGCATTTTTCCTATGTTGATCCTACCAATCCAAGAGCATGGGAGATATTTCCATTTTCTGGTATCTTCTTTAATTTCTTTCTTTAAAGACTCAAAGTTCTTGCTGTACAGGTCTTTCACTTGTTTGGTTAGTGTTATCCCCAAATATTTTATGTTGTTTGGAGCTATTGTAAAGGGTGATGTTTCTCTGATTTTCTTCTCAGTCCATTTATTGTCTGTATATAATAAGGCTACTGATTTTTTTTTGAGTTGACCTTGTGTCCTGCCACTTTGCTGAAGGTGTTTATCAGCTGTAGGAGTTCCCTTGTAAAGTTTTTTTTGGGTGACTTATGCAAACTATCATATCATCTGCAAATAGTGTAAGTTTGACTTCTTCCTTTCCAATTTGTATCCCCTTGATCTCTTTTTCTTGTCTTATTGTTCTAGCTAGAACTTCAAGTACAGTATTGAAGAGATATGGAGAGAGGACAGCCATGTCTTGTTCCTGATTTAAGAGGAATAGCATTGAGTTTCTCTACATTTAGTTTGATGTTAACTGTTGGTTTACTGTATATTGCTTTTATTATGTTCAGGTACGTTCCTGTTATTCCTAATCTCTCCAGGACCATTATCATTGAAGGAGTGTTAGATTTTGTCAAAGGGTTTTTCTGTATCAAGTGAGATGATCACGTG
Organism: Mesocricetus auratus; assembly: GCF_017639785.1. NCBI lineage: Eukaryota > Metazoa > Chordata > Mammalia > Rodentia > Cricetidae > Mesocricetus > Mesocricetus auratus. Next base: position 5,696,484 of record NW_024429216.1, on the reverse strand, counting down.
ACTTTTTGTCGTTTATTTAAATGGTGGATTTCATTGACAGATTTTCTTATGTTGAACCATCCCTGCATCCCTGGGATGAAGCCTACTTGATCATGGTGGATGATTTTTCTGATGTGTTCTTGGATTCGATTTGCTAATATTTTATTGAGTATTTTTGCATCAATGTTCATGAGGGAGATTGGTCTGTAGTTCTCTTTCTAGTTGTGTCTTTGTGTGGCTTGGGTATCAAGGTAATTGTAGCTTTGTACAAAGAGTTTGGCAATGAACCTCCTGCTTCTATTGTGTGGAACAGTTTGAGGATTATTGAAATTAGCACTTCTTTAAATTTCTGGTAGAATTCTGCACTAAAGCCATCTGGACATTTTTTGGTTGTGAGACTTTTGATGACTGCTTCTATTGCATTAGGTGTTATAGGTCTGTTAAGATTGCTTATTTGCTCTTGATTTTGGTAGGTGATATCTATCCAGAAAAGTGTCCATTTCCTTTAAAATTTCAAATTTTGTGGAGTACAGGTTTTCAAAGTATGACCTGAAGATTCTCTGGTTTTCCTTAGTGTCCATTGTTATGTCCCCCTTTTCATTTCTGATTTTGTTGATTTGCATGTTCTGTCTGCTTTTTAGTTAGTTTGAATAGAGGTTTGTCTATCTTGTTGATTTTTCTTGAAGAACCAATTCTTTGTTACATTCTTTGTATTGTTTTCTTTGTTTCTACTTTATTGATTTCAGCCCTCATTTTGATTATTTCCTATGTCTACTCCTCCTGGGCGAGTTTGCTTCTTTTTGTTCTAGAGCTTTCAGTTGTGCTGTTAATTTTCTATTGTGACAATCATCCAGTTTCTTCATATGTGCTCTTAGTGCTATGAACTTTCCTCTTAGTACTGCCTTCAAAGTGTCCCATAAGTTTTGGTATGTTGTGTCTCCGTTTTCATTGAATTTTAAGAAGTCTTTAATTTCTTTCTTTAATTCTTCCTTCACCCAGGAATGGTGCAATTGCGTGTTGTTCAATTTCCATGAAGTTGTGGGGTTTCTGCAATTTGTGTTATTGCTGAATTCTAACTTTAAAGCATGGTGGTCCAACAAGATACAGGTTATTCCAAATTTTTTGTACCTGTTGAGGTTTACTATGTTGCTAAGTATGTGTTGATTTTAGAGAAGGTTCCATGTGGCACTGAGTAGAAGGTATATTCCTTTGTGTTTGGGTGGAATGTTTTATAGATGTCTGTTAAACCCAATTGGGTCATAACTTCTGTTAGTTCTTTTGTTTCTTTGTTGAGTTTCTGTCTGGTGGTCCTGGATAGTGGTGAGAGTAGGGTGTTGAAGTCTCCCACTGTAACTGTGTGAGGTCTTATGTGTGATTCGGGTTTTAGTAATGTTTCTTTTATGAACATGGGCACCCTTGTATTTGGGGCATATATGTTCAGAATTGAGACTTCATTCTGATGGTTTTCCTGTAATGAATATGAAATAACCTTCTTCATGTCTTTTGATTGATTTTAGTTTGAAGTCTAATTTGTTCAGTACTAGGATAGCTACACCAGATTTTTTCTTGGATCCATTTGATTGGAAAATCTTATCCTAACACTTGACTCTGAGGTAATGTCTGTCTTTGAAGTTGAGGTGTGTTTCTTGTATGCAGTAGAAGGATGGATTCTGTCTTCATATCCATTCTGTTATCTTGTGTCTTTTTATAGGCAAATTAAGACCATTAATATTGAGGGAGATTAAGGACTATTGAGTGTTAATTCTTGTTTCGTTTTTGATTTGTTGTTGTTGGTGTTATTGTTTGTGGATTACCCTTTTTCTTTTGTCTTTTGGTAAAGTTGGATTATCTATTGCGTATGTTTTTGTGAGTGTGGTTACCTTCCTTAGATTGAAGCTTTCCTTCCATGTACTTTCTATAGGGCTGGGCTTGTGAATATGTATTGTTTAAATCTGGTTTTGTAGTGAAATATCTTGTTTTCACCATTTATAGTGATTGAAAACTTTGCTGGGTATAGTAGTCTGGGCTGGCATGCATGTTCTTTTAGTGTTGGTAGAATATCTATCCTGGGCCTTCTGGCTTTCAGAGTTCCCATCGAGAAGTCAGGTGCAATTCTGATAGGTTTGCCTTTGTATGTTACTTGGCCCTTTTCCTTTGATGCTCTTAATATTTCTTCTTTATTCTGTATGTTTGGGGTTTTTACTATTAATGGTGATGGGACTTCCTTTTGTGATTCACTCTATTTGGTGTTTTGTAGGCTTCTTGTACTTTCATTGGCATGTCTTTCTTTAGGTTGGGAAAGTTTTCTTCTATGACTTTGTTGAATATGCTTTCTGCACCTTTGAGCTGGGTTTCTTTACCTTCTTCTATACCTATTATTGTAGGGGAAACAGGACTCCACCATTAACCATGTGGCACTCTAAAGACGCATACGGATGTGGTAATGAAAGGGCGGAACCACGTCGCTAACCACATCCACTTTAGGCATAACTGGAGACAGGGTGGCGGAACTACGCCAATGGGGCATGTACGGAGGAAGGAATAAAAGACTGAGCAGTAGAACCTCTTGCTGTCTTTTAGGCTTCCAGTTCGGTGGCAGAAAAATACTCGGCTCATCTGGGTTGCTTGTTTTTCTCTTGTGAGTAATTTCTACAATAAATACTTACCTCTCTCAATAAGTGTGCTGTTTATCATTGCAACATCATATTTTTGTCTCACGGTGGGTGCAGATGGGTCTCAGGTACTCCCTCTCCCAGTGGGTGGGAGCCCTGCCCTCTGCCTTCTGCCCTCTGTGGGGGCTAGAGTAGGCAGGCTCTATCAGCAGGCTTCTGGTTGCTCCACCTGGTGGGGGGGGGGGGGACAAGTCGAGCTTGCTGGAGTTCCCAGTCCAAGAGCTTGAGTATTTTTTGTTTTTTCAAGATGGGGTTTCTCAGCTGGGTGTTGGTGGCGCACGCCTTTAATCCCAGCACTCGGGAGGCAGAGGCAGGTGGATCTCTGTGAGTTTGAGACCAGCCTGGACTACCAAGCGAGTTCCAGGACAGCCTCCAAAGCCACAGAGAAATCCTGTCTCGAAAAACAAAAAAAAAACAAACAAACAAACAAACAAACAAAAAGATGGGGTTTCTCTGTGGCAGTTGCTTTTGTAGACCAGGCTGGTCTCAAATTCACAGAGATCCACCTGCCTCTGCCACCCGAGTGCTTGGATTAAAGGTGTACACCAGCACCGCCCAGCTCAATATTATTTTTGCATCAATGTTCATGAAGAAGATTCTCTTTCTTAGTTGCATCTTTGTGGGGTTTAGATATTAGGATAACTGCTCTATTGTGTGCAACAATTTAAGGAATGTCAGTGTTAGCTCTTCTTTGCAGTTCTGGTAGAATTCTGAGCTGAAACCATTTGGTCCTGGGCTTTTTTTGGTTGGGAGGCTTTTGATGACCATTTCTATTTCCTTACGGGTTATAAATCTATTTAATTTATCTGGACTTGATTTAATTTTGTTATGTTGCTTATCTAGAAAATTGTCCATTTCCTTTAAATTTTCCAATTTTGTGGAGTATACATTTTTGAAGTATGACCTGATGGTTCTCTAGATTTCCTCAGTGTCTGCTGTACCTTTATTTTCTTTCTGATTTTGTTAATTTGGATATTCTCTCTTTGCTTTTGGTTAGTTTGGATAAGGGTTTGTCTATCTTGTTGATTTTCTCAAAGAACCAACTCGCTTGTCTCATTCTTTGTATTGTTTCTATTTTATTGATTTGAGCTCTTAATTTATTTCCTGCCATCTATTCCTCCTTGGTGTATTTGCTTCTTTTTGTTCTAGAGTTTTCTGGTGTTCTGTTAATTCACTAGTGTGAGGTTTTTCCAGTTTCTTTATATGAGAATTTAGTGCTATGGATTTTCCTCTCAGCACTGCTTTCATTGTGTCCCGTAAGTTTGGGTATGTTGTGAGGTCATTTTAATTAAATTTTAAGAAATATTCAATTTTTTCCTTATTTCTTCCTTGACCCAGTGGTGATTCAGTTGAGCATTGTTCAATTTCCATGTTTTTTGTGGGTTTTCTGAATATTGAATTATAACTTTAAGCCTTGGTAATCCAATAATATAATTGGGGTTATTCCAATTTTTTGTATCTGTTGAGGTTTGCTTTGTTACCAAGTATGTAATCAGTTTTTGAGAAGGTTCCATGAGGTGCTGAGAATAAGTTATATTCTTTTGTATTTGGGTGGAATGTTCTATAGGTGTCTGTTAGGCCCACTTGAGTCATAACATGTTAGTTCCCTTATTTATCTTCTAAGTTACTTTCTGGCAGACCTGTCCAGTGATGAGAGTAGGGTGTTGAAGTCTCCCACTATTAGTGTGTATTTCTTAATGATTTAAGCTTTAGTAATTTTTTTGGCATAGATTTTCAAAATGGACTTCATCTTGATGGATTTTTTCTTGTGATGAATATTAAATGTCTTTTTAAAATCTCTTTTGATTGAGTTTGAAGTCTATATTGTTAGATATTAGAATAGCTACAACCCTTTAAGGTACTGTCTGTCTTTGAGGCTGATGTGTTTCTTGTATGCAGCAGAAGGATTCTGTTTTCCTATCCAGTCTATTAGCCTGTGTCTTTATATAGGTGAATTGAGTCCATTTATATTAATGGATGTTAATGACAATTGCTAGTTTGTTATTTTTTGGTGGTGGTATTGTGTGTTTCTCTCCTTAGGAATTTGATGGTGTGGGATTATCTATTGCCTGTGCTTTTGTGGATATAGCTAACATTCGTGGGTTGGAGTTTTCCTTCCAGTACTTTCTGTAGGGCTGGATTTGTGGATAGATATTGTTTAAATCTGGTTTTGTCATGGAATGTCTTTTCTCCTTCTGGTGTGATTGAAAATTTTGTTGAGTATATTAGTCTGGGCTGGCATCTGTGTTCTCTTAGTGTCTGCATGATGCCTGTCCAGGACCTTCTGGCTTTCATTGTTTCCATTGAGAAGTTGTGGGTAATTCTGATAGGTCTGCCTTCATATGTTACCTGGCCTTTACTTTTACAGCTCATAATATTCTTTTATTCTATGTCTAGTGTTTTATTATGTGGCAAGGGGACCTTTTTTTCTTTTTGCTTCACTCTGTTTGGTATTCTGTAGGTTTTCACACCAGAATGAATTCTCTGGTGATTAATAAGCGTTGAGGCACTACCAAAAGGGTTTCCACACTCCTTACATTTATAAGGTTTCTTACCAGTATGCATTCTATGGTGCTAAATAAGCCTTGAGTGTTGAGTAAAGGCCTTTTCACACTCCTTACACTCACAAGGTTTTCCACAGGTATGAATTCTCAGATGCAGAAAAAGATTTGAGCATGAATTAAAGGTTTTCCCACATTCTTTACATTCATAGGGTTTCTCACCAGTGTGAATCCTTTGACGTTGGGAAAAATATAAACTACAACTAAAACTCTTGCCACAGTCCTTACATTCATAAGGCTTTTCACCAGTTTCTCACTTTTCTTTTAAAAAGTGAGAGGTGACTAAAGGCTTTCCCACACTCCTTACACTCATAGGGTTCTCCACCAGAATGAATTCTCTGGTGCTGAATTAGTTCTAAGTTCTGATTAAAAGTGTCTTACATTCATAGGGTTTATCTTCATGATTAGTTTTTCAGCATAGATTAAGAAATGCAGGTTAAATAAAAGTGGGCATGTCTTTAGAGGTTAAGTATTACTTGACTAATATGTCTGTTCTTTAGTGATAACATCTTGGTTTCACACATTGATTTCAGAGTTGAAAGAAAATAAAAAGACATATATTAATTTTTTTCCTATTCTGAGGGAGTTAAATTCTGAAAAAGAAATAGGAGTTATAAGCTAAATAATAATGAAGTAGGAAGGGACCCTCAGGAGAACAAGAAATGGGAGTTTGTAAAGCCCTGATTCATTTTCTATAAAAGTAAAAATCTGTCCCTTCTCTCCCCTGCTGACAATGTATGGATTGTGCCTTCCTATCTTTCTCTTAGCTCAGAGATAAAACCCCATTAGATGTTATAAGGTCCCCACAAATGAGCCATCCACTAAACTGTATCTTACATGAAAAGAATTTTATAAGATATATTCATTTGTGTATATGTGTATGAGTATATGTATATACATCACATGTGTGCATGTGCTTGTAGAGGTCAGAAGAGGGTGTCATGCACTCCGGAACTGGAGTTACAGGCGAAGGTGAGCCATCTGATGTGGGTGCTGGGAACTGAACCCGGGTCCTTTGGAAGAGCAGCAAGTGCTCTTGACTGCAGAGCCACCTCTTCAGTAACCCACTCCCAATTTTATGAGAAAAGAAACTTCTTTAAAATGCCACCCTCATGGCTAGAAGACAATTGCCTGACCCAAGACCTTTCCAGAAACCTGAAGAAAAAAGGACCTGTCTTAACCATATGTTGTGACACGTACCTATAGTCCCACCACTGGGAAAGAGACAAGACCCTGTCTCAAAAATTAAACAGAACAAAAACCAGCCTGCTATTTTCTCTGATGGGGTGGGCTGCCTCTCTTAGTTGTTTCCACATTGCTTCTCCATACCCTTTTCTTGCCTCTCTTCTCTTGTTCATGTGGGAAAGCCTCCATGTTAAAGCTTCTGACCGAGTGTCCATTTCCTCTCTGCCTGTCTTAGTATCTGTTATTGCTGGGATGGAAGTTACCATGCATTCTATATCATCGCCTTGAGAATTAAATGCTTAGATAGTTCTCAAATATGGGTAAGCAATTTTTAAGGCCAACAAGAAAAGCAGACATTAAAAACAGCTGATGAAGCCTGGCATTGGTGGCACATGCCTTTAATCCCAGCACTTGGGAGGCAGAAGCAGGAGGATCTCTGTGAGTTCAAGGCCAGCATGGTTTACAGAATGAGTTCCAGGACAGCCTCCAAAGCAATACAGAGAAACCCCGTCTTGAAACACCTAAATAAATAAATAAGTAAATAAATAAATATATATATAAATAAAAGAGCTAATGAAGGGATCTGAGGAGGTGATCGAGGAAGTACAGGAATTTTAAATCTTGGTGCAGAGCAAGACATTTTAATATTGTTAATTACTGAATTCCTGGCCAGCACTTGTATAGCTCATATCCAAACAAGGTTCCTCAAACACATTTTCTCTATAAAGACATCATACAGTTGTATCCTTGGGAACACTACAAACACTTTGTTTGTGGGTCTATTTGTTTTCATGGTGCTGGGGACTAAACCAAGAGCCTTTCTGTGCTAGGTAAACCCTCTGTTACTTAGTTCCATGATAAAATGTGTGAAATGAATGCTTTCATATAATCATCACTGGGGACAAGAAACAACACAATTAGCATTAGAACAACTTCACACATTTTATCATGCTATGTATGATAAAATGGACTATTCCAGCACCAACATCGGGTGGCTCACAGTCATCTTCAACTCCAGTTCCTGTGACACCCTCTTCCCCTCTTCTGGTCCCTACAAGCACCTGCACACATGTGGTACATGTACATACACTCAGACATACAATAAAATAAAAAATCTTTTTATAGAGAATACGTTTTCATGTAAGATACACTTTAGTGGATAGTTCATTTGGGGACAGTTCATAATCATTTCATTTTCTGAATATATGTTACACTTAATTTTTTTTTGAGGTAGAGTCTCACTATATCGTCCTGACTGGCCTCGAACTCACTATGTAGATTGGACTGGTCTTGAACACACAAAGATGTGTCTATCTGCTTCCTGAGTGCTGGGATTAAAGGCATGTACTCTATGCCTGGCTTAAATCTTTTAAAGTAAAAATGGTTTTTACTTCATGCGTGTGATATGGTTATCTAGAGGGTGTGTTTGTGCATGTGTGTGTGTGCACGTGCACACATGTGCACATAGAGGTCAGCCTTGGGTATCATTTCTCAGACTTACTGTCTACCTTAGTTTTGAACGGGGTCTCTCATTAGCCTTGGAGTTCAATGGTTAAGCTAGGCTGGCCCCAGGGATCCACTTTCTTCAGTGCTGGAATTCCAAGGATGTACCACCATACCCATCATTTGTTTGTAGATTAGGAAGATCCAACTCAGGTCCTCATGCTTTCCCAATGGAACTATTATCCCGGAACTAAACTGCTAAATATAGGCAAGCTGATCAAAAAACTGCAATTGTGCAGTATATGAAATGAAAACTAGCACAGGGAATGGAGAAACAAACACATGTGCAGCTTTCTTAGGGTGGGAATAGTCTGTTATATAACTAGAAATGTGGCATATGTTTTCTTTTTTTTCTTTTTTTTTTTTTTTGGTTTTTCGAGACAGGGTTTCTCTATGGCTTTGGAGGCTGTCCTGGAACTCGCTCTGTAGACCAGGCTGGCCTCGAACTCACAGAGATCCACCTGCCTCTGCCTCCCGAGTGCTGGGATTAAAGGCGTGTGCCACCAACGCCTGGCGTGGCATATGTTTTAAATTGTAGAGCATAGTTGTTTTAGAAACAAAGGGAAGGTATTTGTCCCAGGAATAAAGCTTATGGACCCGTCATCCTTGCTTACCTGGATAGAGGTCACTGGCCAGCTCTCTATCAACCACTGGGGCTCTTTCCCTTGCTCCACTAAGGAGATCACAGCTAGTTTAGAATTGGAAAGTCCTTCTCAGAAGAAAAGACATGAGACATGATTATGCTGTGGGTGTCCCAGAAATCAGATCCAGTACCTTGGTGATCCAGGAAATGAATGGATCCACTAAAGGAACAGAGAAAAAGACGGAGATGAAGCTGCCTATTCCGTTCCGTTCAGCTCAAACCATTCCTCAAGCAACAGAGAAGGGAGATATTCACAAGGACAGAGTCTGAATTTCAGAGGGTAGTTGTCCTTACCCACTGAAACCAGGTAAATGAAATTGTCCAGCATCACTTCTTTATATAAATTCATCTGAGCAGAGTCTGGGTGTTCCCATTTCCCCCGAGAGAAGTGTATGGACACATCCCTGAAGGGCAGTGATCCCTGAAACAATAAACATGGTTTTGCAGTGGAAAAGAGAGAAGATGGAGTAGACGCTTTGTAGGAAAGGGCTCAACAAAAGAAGGGTGGCATATTGTTTACTAGAGGACACGTCTTCTGTGAACTAGAGGATGTGTCTATGTATGGGCAATGGACTGCACTCTGCCAGTGATATGAAATAGAAAGCATCCAGCTCAGTGAGTTGATATGAAATAGAAAGCATCCAGCACAGTGAGTTGCTTCTTTTCTCTTACTTTCCCTCAAGAAAAGGAAAATATAATGGGCTTCAAAAATATAGTTTATTTTTAGTAAAGTTTTAGAATGTGAGGGTGAAACAAATCTAAAAGCTCTAAAGAAGAAAACATAAGCCATATAGAAACTTTCAGAAATTCAAGTGGCAATGAACTTTTTTTTGGTGGGGGGTGGTTGAGACCAGTTTCTCCATGTACTCCTGACTGTCCTGGAACTCACTCTGTAGACCAGGCTGGCCTGGAACTCACAGAGATCCTCCTGCTTCTGCTTCCTGAGTGCTGGAATTAAAGGTGTGTGCCACTATTGCCTGGCTAGCAAAAGACCTCTTAACAGTAGGACTTGAACTCAAAAGAAAACAAATCAATCTTTTACTGCTATTATAAAGGGAAATTAATTCTGGCTCGTAACTCTACACTTAGTCAAATTACTTGGTTACTGTGAAGACTAAGAATTCTTGAGGCTGGAAAGATGGCTTAGTGGTTAAGAGCCCTTACTATAGAGGACCTAGGTTTGGTTCCTAGCACTTACATGGTGGCTCAAACTATCTGTAACTCCAGTTTCAGGGGTCTGATACCTTCTTCTGGTCTTTTAGGTACACATATGACACATAAATAAAAAGCAGACAAAACACTTAAACACATAAATCTTTTTTAAAAGATAATTCTTAATCTGCATAGAATTATAAAATTATATCTAATACAATTTTAAGAAGTTATTAGACCATCTTCTATCAAAACCATGAAAAAGAAAAAAATATATTTAGAAATAGGGATGATGAATGAAGTCTGAGCACGATTGTAAATGGTAACTCTCAGGACAGCATCTGGCAGCAGACCAGGCAAATAACAGCTAGGAATAAAAGACAACTGTAAAGAAGATCTCCAAATGTTTGATGATATGGAAAACAGTATTTATAGGCTACTGATAGAAAGGTTAAGAAGATTTGGAAAGTAGCCTTCATGTACATGAATCCAGGAAAATGGAGAAACAAATCAATTTACTTTCAGAAAAGCAAAACTGTATTAGGAGAATCCAAGGTCTATATATTATTTGTCTCAGATTAACAATATCTGTGTGATACTAAACACATGGACAATAGTAAGCTAAATAAAACCATGATATAAAGTCTACAATGGGGATAGGAAATAACAACCATGGTAGGAAAAATCTCACTCCAGTTACATGTAGCCAGAGGTTGCTAGAGAATGTTTATCAGAAAAAGTGTAGTGATACTTTGTTTATGATCTAATAAAGATTGCCTGAAGATCAGAGTGCAGAACTAAGCCACTAGACACACACCTAGTAAAGATCTATGCCACACACACACACACACACACACACACACACACACACACACACCTAAACCACTGGGTAGCCACAGAGGACAGGCAGTGGTGACCTCATCTTTAATCCAAGCACTTGGGAAACAGATGGATTTCTGCGAGTTCAAGGCCACCCTGGGCTACATGAGAGTGAATCAGTGTAAAAGGGAAACAGCTCTGTTTGCAGCACTTGGGATGACACGCCATTACCCAGCACTAGAGAGAATATAAGGGGAGGAGTCAGGGGCAGTGGAGGAGAGAGGATCGCCCATTTTGGTATGAAGAGAGGTAGTCGCTGGCCACTCTGCTTCTTTGATCTCCACTTTAACCGCCGTATCTGTCTCTGGGTTTTTATTAGTCATGCTATAAGAAAGTAACAACAGGACCATTAACTGGACATATAGGGAAAATGGCAAGAAAAAAGGGGCTAACACAAGAATGGGCCTGGGTAATGGGCCTGCCATTTTCATATATTTTTAACGTGTCTTAAATTCATGTAGGGCAGAGTGTAATTTGTGGGAGTTGATCCTTCCATCATGTGGGTTCTAAGGGATGGATTTAAGGTTGTCAACTTTGCTGGGAAATGCCTGTACCCACTAAGCTGTTTGCCCAGCCACACCATGTCTTAAATTTCTGAAATGTAAAATTAAGTAAATATTAATTTAAAATATTCCTGTTTTTAATTATGTTTTTATAATTGTTGTAAGAATTATTTAATTTTTTGAGTTTTATAATTTTATGGCTGTAAGAGCAAGGTAAACTGGAGATGGAGTTAACTCCATCCTCAGAAAAAGCCACCTTGAGAAATTCCCTGTATGGCACAAGGCTGATTCAACTCCAACCAAGGAACCAAGGAACCATAAACAGTTCCAACGAGCACCCAAACTGTGCCCACCCTGGACAAAGTGACCCCATCCGGGTGGTCAGGCAATGACTAATTTTGGTAAATAACATCTTGTCACAAATGTCCTTGTGGGCAACCATTAGTAACAGTTTTGAAATTCCCCTTAGCCACCATGTCAATGAATCCAAAGGTCACCCACTCTTACCCAATCCTGAACAGCCAAGGCACGTACCACCCTGCTTGCTGTCTTTTCCTTTAAAATTCCTTGCAATTGAGGCCAGGCGCCCTTTTCCTGTGCCAGTTTGCTGGACAGGGTCCCTGCCGAGGCTTGTAAAATTAAACCTTATGCATTTGCATCAGAGTTGGCTCCTTGGTGGTCTCTTTTGAGGTCTCACGAACTTGGCATAACAGTGGCAGCAGAAATTTATACAATACAGATACTAATGAATAAACCTTTCATTTTAGGCACGTTGCTGGGCAAAATCCTTAGCAATCTTTTCTAATACACGTTCTCCATACTTTGACTACCATCTCTTTCATTCTGTTGTTCCATTGTTGTAGCTTTCACAATCAAACTGCAATCTCAAGTGGTCATAAATTGCTTAGCAACAAGAATATATTCAGAGAAACGTATTTCTACAACATCATGGAGTGTATTTCCATAAACTTAGATAGTTTACCTATTGTGCACTTAGGCTATATGGTACAGCTTATTGTTCTGAAGGGACCAGCCCTCTGATTTAGCAGCCATGACAGGCTAACATGTGTTTGCCTGACCTTGCCCCTCCTGTCCTGGTCACTAGAGGTCAGAAAACCTCTTCGTGGCAAGGAACCAACCAGAAGTTAGCTGATGGGGCTGTGCTTTATGTATAAGTGAACAAAGTGACATGCAGAGCATAGCAACCGCCCTGAGAGGGCCTATGGGCCATAGCAACCAGTTGACCAATCAACACAGGACAGGTCGTCCAAGCCCAGAATCGCACCAATCCTGAGACTGTTGCATACCCCTAGACACTCCCGTTGCTCTACCCAATATGTTCCCTAAGTCCTGGTTTCTTGGGGTTTTTCTCCATTCATCTGCCATGATGAATGGATGAAAGGCTTGAGCTAACAACTACAATAAAAGACTCTTTACTTTTGCATAGAAATGGGTCTGTTGGTGACTTTGGGGTTTCAGAATTTGGGCACAACAGTTCCTAGGCTATAAACGTATACTGTATATTACTGAAAAGTTTCTGTGCCCCTGATAAGACTCTCCGCCGATGCAGCAATCTAAATCAGACCAAATCCAATCTAATTAGAAAAAGCCTACGTTTAATGGCTACAATGCTGCTGGATGGCTTTCCAGCCCCACCCCCCCACCTCCAGAGGAGACGGGAAAGAGAGATGGGAAAAACCACATATCTGGTTTCTGGGAGGCAGTTTGAATACCCTGTAGGAGTGGTCTTGAGCATCCCTGGAGGAGGGGTCATCATTTGGTGGGCTTTCTAAGATGCAGCAGGGTTTGGAGACAGAAGAAGGGGCTGGGGTGAAGCTTCCACCATAATAATTAGTATACTGCAAACAGGCAATTTCAACACAATAGTCTCTGTTGGTAAGAATAGAAAATGTACAAGATTTTTCAGCTCTTCTTTAATTTTATGGGATCACCTTTGTACATGGGGTTTGTAACTGACCATGACATGGTTATGTGGTACACCACTGTATAGTCCTTCTATGTGAGTTGTCCCAGTCAATTAATGAATCTAAGGGCAGTAACCCCTCAATCTGTGACTGTCTGACCAATGTAGGAGACCCCACAATTATGTTTGCTGTCTGACACAAGACTTGTGGCTGCTGTCTCAAGTTAGAGCAGTCTTGTGGGAAAGAGGTCCTTAACCAGTAGGTCCGTATTAACTCAAGACAGAACTGAATTGTAGGACATCTAGATGGTGTCTAAGGATTAGCGATTGTTTTAGAAGAGGACACACATTCTCATCTCACAGGAGAATTGAAGTTACTTCTCCTTCAGCTTAGGTGAAGCAAGGGGATACACCTATACCACAGGGTATGGAATACAAAGGTTAAGATGCTCTCAAAGAATTTCCTTAGATTCTCTAGAGTTTAGAGGGCACAAGCCTGGCGCAAAGAGATCTTGAAACTAGATTATATTAAATTAGAGGTTGTAACTAGTAAAATGAAATTGGTATGAATGGAAAGCAATAAACCATAAAACCAAAGAAAATAAAAGACAGTTCTTAAGACAGCAAGAGGAGTCAAAGGCAGATTATCAAGACTGGAACAAGCACATACAAATACATCAACGGAAACCTTTTGTTTATTCAGTTTGTTCATTTTTTCAGGATTGGAGCTCAAACTCAGAGTCTTGGGTAGGCTAGGCAAGTGCTTTATCACTGAGCTATATCCACCAGTGGATATCAATGAAATAGAACGAATTTTACTCATGCATATTGAGATACTGGATGTATTTGCAAGTTAATAAGAGCCCAAGGGCTTTCCAATATCTGATTTGAGAAAAGGAGAAGTAATAAGGTGTGGGGGGAACCCTGACCCTTACTTTATAGCATATATAAAAGTCAGGTATAAGTAGATCATCTCAATGGGAAGTTGGAACTCAACTCTGGAAATCAATGGAAACAAAAATATTTTGCCAGTATGTCCGTACACCCTGTACATGCCTGGTGCCTGCTGGAGTCAGAAGAAGGTGGTAGATCTCCACATAGTGAAGATAGTTACACATAGTTGTGAGCCACTAGGTGGGTATTGGGAACCAAACCCAGGTCCTCGGCAAGAGCATCGAATGTTCTTAACCTCTGAGCAATTGTGTCAGCCCCCTGACAGAGCAACGAATGTTGTTAACCTCTGAGCAATTGTGTCAGCCCCCTGACAGAGCAATGAATGTTGTTAACCTCTGAGCAATTGTGACAGCCCCCTGACAGAGCAACGAATGTTCTTAACCTCTGAGCAATTGTGTCAGCCCCCTAACAGAGCAACGAATGTTGTTAACCTCTGAGCAATTGTGACAGCCCCCTGACAGATCTTTAACATTTAAAGCTTGACACAAATGATCTGAAGAAAGGCATAAACTCTGGCTCTTTTAAGCAAAGAAATATGTGTGCTTTAAAAATGGAACGGGCACAATAATGAAGCTTATTAAAATATTAATATTAGTTACTTGGCCAGTTTTAATTTTTCTTGGTAATTTCTGGGTTTTGACATTTCTAAAACAATATTTAAATTAATAACTCTCACACTTAAAAAGGCGAATGTTCAGCGAGCAGAAGTAGAGGCAGTTTTCGAACAAGTGAACATTAGGTGTATGTTGAACATTAGGAATAACAATCGGCAGTTATTCTTTCCTCCAATAGAGACAATATAGGGAATATATATTCAAATGACAAACGGTCACTAAGCAAGTATTTACAGAAGGCGGTCAAAAAGGAAAGCCCACCATACCTTGGCTATTATTTGTAGTTCATCGTGCACTCTTTGCCTCCTCTGGGCAACTCACCTGGCAAAGGGTAAAACTGGGAGTAGAAAAACAAGTAATTGTGACACACCTGGTTTTTCTTGGTCAGGCCAGAGGTCACTACCAGTCTCATCCCCATTACCCATCGCGCATTGGGAATGGCGATCAGGGAAGAATGAGCACCCTGCCCAGATCTCTCACCTCAGAGAGAGTTCGTGGACAGAGTTCTGCAGTCACCACCTGACAAGTGACAGGAGTCCCATGGAAACTCGCAAGATGCCACATACATTCAGGCACAGTCGCTTAAGCCACAACTCCACTGTGACCAGACGGTTCACGCTCTCACGGGAAAGCCTATTAGAACGTATTGCAGACGACCCACAAAAACGCCCTCAGGGCGCCTGCTCGCACAGTGCCAAGGCTCCAGCTCGCACAAGCCTGCCCTGTTCTCCACGCTCTTCTTTCTAGGCTGTCTTTGCCCGGCTCGTCTAACGGTCCCGCCAGATCCTGCGAAAGGCACGATCGGCCGCTAGGCTTTCTGGGAAATGTAGTTCACAAAGGTACAGCCGCCCATTGCCGACCCCACCCCACCCCCCCGCGCCGCCTCTGGCCGCTCCCGCAGCTGCTCCCGTCCCGCGCAGCCTCGCAGCCAGCGCCACCGCATGGGGGCGCTAAGGAGCTCAGCCACCCGGGACGCCCTCGGCCGGCTCTCGGTCGGTCGCTCAGGAGCGCTGGCCGGAAGTTGGGCGGGCCGCGAGGCCTGCCGGGAGCACCTGGGCTCTGGGACCTAACGGGCGCGCGCCGCCGCCGCCGCTCGAGTCCATGGACCCGCCCGCCTGTGGGTCTCCTGCACGCAGCGTCTCCGAGGTTGCGTTTCGGGGGTGTCTGGCTGGCGGCGCTGCGGGGAGCCCTCGGCGGGCAGCGAGGAAGCGGCCCGAGTGATCCGGTTCGCGCCGGCCGTGGGCTGCCGACTGGGCGCGGGCTCTCGGGGGGCGCGGGGTGCTCCGGCCGGGCGACCTTCCCCGTGAGTGTCTGGAGTTGCAACCGAAAGCCTGGTGAGGGCGAGTGTGCGTGTGTGCGTGTGAGTGTGCGTGCGTGCGTGCGTGTGAGCGTGACTCCGATGATTTGGGGGTGGGGTGGTGGTGTGAGGGTGTGGTGAGTGAGGGTGTGGTGAGTGCGGGGGTCCTGTAGCGGGGGCGGCTGTACCGCGTCCTGGGTCTCGGCTCTCGGGTTTGTAGCGTTTGGCGTAACTAAGAAAGGAATTATGTATATATACATACATGTATATATACTTTTTTCTTTTTTAAGAATTTCTGTTTCTTCATTGGCCCTTCCGCCTTGGTCTTACCAGCACTTTGTTCTCTAACTTTTCAGTTTTTCTTTTCATGACTTTTCTAAGTTATTACTGTCTAACGGCTTGCTTGGCTTTTTTATTTATTTATTTTTGCGGTGTTGGTGTTAAACTTAGCGCTGATTCAGTCGTGCCAAGCAAAAGCTCTGAGCCACATTCCTAGCCCTGAAATTAGTTTAATAATGGCTTAGAAAAAAAAAAAAAAAGAGCATCCTTAAGCGCTCCAACAAACGTCAGTAGGGATTCATTCTCCAGTTCAGGTCCTTAGCAAGCATTTACTGACCCGGCTGCCTTTGGTTGGATTCAGGACAGTGGGGTGAATCCAGATCCACCCTTCGTCTGTCTTTTCTGGGGCTCCGGTTCAAAAGAACTGATTCTGAAGACGTTTTCTTTTCCCCGTGGATTACGGGATCATGCGAGGGCTCTAAAAACTCCGCTTCCAAATGTGTTCCTATTACGTTAGCCAAAAAAAAGTTGAGTGGGTAATCCACTTAGCAGTTTGAAGAGGGGACAGACAGTGTTACCGAAATAACTGTTTGCCACATCGAGACACACCCGTCTTAATTCTGGGGGTTACCTTTTAGTGCAAGTGTTCTTGTTTGATAATATTGCCTTCTCTTTTTTGAATCCCATTTGTCGGGGGAATTTTGTATTCCAAACCCTTTGTCTTTGTGTTTCAGGTTTCTCATGAGAATAGTATCAGCTGAGCCCGTTAACTCATCTGTCCAGCTTGACTGTTACTAGGTGAGTTTAATTCTGTTTCATTTGTCATAATTACTGGAAAAAATGTTTTTATTGCTTACATTTACCTTACCCCTTCCTTAGTTTCCTCACTGGCTTGGCTTGTGTTCTTGTGTGTGTATACTTAACAAAACCGAAGCTTAAACTTGAACACCAAGCTAGGTGGCCGTCTTTTTCTGTTATTCTTGGGTAGGGCATCACATCACTTTCTATTCTAAAATTCTCAAGCCGAGTGTGGTGGTACATGCCTGTGATCCCAGCGTGCATGTTCAAGGCTGCCTGAGGCTGATCCATGATACAGTGCAAGAGACCTGTCTCAAAACTGGGGGAGGGCATGTCCCAGATCAGCCGATGTATGTTTTTAAAACTGTGGTAAATACACAATGCAAAATTCATTATATTAATATTTACTCACATAATTCATTGACACAGAGGATTTACCTGTTATGTTTTCATCATCACTCCCCACCTACAGCACTGTTTTCATATTAGAAAATAAAAATTTGATATTCTTTAAGCAATAATTCCATTTCCTCATCCTTACCAGTTCTAGCGACTACTATTTTTTTCTGTGTCTAAATTTGAGAATGCCAAGTATTTCATGTCAAAAGACCTGTGCCATAGTTGTCTTTTTGTAACTGATTTAACATAAAGTCCTCAACATTCTTCTGGATTAGTAATGTTAGAATTTTCTTCTAAGCCTAAGTAATATTTTGAATATGAATACCTATTTTTAACCTCTTCATGAGTTAATCTACTACATGGCTGTTGCAGATGGCACTGCTGTAAACGTAAGGGTACAAAGGCTCTGAGTCCTTGCTTTCGGTCACTTGGAGTGTTATACATTGAAGGAGGGGTTACTTTTTTTTTTATTGGTTACTCTCTTTTTAGTTTTTTGACTGCCATATTTGTAATGGCTGCATATTTTACTTTTTGATCACCTATCATTGACAAATTTAGAAGTAAATTTCTGTTTTCATGAAGTTTACATTGAGAAAACAGTGGGTAGATACTATAATATAAATTATACCACTTTTTAGAATTTGAGAATTGCGGAATAAAAAGTAAACATGTAAACTTGATGATGGCACACATCTTTAATTCTGATACTCAGGAGGCAGAGACAGTATGAACACAAGTTCAAGGCCAGCTTGAACTACTTAGTAACTTACAGGACAGCCTGGGTTACAGAGAAAGACCTTGATTTAAAAAACACAAAAGTAACCATGTGAAGGATATTACGAATATCTCACACATAACACCAAGATTTATTAAAACAATCTTTTCTGCTTTATTAGTTTTATCATACCCAACAAAGATGCATTCACTTTTTCCTCTATTTTTTTCTCTTAGTAAAGGTTCATATCTTGTAAACTATATATTTTAATAACTATTTCATTAGTTTATATCTAGTACCATGTGACAAGGTTATAATTTTTATTTCAAATAAAAAGCCTTGAAATTCTAAATTATAATATTCTTTTACCTAAATGACCAAGACAGTTCAGATAGAGAATGATAATGGCTGGATTTTTAATGCAACTCCCTTTACTCCAACATGGGATTTTTTTTTGTTTGTTTTTTTTTGTTTTTTGTTTTTCGAGACAGGGTTTCTCTGTGGCTTTGGAGGCTGTCCTGGAACTCGCTTGGTAGTCCAGGCTGCTCTCGAACTCACAGAGATCCGCCTGCCTCTGCCTCCCGAGTGCTGGGATTAAAGGCGTGTGCCACCACCGCCCGGCCCAACATGGGATTTTTATGACTGAGTATTTTTCAAAAGACTGTATTATCGTATGCTTGTCACACACATGTCACAGCATGCATGTGGAGGTCAGAGGACAACTTGAAGAGTCAGTTCTCCCTTTTTTAATGGGTTCCAGTGATAGAATTCAGGTCATCAGGCTCAAGCAGTAAGTCTTGTTACCCAGTAATACATCCTGCCAGCCCTAAGTTGTCTGCTTCAGCATTGTCTCTGTCTCTGCATGAGGCTACACTTTTGTTCTCAAAGGTGTTTGAGCATCCCTTCATTTCTAGACTCTTGGTGTCTCTGTTGAGTAGTTCATTTAGCCTGAGGCACTGAGTCTGGGTTTTATCTAGTATCTCTAGCCAGTGACTCTGCGGAGTTTGGGTGGCAAACAAGGAAATAAGTGTTTTGGTCAGTATTAGTTGTCGCTTGGTTTGTATCATGTTGTCTGAAAACGTAATGTTTTAAACATCAGTAATCTACTGGAAAATATTCACCACTGGGAGCTGTCTCTGAGCCTGTGAAAATGCGTGAGGCAAACTTGATCTCCTGTCTAGGTTTACAGGTCCTACCTCCCCCACACTGAGACACATCTGTGGTGTGAGTCTGAAGCCTGGGGACAGGTGTCTGCCATGGGAGGAGACCTTCTGACCTGAGCCCCGCACCAGAAGCTTGAGAACCCTGGGTGGGAGTGGACTCTGACCCGCACACCATCTTGACCAGTCCTTCCCGAGCCGGCAAGACCCAAATGACATCTCAGCCTTGAAATAGCAGCAGCAGTGTGTGACATGGAGCAGGTGACCCGGGGAAGAGGTGAGATGGCAGAAAAGAACAGTGGGTTCCTTGGAGAGCTGTATTTTCAGGGCAAGTGTGGAAGCTTGGAAAACACGATGCTCTTATCGTAGAAGTTCACGTGGTATTACTCATTATTCAAGATAGACATATTTTATTTTGCTAATTCGACTGATTTTTTATTTTCGTATTTAATTTTGTGTGTCTGTATCTATGCATGTGCCACAGGGCATATATGAAGGCCAGAGGACAACTCACAGGTATTGGTTCTCCCTAGGGATGGAACTCAGGCCGTCAGGCTTGAGGCAGGTACATTCGCCTGCTGAGCCATCTTATCGGCTCACCCTTTCTTAGAGAGCATATTTTAGTATACTTTAAAAGTGGTGTTAAAAGCCTTTAATTCCAGCACTCGGGAGTCAGAGGCAGGTGGGTCTCTGTGAGTTCCAGACCAGCCTGGTCTACAGAGCCAGTTCCAGGACAGCCTCCAATGCTACTCAGAGAAACCCTTCTTGAAAAACCAAAAAATAAAAAAATAAATGGTGTTATAAACTAGAAATAGGCATTTCCTGTTTTATCCCTTCTTATCCCTATTCTTAGCAACAACTACTTGAACATTTTTATCTGGGTATTCATTGCCATTTTTCTGAATAACATCTACATATTGCTAATTTTTGATTTATCAAACTTTTACATTTTTATATAATTTACATCAGGACTTTTCTCTTAAAGAAATACTGTATGCTATGTAGCCAGTAGGATTATTGAACAATGTATCTAACCTCCCAAAAATTTCATCAGATTGCTTGTGTAAGTTTAGTTCCCCACATACATTTTGGAGTCTCTGGAGATTGATGTGGTACTTAACATTTCTCATGGTGCTGAGGATCAAGTTTCTAAAGAATGTTAGAACATCTGTTCATGAAGCTTTCCACATCCCTGTGTCTGAACCTCTGAGCAAATCTGTTTGGCCTCTCTTTCCTCAGCTTGGTGTTCCAAGGACTCTGCACTTTGCCAGGAGGAAGAGGACGTGACCAGACTTTATGTACGTTCTAAACATAATTTTTCCCAGCATTGTTTTGCAGTGCAACTGTTTGGGGCTACTATAATCTAGGACTAAGCTGGGAAAAAGTGAAATGAATGAAAATAAGTGAAGAAAAATACAGATTAAAAAAATAAAAGCCAGGGGAAAGGCAGTATGGGTGAATAAATAAGTACTGCAGAGAAGTTAAATATTACCTAGAGAGACAAAGCAAACATGCAACCCATTCCATAACTTGTAGCTTCTGTGGAAGAAAACTATTTAAGGAAAGCAAAAGCTTTTTTGTTGACACTGAAAGCAAAAAAAAAAAAAAGTAAAATTCTAAAACAGCTCTATGATTTTTGTTATTTTAACCTCAAATTTTACAAGTTAGTCTTGTCCAAAGAAAATTTATATAGAATGATATGTGGAACATGCATGTTTCTTTGGAACAATCCTACTCATGTTTTTTGTTTGTTTTTCAGTTTAAGCTTTTGATAGCAAGTTAACTAAATTATATAGATATTCTATGGCATCCTTGCAGTCCTGTTGTTTGTAGCCTTCCAGCATTTTTTTAGTGGTCTTAGAAGATGCAGTGTTTGTTGGTTTTGAGATAGCGTCTCACTGTGTAGCCTTGTCTGGAGCTTGTCAGGAGACTGGCCTTCGCAGTACTCCTCCACCCGCCTCTGCTGCTAGGGTCAAACGCATGTGCCACCATACCTGTCAGAATCCTTTTTTGAAAACAACTTTTATTATACTTTACTTACTTTGGGGAGGGCAGCAATATGTATGCCATTGTGTAAGCGTGGATGGAGGTCAGAGGACAACTTGTTGGAGTCATCTCCTTTCACCGTATGGGTCTTGGGGATTGAACTTAGATCTTCAGGCATGGTGGCAAGTGCCTCTACCCACTGAGCCATCTCACTGGCGCGGTGCAGGTTCTTGTCTTACAGTATTATCTGTTTACTTCCACCTAGACACTTTCTGTTGTTGTTTGAAGTTGCTCATACTGTATTTTGAACGTTTTTCTTGCCTGCCATTTTCTTCAGCTCTCATCATCATGAAGCAGACACACACTCTTTTTGCTGTATGAGCTAGATGAGGGTTTTCAACCTTCCTAGTGCTACAACCCTTTAATATAGTTCCTCATGTTGTGATGACCCCCCCCACCATAAATTTATTTGTTGCTACTTCATAACTGCTACTATTCTGAATTATAATATAAAATCTGTGTTTTCTGATAGTCTTAGGTGACCCCTGTGAAAGGGCTGTTCAACACCCCAAAAGGGTCACAGCTCACAGGTTGAGAACCACTGATTTAAATGCTCAGGAGACATTTTTCTCCTGTCGGTATAGTGTTTCTGTAGCCCTAAACAGACTCAAGTTCAGATTTTGACCTGTGATTGAAAAGTCCACGACAATGGAAGAGACGTCTCTTCTTTGTGCCTCAGTTCCATAATCTAAAATAGGGATAGTAATGGAACCATCAGAAGCCTGCGACATAGATGGTATTTTAACTTATATAGATAAAGGCAGTGAAGACTGGGTTAAGAAGCTTGTACAATCAGGAACAAGTGTATGATACACTCAGGGTTCAAACCTTCAGTTTGATTCTGGTGCCCATACCCTGGTGTGGCCTGAATAAAGAAGTGCCCAGTCTGCGGTTGGCCTCTCCCTCTCATTTGTTCTTTTTATTTGTGTCTTAATGAGTCTGGGTCTTATAAAACCTTCATGCTCCTCCTCCCATTTCACCTTTGAGGCAGGGTCTCTCACTAACACGGGAGCTCTCCAGTTCAACAACTAGTCTGTCTGGCCAGCAAGCTCCAGGGATTCCTTCATCCCAACTCTTAGATTACTCGTGTAGGCTATACCTGGCTTTATACATGGGTTCTGGGGATCCAAACTAGGTTTATCATGCTTGCTATCTGAACCATCTTCATAGTCCCTAGTACTTCAAATTTTTTTTAAGTTCTATATAAATGTGTCTAGGAGACAGACAGCTCAGTGGATAAAGCAGTTGCCGTGCAAACCTAAGGACTAATGTTCAGATTCTGAAGCTAGGCAGGCATGGTGACCACTCATATGGGAACAGAGGCAAGGCATCCCAGGAGCAAGTTGGCTAGCTAGAGTATCTGAAATCAGTGAGCTCTGCATTCAGCTAGAGACCCTGCCTAAATAAAGTGGAGAGCGATTGAGACACCAGATGTCACCTTCGGCCTCCATACGCATGCACATAATATGTATGCCCATACATATATGAACACATATACATATACCACACACACATATGTACCCTCATCCCCAATAAAAGTTCCTAATACTCCATCGTGTGTATATTCCACGTGGTATCTAGTAGACATTTGAATCATTTCCATCTTTGTTTTAGAGATAAGGTCTCACTATGTAGCCCAGATTGGACTCCTCCTGCCAGCCTCATAAGTGCTGGGATTGTAGACAGGTGCCACCAGACTTGACTCCATTCACACTTTGACTGTTATGCGTAATCCTGCTAAGAATTTTGGAGTACAAGTTTTTACATGAACATATTTTTAGTTTTCTCATATTTGTGTCTAGGAATTGAATTCCTGAGTCACATATTTATTTTTAACTTTTTAGGAATCATTCCTCTATTATTCAAAATACTTGGGGCGTTCTACATTCCCCCTGCAGTTCATGAAGAGTGTGGTTCTCTTTGTCCTCATGGGCACCTGTCATTTGTTCTACATTCCCTGGAGTTCATGAAGGGTGTGGTTCTCTTTGTCCTCATCGGAACCTGTCATTTGTTCTACATTCCCTGCAGTTCATGGAGGGTGTGGTTCTCTTTGTCCTCATGGGCACCTGTCCTTTGTTCTACATTCCTTGCAGTTCATGGAGGGTGTGGTTCTCTTTGTCCTCATGGGCACCTGTCCTTTGTTCTTTTGAGTATAGCTGTCCTGCTGCAATGAAGTATGTCCCGTTGTGATTTTGATTTCCATATACTCAATGGCAATAGTCAACACATACATGGCTTTTTGGCCATTTGTGTATCTTTTCAAAGAAATGCCTTTTATTCATGACTCATGGTCATCTTTTTCTTGCCCGTCACAGTAAAAAGTCAGGGACCACTGCCGTTAGCTAATAATCAAGGATGAATGAGTGCTTGCTGACTCAGTGGTTCCCAAACTCTTAGAGCGTATTTTCACTATGATGTATTAGCCCCTTCTTTGTACTGTGAAATTTGGTAAATATGAAGACTTCAAAAACAATCTTTAACAAGCTTTGACAACCCGGTTTACTAGCTAAATGAATGCTACTTATTTTGATCACAGGCCCTAATTTTGATGACTTCAGATTAACTGGGATTGTGCTTTTACAGAAAACAGTGACATTCAAGGATGTGGCTGTGGACCTCACCCAGGAGGAATGGCAGCAAATGAAGCCTGCCCAGAGGAACTTGTACCGAGATGTGATGCTAGAGACCTATAGCAACCTAGTGACAGTAGGTAAGGGGAGCTTTCTGGATGCCATACAATTCCTCATTCCCGCAGTGTGTGGACACTGGTTTGCTGGATGGGCCTCACCCTCCCTCACGATGACATGTGCTCCAGCTTTGAAGGTAGATATTAATAAAGTATGTCATTGTGCAACTTCCTCGAGTCTCCTCCTTCGTAAGTCCTCAAGACCCCAGGACTCAGTCCCAGATCTATATGATTGTCTCTAGCATTAACATGCAAGTTCTTTCCTGTGACAGGTTACCAAGCCACCAAGCCAGATGTCATCTTCAAGTTGGAACAAGAAGAGGAGCCGTGGGTGCTGGAGGAGGAAATGTTTTGGAGACATTCTCCAGGTGAGTAAGTGAGAAGTTGCTCTGAGTGAGAAAGGCAGGTGACAGTTGTTCAGTGAGGGGTCGCTTCCATTTCACATTTCCCAAGACACATTCCTATTCTAGGAATGACTGCCTTATTGGAGTTGTAGTCTTTTTGTTAAGTTTTTGGTGCAGTAACCCCATGTGATTTCAGGATGCCCAACATCTGGTGTTTACAACTTACCTTTATGATTGTTGTACCTTTATATGATCTTCACACCCTCCCTCAAGTTCATAGTTTATTTCCTTACACATTCAGATTTCGTGGAGTGTGGTATTTTAAATCAGCTTTATTTTACACTTGGGTGTCCTTTAGTTATTGGCTTCACTACACCTGGAGAAGCTTCAGGCTTATGTTTTAAAGTAAGTCACACTTTCAGTTTTATAGTAAGTCCCATGGTTTAGAAGACTAAGTTCCTGGCTTAGGAATACTGGTGTCCTCTTCATCTTCATAACTTCCCTTTAATATTTTGAAAACAGAGCATTTTCCTACTTGGTTAAAAAATTCAAACCATCCAAAAGATACATTTAAAAGGTGTCCTTTTATCCTTCTCACTTTGTACTTTCTTTCTGCAGTTGCATTCACATTTTGTTTTTTTGTTTTTGTTTTTTTTTTGTCTTTTTTTTTTCAGAGCTCTCTTGTTTATTTTGCCATATGTGTTTTACATTTAACTGTCTTATTTGAAGAAAACCATACTGAATTTTTTTCTTAGGACTGTGCTGAATATATGAATTAACTTTAGCAGTTTGTCAGGTTCTTATTTTGTTTTGTTTCTATCCAAATTTTCTTTTATAGATCTTGTATATTGTTTGTTAAGTTTATCCAAGTATTAGACAAGAAAGAAAAACAATTCCTTAAGAATTGAAAGGGGGAGGCTGGAATAATGGTTCAGTGGTTAAGAGTACCGACTGCTGTACCAGAGGATCAGGATTCAATCCTCAGCACCCATATAGCAGCTCATAACTGTTTGTACCTCTAAGGTCTGACACTCTGAGACAGACATATATGTAAGCAAAAACAGCAATGCACATAAAATAAAGATAAATTACTTTAAAAAATTGGAAAGGTATGCTGGGTGGTGGTGACACACATTTTTAATCCCAGCACTGCAGAGACTGATAGATCTAAATTTGAGGTCAGCCTGGTCTATAGAGCGAGTTCCAGGATAGCCAGGGCTACACAGAGAAATTCTGCCTCAAACAAATAAATAAAAAAATTGAGGGTGGGGGCCCTAGGCCACCAGTTAAGAGCAGTTGCTGCTCTTCCGGAGGACCTGAGTTTAGTTCCCAGCACGCGCGTGGCTGTCTGTACCTCTAGTTCCAGGGGATCTAATGCCGCCTTCTGGCCTCTATGGGGGTTGCATACACGTGGTATACTTACATATATAAAGGCAAAACACAATAAGTAAATAAATAGAATGAAATAAAAATAAAGAAAAAATTTGAAAGAATTGAAAACCACTTGAATTTACAGATATTTTATCCCTGGGAAATGCTAGAACCAACTAAGCAAGTATGCCAAGTTGTA
Source organism: Mesocricetus auratus (assembly GCF_017639785.1). NCBI lineage: Eukaryota > Metazoa > Chordata > Mammalia > Rodentia > Cricetidae > Mesocricetus > Mesocricetus auratus. Next base: position 5,670,621 of record NW_024429216.1, on the reverse strand, counting down.
TGAAATTCCATTGAGATGCTAGGGTTGTCAGTAGCACTTAAAAACCAGTGACTTTCATGAATATTTCACAACTAAGGGGATGCAAATGAAGGGTGGTTATTATGGTAATAGCAGTAAAGATAAAACACTGTTTGGAGCATGGGCATGTAACAGTGCACAGAACAAAATCTACATACGTGAATGAAGCTTATAGTTGAGTGGATTTTTGTGTTTGTTTTGGTGGATGGGTTTTTTGGTTTCTTTGTTTGAAGGCTGGATCTCTAGAGAACCCCATGCTGTCCTTGAAATCCCTTGAAGTTCTGATCCTTCTGCCTCTCATTCAAGTGCTGTGTTCATGTGGTGCTGGAGATCAAATCCAGGGCTTTGTGCGTGCTGGGTAAACACTCTACAACTGAACTGCATCCCCAGCCCATAATTTATTTCGTACGTAAGGAAATACCTTGGGTACTAGAAAAATGACTCAGCAGTTAACAGCACTTGCTCTCTTGAAGAGGACCTGGGTTTGGTTCTAGCAGCCACGGTAGGTAACTCCAGCCCCAGGGCTGCTGAAACCCTTTTCTAGTTTCCGAGGTACCTACATGCACTCTAATGCACACTAAAAAAAACCTAAAACATAAAGAAAATACCTTTCTAAATCATTACATTTGACAAGATTGGCTGTATCTGAAATTTTTAAGCCATGCTTTCTTTTCCCAAAGGTTTATTGTGGGTAGTTTCTGTGAACTTCAGGCAACTCCGTGTTATTTTCCACTTTTAAATATTGTTGGAAAAAAAGCCTGGTTGCTTCTCCTCATAAATCACTTGATCTGTTTGTCCACATGAGTGAATCAGGGTTTGCAGGTGGGGGCTGCTTTGTTGCATTTTCTTTAAAGCTTTAGAATTGTTGCCAGCTATTATCAGTATTTCCTTTGGACTTGTGATTCTTTCCTTTCTTTGTCCAGAGTTACAAAACACATGACTATGTTCTGTGGGACTCTTCCCTATATGTCTCATTCAAAAGTAGAAATAAGTCTTGGCCTCTGAGCTTCTCTACTGTGACCAACCCATTTTCTGTTCTTATATTCTGGAGTTAAAGTTTCATTGAACATGTATTTACTGTTCTGTTCTTTGTGTTTGTAGGGTAGAGGTATTTAATACCATTGTTGTGAAACAGGGAGACCGCTGTTTTGATCCCATAAACCACCTTCTTGGAAGTAGTTTTCTTTGCTCTTCTCCAGATTCTGATTTTTCTTTAGTTCCCACTCATTGTTTATTTCTTGTTTTATAAAATTGTTTTTGCATGACTCCTTTTCTCAACTTTCCCTGTACTGTTGGGGGCCAGGCCATTTCGAAACTTTACCAATGGTCCTGTTGGAAAGACAAAGCGAGCATTAGTTTCTGTGCTTATGGGCACATTTGACAAGAGCTGGGGCTGGGGCCAGGGCTTCAAGGAAGTCAAGGTTTCCGCTCCTGGGAGCAGAGACTTCCCTGTGAAGGCCTGTGGTTAGCAATCCCAAGGCCACTTGGTGCTTGGTCTGTGGCACACTTGAGATATCCTGTGTTGCCCTGTACGACATTACCTGACTAACTTCCTGCGGACTTCTTCCCATTGTATGCTGGCTTTGTCCCATTTCCCCTGCATGCAGTGTGTAAGATGCTCTGCTGCTTAATAAAGTTGTTGGCATGAGCCACCAGCTTATGCAGTCCTCCTGACCCCAACTTTTCGTCTTTATGTTCTCATCCCTGTTCTTCCCCCCTGACACCTTGAAGTTTAGTCTTAAAGCGGGTCTGAATTTCAAGTTACTCACGTTGATAGCACTCCAGAGGTGTGGAGAACCATAGAATGAGCTGATGGCACTGCTGTTAGAAAACCATAGTCGATAGAGATGACTTGGCTCTTGATCACTTTATATTTTGTATTAGAAATACATTCATTAAGCATATATAAAAGCATATATAAAAATAAATTACAACTAGATAGTTGACACTCTCTTCATATTTTTTTTCCGAGACAGGGTTTCTCTGTGGCTTTGGAGGCTGTCCTGGAACTCACTCTGTAGACCAGGCTGGCCTCGAACTCACAGAGATCCGCCTGCCTCTGCCTCCCGAGTGCTGGGATTAAAGGTGTGCGCCACCAACGCCCGGCTCACTCTCTTCATATTTTCTAAAAGTTCTGGATTGGAATCTAGTTTGGACAGCCTAATCTTCAAATGCTTTCATAATTATTACTTTATGAAAGCTTTTGGTATACAGAATGGACAGACTTAACAGGATTCTGTGACAGTTCATGTAGGCAAAATAATAAGAACCTGTGGTTTTGTGTCTCTTGATCTAGTGGAGCTGTTGTTTTCCTTTATATACAGCTTATTTTTTCTTTCAGTATGTATGTATGTGTTTGTGCATGTGATTGTGGAGGACAGAATCCTCAGAAAGGCCATCCATTCCTTTAACAGAGGTTCTCTTTGGTCTGGAACTCACCAGTAAGGCCAAATTGGTTGGTCATTGAGCTGAGATCCTCCTATTTCCATGTGAGTGTTGGGGATCGAACTTGGATCCTCCTGCTTGCAAGGCACTTTACCAACTGAGTTATCTCCTCTGCCCAATTTCTTTGTGTTTTAATATTCAGTTTTAATTTTCTCCAAAGTAATACATGTATTTGTTTTAAGAAAGTTAATAGAAATACAAATCTTGCCATGTGGTGGTACACTCCTTTAATTCCTGCTTTGGGAGGCAGAGGCAGGCAGATCTCTGAGTTTGAGGCCAGCCTGGTCTACAGAGCACGTTCCAGGACAGCCAGGGCTACACAAAGAAACCACGTCTCAGAAAAAAAAAAATATTATAGTGGTACCCTATTCTAACCTTATCTTTCCCCTCTTTTAAGGAAATTATACAAAAAAATTAAGGTAATACAGATTTTTATGCCTTTTCTGGTATTGGACTGTACTAGTTAGATCAGAATCCAAAAGCTTTGTCCAGTGTCCCACATACCAGTATCTGTAAGTCTTTTATTTTTAAACTTTCTCGTGTCCTACCTGGAGGCACAACCTTTAGGACACTAAGCAATAAAAAGGGTTGGAAGTCTCATAATTCAGTATATATATAAATGTGCATATAATTCCTGCTTTTTTTGTTAACATGAATCCTGTATCTGCTTGCTTCTTCGTCTAGAGTCTCTTTGGTTCACTTTCTCTAGAAATCAGTCTTTCTCTTGCTTGGATTGTAGAGACCCAACCATTTTCTTGTATAGATTGTTTTAATTTTCAGGAACCTCCCTAATGGCATATAGTGTTTAAAATGGGTGCATATACTTAGCGACCCTGTCTTTTTTAAGTTTATTTTTGTAAATTTTATTTTGCATTCAAACCACAGTTCCCTCTCCCACCCCTCCCTCCATCCCTCCTCTCTTCCCACCTCTGCCCATCCCCACCCATTCCTCCCACAGGGTAAGAGCTCCCATGGGGGCATCTACAAAGCCTGGCCCATTAAGTTGAGGCGGGACCAAGCTCCTCCCCCCTGCATTAAGGCTGAACATGTCATCCCATTCTAGAGAATGGGCTCCAACAAGCTAGCTCATGTACCAGGGACAGATCCTGGTCCTGCGGTCAGGGGCCCCTTAGATAGATTCAGCTACACAATTATCTCTTACATGCAGAGGGCCTAGTTCAGTCCCATGGAGGCTCCATGACTGTCAGTGTAGATAGAGTTCGTGAGTTCCTGAGTTTGGTTCAGCTGTCTCTTTAGATTTCCCCTCCATGATCCTGACCTCCCTTGCTCCTATAGTCCCGCCTCTTTTTCTTCAACTGGATCCCTGGAGTTTGGCCTAGTGCTTGGTGGTGGATCGCTGCATCTGGTTCCATCAATTACTGGATGAAGGCTCTATGATGACAGTTGGGGTGTTCACCAGTTTGATCACAGGGGGAGGCCAGTCCAGGCACCCTCTCCACTATTGCTAGGAGTCTTAGCTGGGGTCATCCTTGTAGATTCCTAGGAGTTTCCCTAGCACCAGGTTTCTCCCTAACCTCATAGTGGGTCCCTCTATCAAGATGTCTCTTTTATTGCTCTCCATCCCTCTTCCAACTACCAACTCTCCTTACTCCCCTTCCCTCCTGTTCTCATCCCCCATCCCCTCCCCTTATCCCCCCACTCCCAACTGGGAGATCTCATCTAATTCCCCTTCCCAGGGCAACCTGTGTGTCCCTCTTAAGGTCCCTCCTTGTTCCCTAGCTTCTCTGGAGTTCTGGATTGTAGTCTGCTGCCAGAGTGTCTTTATATTCCCTTATGTAAGGCATCTGTCAAGGTTCCTGTTCATTTGTTTTATTGGATACTTTGTGTTGGGGTAGGGGAATTGTTTTTGTTTTGGCTATACTGTGAGCTCACTGTGTAGCCCTGGCTGTCCTTATTTAAATCTTTCTGCTTCAGCCTCCAAGTTCTGAAATCACAGGCATGTACAACCATACCTGGCAAGGTTTTGTTTGTTTTAATGTTAAATTTATGTGTTCTCTGTATATGTCAGTGATAATCTTTTCTCATATATTTCTTCTACAAGTACTTACTGTCTGTGGCTTATCTTCTCGCTTGTTGGTGTCTTTGGTAAAGTAGAAGTTTTTAAATTTTAGTCAAGTTCAGCCTACTTTTTTCAGTGATCAGGCCTTTGCTCTTGTTACCACCAACCCCCTCCTGTCACCACCATAACTCAGACTTTGTCCTGTGTTATTTTCTACTAGTTTTACAGTTTTGTGCTTTACACTTAGCTCTTTGGTTTGAGTTACTTTTTGTGAAGAATGTTGGGTTTGTATCTAGACGGATTTGTTTGATGCAGATGTCCAGTTGTAGCAGCTCTGTTGAAAGGCTGTCTTTGCCCTATCACCTTTGCTCATTTGTCAAAAATTAATTGACAATATTTGAGTCTTATTTCTGTGTTCTTTATTATGTTCCCTTGTTCTGTTTGTCTCTTCTACTGACTACCAGACTATGTGATTGCTAGAGCTTGATGAGTTGTTTTGAGGCCGGGCGGTATCCAACCCCCACTGTTTTTCTCTTTAGTACTGTGTTCTCTATTCTGAGTATTTCGCCTCCATGTGAACTTTAGAATCAGTTTGTCTCTGTACACAGAGTAAAGTGCAAAAATGAGTTTGCTTTGAACCTGTGAATCAAATGCAGAACTAGCATGTTGGGTCTTCCTGTCTATCAGCATACAGCAGCCATTTTGTTCTTTGAGTTTAGTAAGAGTTTTGTGGTTTTCCCATTTTAGATCTTGTACATATGTTATTTGATTTGTATTTATTTTGTTTTGAGGAATACTAATATAGTGATGTATTCTTAATTTCAAATTCTGCCTGTTCATTTCAGATAAGCAATTTGGTTTTGCATATTAACTTTATGTTCTGCCACCTGTTATAATGATTGGTTCCAGCAGGTTTTAATTATTGATTCTTTTAGATTTTCTGTAGAGATGACCAGATTGTGAACAGACAGCATTAATGCTGCTTTTTCTATCTGTCCAATCTGACATCTTTTATTTCCTTTTCTTACTATATTAGCCCAGCATTCAGTGTGTTGTAGAAAAACAGTAGTTAAAAAGGGACACCCCTACCTTATTCCCTTTGAGTTCTTGCATCTTCTGATTCTTCATGTGTCTTGTCCCTTCATCTTCATGATATTTTTACTGTAGCATCTTACATGTGCTCTTATTCCCTTTGAGTTCTTGCATCTTCTGATTCTTCGTGTGTCTTGTCCCTTCATCTTCATGATATTTTTACTGTAGCATCTTACATGTGCTCTTATTCCCTTTGAGTTCTTGCATCTTCTGATTCTTCGTGTGTCTTGTCCCTTCATCTTCATGATAGTTTTACTGTAGCATCTTACATGTGCTCTTATTCCCTTTGAGTTCTTGCATCTTCTGATTCTTCGTGTGTCTTGTCCCTTCATCTTCATGATAGTTTTACTGTAGCATCTTACATGTGCTCTTCAGTTAACAGTCCTCTGCATACATTTCATCGTACGCTCCTGTTAAAATCTCTTGTCTGCTATATATTCCTTTCTATTTCTTTTGCCTTAAGGTTTGACCCTTAATTCTTTTGGGAAAGGGGGAAAATATGCATATTTTGGTCCAGCCCACTGTATGTAACTGCAAATACTAATTTACTTGTGCATTATGTGTTTACCCTCTTGTTTTAATTCCATCCATTTTGCTGATTTCTTCATTATACACAAGCAGTGCTACTTAGATCTACAGATGCCAGGTTGTTGTTGTTTTCACATAATATTGTCTGTAGGAATTAACTTCTTAATCTTTAAGAGCTTGGGGGCACTTGCATTGTAGTTTCTTTCTTGTTGGCTAATGTCAACCATAAAGATTCAATACCACATGAGCAAATTTTTAAATTGTTAATAGTTTAGTGATAGAAAATTTCACAAGTAATGAATTTTGGTCCTCCATTTTAGAAGTTTGGGAAGTTGATGGACAGATGGAGAAACAACAGGAAACACTTGTGAGGAAAGTCACATCCATCTTCAAGAAATCTCTGATTAAGGAAAATGTCATTGACTGTAAAAAGGTTGCAAAAATCTTTCCTCTAAGCTCAGATGTTGTTACTTCAAGACAAAGCCTCTATGATTGTAACTCACTTAGTAAGTGTTTGGAACAAAATTTAGACATACTTAGTTATAAGAAAGGCTGTGTAAGAGACAAAAACTTTGAATGTGATGAGTATGGAATACCGTTTTACCATTGCTCACCCTGTGCCATAGCTCCCTTTAAATGTAATCTGTGTGGACAAGACTTCATTCATAAATTTGATCTCCTCCGACATGAGAGAAATCATGCTGGAGAAAAACCCTATGGAGGTAAAGAGTGTGGAAAATCCTTTAGCAGGAAGGAAAATCTCATTACACATCAGAAAATCCATACTGGGGAAAAATCATACATGTGTAATGAATGTGGAAAAACTTTCATTCAAATGTCTAACCTCATGAGACACCAAAGAATTCATACTGGGGAGAAACCTTATGCATGTAAGGATTGTTGGAAAGCGTTCAGTCAGAAATCAAATCTTATTGAACATGAGAGGATCCACACTGGAGAAAAACCCTATAAATGTAAGGAATGTGGGAAATCCTTCAGCCAGAAGCAAAATCTTATTGAGCATGAGAAAACTCACACTGGAGAGAAGCCTTATGCGTGTAATGAATGTGGTAGAGCTTTCTCTCGAATGTCATCTGTTACTCTGCATATGAAAAGTCACACAGGGGAAAGGCCCTATAAGTGTAATAAATGTGGAAAAGCTTTCTCTCAATGCTCAGTATTTATTATCCATATGAGAAGCCATACACGTGAGAAGCCTTATGTCTGTAGCGAATGTGGAAAAGCCTTCTCACAAAGTTCTTCTCTTACTGTACATATGCGAAATCATACTGCTGAGAAACCCTATGAGTGTAATGAGTGTGGGAAAGCCTTCAGCCGGAAAGAAAACCTTATTACACATCAGAAAATTCATACTGGAGAGAAACCTTATGAATGTAATGAGTGTGGGAGAGCTTTTATTCAGATGTCAAACCTCATTAGACATCAGCGAATTCATACTGGTGAGAAACCCTATGCGTGTACTTTATGTGGGAAAGCCTTTAGCCAGAAATCTAATCTTACTGAGCATGAGAAAATTCACACTGGAGAGAAACCTTATCATTGTAATCAGTGTGGAAAAGCCTTTAGTCAGAGACAAAATCTCCTTGAACATGAAAAAATCCATACTGGAGAGAAACCATTTAAATGTAATGAGTGCAGTAAAGCCTTTTCTCGAATCTCATCCCTTACTGTTCATGTGAGAAGTCACACAGGGGAGAAACCTTATGAATGCAATAAATGTGGAAAAGCCTTCTCTCAGTGCTCATTACTTATTATACATACGAGAAGTCACACTGGTGAGAAGCCCTTTGAATGTAATGAATGTGGGAAGGCCTTTTCTCAAAGAGCATCCCTTTCTATGCATAAGAGAGGTCATACAGGGGAGAAATGTGCAGTGTACTAAATGGGGCAAAGCCCCTTATATATGCAATGCCTTATTTACTTGAAATAACTGATATAAGTGTGAAAGCAAGGTCTCTTTGGAAAAGTAATAAAAATCTGTTGGAGCTTATGAGCAAACATAGACAAATGTGTATATAGATAAATGCAGCATCATTAAATTTTCAATTCTGAAAATAAGTTCCAAATAATTTCATAATAAATCTTTCTATAATATTTAAAGTGATTCTAAAATTTACATGAAATAGAAGTGAAAACCAGGCGTTGGTGATGCTTGCCTATAATCCCAGCATTCATAGTGAAACTGTGTCTCAATAAATAAAAGTCCATGGAGATGCTTTTAGTAAAAGAATACTATGAACATACTTATTGTAGTCCCTACGCTCTGGAGATCAAGGCAGGAGGGTCTAGAGTTTGAGGTCACCCTGGGCTATGTAGTGAGGCCCTATCTCAAAACAAAACAAAACCTATAACCCAATTAGTACTTAGACTAGCACTGTTTATAATGTATGGTAAATTTATATCCACTTAAAAGTATATGGTGTAGAAGCATAATTACATGGGTAAACATGCTATAGAGTGCCCAGATTCAGAGCTGTGGAAATATGTGAACTTGGTGTTTGTCAGACATGAAATCATGAGTTGGCAGAGAAAGAACAATCTAGCCATTTGTTTCTGGAATATTTGACTACTGGAGAAAATTAAAGTGTAAACAGTACTGCAACATAAACACTATTCCAAAAGATTTGAATACTGAATTGTGAAAAAAACTGATCTTGAAACCACTGGATGTTGATGGATGTAAAGGCAGGAGGATAAGGAGTTCAAGGTCAGCTTTGATTACATAGCAAGCTAGAGGCAAATCTGGGATGCATAAGACTTTTTCTTAAAAAAAAATACTAGCTGTATTGTATGGTGGCGGCACTTGGGAGGCAGAGGCAGGCGGATCTCTGGGAGTTCTAGCCAGCCTGGTCTACAGAGTGAGTTCCAGGACAGGCTCCAGAGCTTCAGAGAAACCTTGTCTCAAACAGAAGAAAAGAAAAAAATGTAGACTATTTGTCTATAACTTACGGTCAAAGAATCAGTTTTGAAAATGTAAAAAGATCATGCAGTTCTAGTTCAGATTAGTTTCATTTCTATTAGAGGCTCTAAAAATTTGTAAATAATGGAAAGGAAACACATGTATAAAAATTGAAAGCCTGGATGCCTAGCAGTGGGCTAATGGATGACTAAAATGCAACCTATATCCCAAGGATGGAATAGCAGTTAAAAACAAGCAGATCATACTGTGTAACAGAGATAGTTACCTAAAACAGTGTTGCGTGAAAAATAAGATACAGTGAAGCACACTGTTTCTTATACCCATGTAAGTCTCAATGAGTCCTTCACAAAGAATAGAACTAGTTTTATTGAAAAAGTAATGTATATATGTATGTAAAGCTATGTAAAATTGATTAGAAAGATACATGCCAAGTTCTTTTTAGTTGTGTCTATCACCAGGCATTGGGACTGAGGGTGGGAGGGCGTTGATAGGAAGGGGCCTTTTTGTCTTTAAAAAGACTAGTAGAATATGTAATCTTAAGAGTTAGTGATACAGGGTAGTAATATGACTTGTCTTTTTTTCTAATATCATAATAGAACAATTCATACAAGACACCTGAATAGATTCTTTCTTTAACCAAATAGGCTGTGACACACAAGGTGACTCCTCTTTTTCCTTCAAGATGATGGTGTGTTTTCCTAGTTATTTCTTACTATTAACTGGCTAAGGGAAACCTGTGCCCATTAAAAAAAAAATGTTGTAAAGGATTCATGTGCCCTGAGATGCTGATCCATTTTATCAGAAATATTTCCATATGTCTCTCAGCATCCCCGGAGCTAACACAGAAGGACTAAGATTTTGAAATCACTCTGCCTCCATTGTGAGACCCACTCTCAGAAAATATACTTTGTCTGAGGAGTCACATCAGTTGGTAAAGCCCATCCCTTGCAAACATGAGCACCTGAGTTTGATTCCTCAAAACCTGTACTTAAAAAAAAAAAAAAAGGTGGGCTAGAGAGATGGCTCAGCGGTTAAGAACACTGACTGTTCTTCCAGAGGTCCTGAGTTCAATTCCCAGCAACCACATGGTGGCTCACAACCACCTTGAATGAGATCTGGTGCCCTCTGCTGGCATGCAGGCAGAAGACTGTATACACAATAAATAAATAAAATATAAAAAAAAAATAGGTAAGGCTTAGTGATTCACACTTATAATCCCAGTATTGGGGAGAAACAGTCAGATCCCTGAGCCATGCTAGCTAACTAGCCTAGCCTGTTTGGCAAGTTCTAGGCCAGTTAGGACATCCCCCCCCCCCCAAGTGAATGATTCCTGAGGGACAACACTCAGGGTGTTCTCTGACCTCAATACACAGGTGCACAGCTCCACACACTGATTATACATGACTATACATAGCCACACAGTTCACACAGTTCAGTTCTTAGAATGGTACTGTGTACTAGCTCTCTCTCTCTCTCTCTCTCTCTCTCTCTCTCTCTCTCTCTCTCTCTCTCTCTCTCTCTCTCTCTCTCTGTGTGTGTGTGTGTGTGTGTGTGTGTGTGTGTGTGTGTGTGTGTGTGTCTGTGTCCGCCCAACCCCCCAGACAGGGTTTCTCTGTAGCTTTGGAGGCTGTTCTGGAACTTGCTCTGTAGACCATACTGGCCTCGAACTCACAGAGATCCTCCTGCCTCTGCTTCCTGAGTGCTGGGATTAAAGGCGTGTGCCACCACCACCACCCGGCATGGTACTATGTACTAAAAATTTGAAGTTAGTCTGTTTTATTCTGTCATTGTTTCACATTTTAACACTTTTGATATTTGGATTCATCTTTCAAGCATGATGCATTAAATTCAAGTAAGTTTTTTATTATGAAATGAAAATATGAACTCAACCATGGTTATTTTATTTGATAAAGTGCTGAGGATTGATGTTATAAGTTTGAACTTCTGATCCTCCCTCCTCCCCACCTCCCCAATGCTGAGACTATGCACCACCCTGCCTAACTTATAAACTGCTGATTCTTAAACCGGAGGCTTTTACTGAGCCACATCCTCAGTCCGAATTATAATATGAAATGTGCTTTTTGTTTGTGGGTTTTTTCCTTTTGCATGTATGTGTGTAGTAGTGGGAATCAAACCCAGGGCTTTGCACATGCTTGGCAAGCACACTACTACTCTTCACTTGTCCTCACCTTTGGTTTTTTTGAGACAGGTTTCCATACAGAGCTCAGGCTGGCATTGAACATGATCCTGTGCCCAGCTGAAAATGTGTTTTATTACTATTTTAGGGTCTCGTCATCTCCTACATATTCCTATTCTTGTTCTACCATTATTCCACAGAGAATCTGTTAGGCTCTTAGCTAACTATTTATTGATGTATTTAGCATCATGCAGAATTAATAAGATGTTCTAGGGAATTTGCATTGTGATATTGATGTTCTTACCCTGTGATTTTGCCCATGATTAACATAGACATTAATTTCATTCTTAATACATTTTGAAATGAGAAGCCTTTTATATTCTCTTAGGTGGCTATAAACAATTTCATTGTTCAGTCTTAACCTGCAGCTCATTTTAATCCTTTCAAAACCATTGACTTAGTGGCATCTCTAGTTTTGGTTGGAAGCAGTGAGGATCCCAAATTCTGAGCAATATTCTCTAAAAGGTCCTCATTTTCTTAATACAGGAGACAGTCTTTAAGATAGTTTTAAAAATTTTTGTTATCTTTACAGTATTATTGATGAGCAAAAAGTCACTAATGCATTTTTTAAAAACAAGAATTAAGGGTGTTGGTCAAAGGAGTCTTTAGATTTTATATTTGAACATTTGTTTGAAGTTGGCATCACATAAGTAAAAATCTCTTTCTCAAATAAAAATTATTAAATACAGCTATGACTCTTTCAGTTTGGACTGTTATATGGTGTTTCAGATGATGGATAGTAGCTTGTCATAAATAGCAGGAATTAATTTTAATGAAAACAATGTTTTGCTGAAGTATTAATAAAAATTGTCATTTTATATAGTTTGTTCTTTGATAGGCTTCATGTCAAGTCTAGTTTTGTAAGCATACTTAATATTTACAGATGTAAAAAATAATTTTTAAATTCATACATTGTCCATATAAGACTCCTATGTAAATATTCTTAGTTGTAATGCATTAGTTTTGTTTGGGGTTTTGGCTAGACTGTCTTTTTTCTCCATTTTTTCCTTGTGTTTTCCTTTTTTACCTTGGGCCTGTGTTTCATATGCTATACACAGTTGTGTAAGTTGTATGAAATACAAGCCTCTGCTGCCTCCCCTGTAACATGGCTTTGAAGAAAACGAGCATTAACCTTGCATTGCTGATTGGAAGGGCCTCTTTGGGGTCCTTTTGAGCCTCCTCCATCCCCTCCCCCCCTCCTCCCAGTAAGACTGGTTAAATTCTCTGGGATGAGGTGAAGTGTCTGGTTATAAACAGAACCTAGAGTCTGTGAGAGAGAGCCACTGATTGTGATTGTTTCCCAGGGAGCAAGTAATCTGTCCTCTGTAAATTCACATCCCCTTCCTCTGTCTTAGTGTTAGGACCAGAGATACACCAGTAGAAGTGAATTCAGTAGGATTTGCTCATGTGAAAAATGAGAAAAAGATAAACATGAATCTCCGTGCTTTCATGGTGAGCATGTGGGGGGTGTGCATAGATGCCAGCTTTTTGAAATACTGTGGGGAGTGTTGTCTATAACAAAGCTCTACTCTCAGGCAGAAGACTTTACAGACTTTATCTCCTGGAAGAAAGAGCACGTGGCCATTACACACACTCTGTCTTGCCAAAGTTGTTAAAAGAGATAGCTGTGCTTCTGAAGGCTGCATGCTAGTGGCAGTGCAATGTGAGACTGAATAAAATTACAGAGTGCTTCCTCTCCTGTACACTGGAACACCACAGTAGTAAGGCTGCTATGTAACAGAATTATGAAGCTGGGCAGTGCTGGGACACATCTTTAATCCCAACCCTTGAGAGGCAGAGCACATAGATATCTTAAGTTTGAGGTCAACGTAGTCTACAGAGTGAATTTCAAGACAGCCAGGGCTACACAAAGAAACTGTCTGGGGCCAGGGGTGGACAGAATTAGGAGATAGACTCAGGGATCTTAGTGGATGAGAGGACCTACAAGACCTAGAAGAAACTCAGACCAGCCACAAAAAAACCATTAAAGCAGTCAAGTATATTTACCTTAGTTTATATTACATCCTTTCAGTTAAACATTGGAGGGCATGTTATACACAGATTCATAAGTAAGAAGATAAGTAGGACTGAAACGTTAAGGAGTGTTGTGGAAAGTGTGGTAGAGTATGCAAGCAGATAAGTAATGTAAGCAAAGAAACAGGAACATCCCCAAAGGCTCAAGCTGAAGTACTACGAAAGACATCTTTGATGAGCTCATCAGTGTACTGAACTCAGTCAAGGAAAGATGTAGGAAGCCAAACATGTGTCAGCTGAAATTCCTCAAACTGAAATGCAAACTCAGAATGTCTGTGAACTGAGGATCAATTAAAAAGTTGTAACATAGTTGTCACTGGAATATCAGAGGAAAAGATAAACAAATATGTTGACAACTAACGATGATGACAAATCCAGTAGGTTTAAAAGAGCACCAAGCAGATTAAATATGAAAAGATGTTTCTGTGTATATCATACTAAAGCTGCCAAAAAAGAAAAGAAAAAAAAGAAAAAGATGAAACAACCCTTGAAAGAAGCCAATGGGGGGGAGGGTTTTTCAAAGGCCCTCCTGTGGTAGCATATTCCATGTTTGGTTTCATTGTGTGTTAATATTCCATAGAAGAAGGGTTAAGAATCATACTGGATTTCTCTTCAGAAATCATGTGTGCAAGGAAAGTATTTATTTTTTAAAAGTTTGAATTCTATAGTGAAGAGATTAAGATGAAAGGAAATTTTGTAACTGTCTCAGAGCTTGACGCTGAAGGAAACCTCTGTCCTGGTTTCCTGAGGAAGAGGCCTCCAAGTCTGCACCCAAGGAACCCATATCTCACAGAAGTAACTGCAAAGGCAGGGCTCCCATCCTTTCAAGAGTGAAATTCATCCGACTTTGAGAAGTGAAAGAAGAGTTAGCACACCTGGTACTCAAAATGTGTAGTTCCCTGAATTGGAAAAACATACAAGGAACAGGAAAACTACTTTCTCAAACCTCTCCCAAAAGCCTAAAGGGGAAGAAATACTTTGTAACTCCTGTGACATAGCATTACCCTGGTAGAAAAGCCAGACTAATACATCCCTTACAAATACTTATGAGGAGCACTGTCTGTTGTTGAGAGGACCCGTGTTAAGTTCCTGACATCCCCATGGTAGCTCATAACTGTCTGTAATGTTCTCCCAAAGGACCTAACATTCCACATTGTAGTGCATTCACATACATTCAGGCAAAATACCCATACATGATAAATAGTTTTTTTTAATTTAAATACTGATACAAAAGATATCTTAGTAAAACTCTAAAGAATAACTTAAATATATGTTTAAGAGAATTACACACTATAATAAAATGATACTCATGGAATGTAAGGATGGCTCTTCATATAAAAATCAGTAAGTGAAGCATGCCACATTAGCATACTAAAGACAATCATTTCGGTTGATTTTAAAAAGGGGGCTTGACAGAATTCAAGCCCGTTTAAAAAAAATGCGTATCTGGGTGTTAGTATTTACAGTCCTAGAACTTGGAAAGAACCCTCTTGATAAAGTCTATTTAAGGAAAGGACACAACCCATGTTACCTCCCTCTAGCTGGCTTATCTCACTAAAGAAAGACTTAATGGCTACATAACGTCCGAAAACTTCATTACACATCTTAGTGGTGAAAGACAAGGTCCTCACAGCCCATCAGCAGAGGAAGAAAGTCTGTACTTAACAATAGAATATTATTTAACAATAAGAATTGAAATCCTAGAACATGCTGTAATATGGAGGGTCTTTGAAAACATTGTGTTAAGTATAATAAACCAAACACAAAAGGCTAAGTTTATGTAACTTCCACTTATTGAAGTGCCAAGAATATGAGAATTCAGGAGTTAGCATAGAGGTTACCAGGACCTGGGATGGCGAGATATGGAGTGATGTTTAATGGGAAAACAAATGATGAGAACTGTCTGGATGTAGTAGTCATGGCTCTATAATATTGAAAATACACTGAATGCTACTGAATAGTAATACACTGAAAATGGATAAAATGATAAATCTTCACACTCAAGTTTAAAAATTACTCTCATAATTCCATCTCTAGTCTTAAAACTCATTTTTTTTTTTTTTTGGCCTGGTAGTTTAATCCCAGCACTTAGGAGGCAGAGGCAGACAGATCAAGGCCATCCTGGTTTACAGAGTAAGTTCCAGGATAGCCAGAGCTACACAGAAAAACGCTATCAAAAAAATCTAAATTAAAAAAAAATTCATTTTCTTCAATGAGTTTTCCTCTCATTTACTTTTCCTGTATCTTTTGTGTAGTGGACATGATGACCAGTACATTGGCAAGCTGCTAGACTTTTCATATTTTTAAAAAATGTTTTAATTGAAATAGAATTACATCATTTTCTGCCTTCTCTTTCTTCCAGTTCTTCTCCCGCTCACTCGCAAGTTGATAGCCCCCATTTCTCTGATTATCACTGTTACATACACACACAACATAAACACATTCATATGTATATATGCACAAATGTTTAAATACAGCCCGTTGAGTCGGTTTTATTGTTTGGGTGTAATTGTTTTCAGGACTGACCACTCTGCCTTGGACGACCAATAAGGGGCTGCATCCCTGAGAGAGGCTAATTCTCCTCCCAGCCGTTGTTAGTTGCCTGTAGCTCTTCATCTAGGGGTAGGACCTTTCAAAATTTTTCCTCTTCCACGTTAGTTATGTTCATGGATACTGCCATTGTTCCAGTCTTGTTTATGTATCCATTTCCAAGAGAGACTGTTTCACAGCAGACTTCCTGGCATTCTAACTTAGAATCTCCCCATCCCCTCTTCCTCCGTGTTCCCTGAGCCACAGCTGATCCTTTAGAACTTGGGCTCCCTGCAGTTGATTTCTGCATTGTGTCCAGTTGTGAGTTTCTGTGACAGTCTCCATTTGCTGCTAAGAAAGGCTTCTTTGATGAGGGGTGGTTGCTACAATTATCCATGGGTATAAGATCAAGATTTAGAATGTAATAAGGAATTATGTTGAAATAGCAAAGTGGTGGTAGTAGATTCTTTTCTGAGGTCCAGGACTTCACTAACCCTGTGAAGTACCAGCCATGATTTCCCTCTTGTTGAGAAGGCCTTAAGTGCAATTAGACGGCTGTTGGTTACCAACACCATATGAATGCCACTTATTACATCTTTACAGAGATCTTGCCATGTTAGTCATCATTGTGGTTCATAGGTGGTGTAGTTGGGTAGACCTGTTTAACTGCTTCCTTCCCTTGTCCGCTTGCGTAGTATTTTCTAGAACCGTAGAAATCAGATCTGAAGGAAGGAGGCTTTCAGGCCAAATCCAGCATGAATTATCTAAGACCTGTGTCTTAAGTGTGCAGTGTCTTTAGCACTGGGGACCAACCTCTAAACCCCAAGAAGCAATGCAGACTATATCAATAGTCTGGTGTTTTGAGAGTCACTTGGATTTCCCTGACTGATCATTTAAAAGGTTTCTTGTGCCTAGTACTGAGGGGTATGCTAGTTTAGCATTCTTGTGGGGAGCATTGTGGGCCCAAGGGGCATAACTTTCTTTAAGATGTATGTATGTATGTATGTATGTATGAATGGATGGATGGATGGATATATCTCATTTATAATTTTAGGCACATATAAAATAGTATTATTCCTTGAGGCTTTATCAAACAGCCTTGGTGTTTGTCCCTTGTCCCTCCTCCAGCAGTATTCATAGCCACCATATTCATTATAGCCAGGAAATAGAAACAGTCCTTCATCAGATGAATAATGGACATGTGGTACATACATACACAATTGAACACTGTTCAGCTGTAAAGAACAATTAAATCATGGACTTTTCAGGTAAGTGGCTGGACTTTATAAAGTAACCCAGAAAGACAAATGCGACATTTTCTCTCTCATCTGCAATTCCTAGCTCAAAATCCTCAGATGTGATATATGACATGTAGTAACCACAGATACCAGGAAAGTGTAAAGGGGCCACAGGTGCAAGGGAGGCTGGGAGGGGAATAGCAGGACACAGGTGATATGCAGTGGGATACAGAAAGATGCTGGGTTTTGCTACACTTCTTAGAAGAGTGTTGATTTTTATCCTCAAAAGCAGAACTTGACTAAACTTTAAACTCAGTCTGCCCTTTCTGAACGAGGCAGGAGCAGAAATGGTTTTCTTCCCTTCTTTAGTCATCTCGCTGTTAATTTCCTGGGCTCAGGCATCTCTCAAAGACTTGAGATGCTCAGCCAAGAAAGGCACTTGTCCCAAACAGGACAACATGAGTCTTGTCCTGGAACCCACGACTAATAAGCTGACCAGTTACATAATATCTAAGATGCGCATCTGAAAATTCAAGACACTACATTCCTTAATAGAAAGGGAGGAGGAAGTAGAAACTGATGTAACCTTGGAAAAACACAATGCAAGAAGTCAATATTCATCTTTTGCTGCTGGCTAGTGTACCAGCTCCAAACGCTGAAATTAAAGGAGTTAGAAGGTAATGATTAAAACTATACCTCCCTTTTCTGGGGATTTATTTTTATTTTGTGTATGTGTGTGTGCTATGTGTGTGTGGTGTCTGTGAAGGTCAGAAGAGGGCATTGAATCCCTTGGAGTTATAGGTGGTTGTGAGCTGGCTGGCCTGTGCTAGGAGCAGAGCTCTGGTCCTCTGGAAGAACAGGAAGTACTCTTAACTACTCAGCCATCTCTCCAGCCCCCTAGAGTACCTTTTCCATATGTGACTGGTTACTTAAGCAGCCTCATGTATGAAATGCTTGTTCTAGTCTATTGGCATTTGCATCCATCCATCCATCCATCCATCCATCCATCCATCCATCCATCCATCCATCCATCCATCGTGTGTATGTACATGTGGCCAGTAGACAGTTCGTGGAAATCTTTCTGGCCCTCTCCTACCATTTTTTATTGGAATGTATGTGTGAGGCGGTCAAAAGATGGCTTGTGGGAGTTGGTTCTTTTATTATGTGGGTCTCAGTATTGGACTCAGCTTTTCAGGCTTGGTGGCAAGTATCTTTACCCACTAGACTGTTCTCTTGAGAGGTGTGTGTGTGTGTGTGTAGGTGTGTGTGTGTGTGTGTGTGTGTGTGTGTGTGTGTGTGTGTGTGTGTGTGTGTGTGTTTATGAGAGATGTCTCAATGGGTGAAGTGTTTGAGGTGCAGGCCTGAAGGCCTGAGTTCAGATTCCCAGCCCCAGCATACAAAAGCCATGTGAGGGGGCATGCCTGTAGCCCCAGTCCTTCTTTGAGAGAAGAATCAGGAGGTTCCTGAAACTCATCAGTCTGACAGTGTAGCCCCATGTTCAGACTCTGATTCAAAAATAAGATGGAGAGCAGTCAGAGCTACTCAAAATCAGCCTCCTACCTCTACATGTGCATACACATAGATTACACACACTAACAGTTCATGTACAGAGTGTCATCGTGGTTTTTTTTGGCTATTTTTGATATGATCATGTGATTTATTACTTTAGCCTATTGATATCTTGGATTACATTGATAGACTTTTTACAGGTGTTGACCAGTCTTACAGGATCCTCCTGGCTCTGCCTCCCGAGTGCTGGGATTAAAGGTGTGCGCCATCAATGCCCAGGGTAATGTATAATTCTTATATCATGTTGGACTTTGATTTGCTAATATTTTACTCAGGAGTTTTGTTTGCATTTGTGTTCAGAGATATTAATCTATGGCTGGTTGTTTTCTTGTGGTAATTGTCTTTTTGTTGTTAGAAGTGAGTTAGGAAAATCCCTCAGGATTGATGTAATTTCTTCCTTGTTTGGTAGAATTTATTAGCGAATGTTTCTGGACTTCATGCTGTTTTCAACGTTTATAATCATTGATTCTGTGTCTCCTGTTTTTAGCCTTTTATTTTTTTTCCTGTAGTTAGATTTTCTTTTCCTTGTTTTTCACTCCTTTTTTATTACTAGTTTTAGAAGCTTCTATTAAAACATACTCAGGCTCAGGAATTTCTTCAGTAAACTTGAGTTTTAGGTGTGTGCCCACACAGACATTCTTTGTTTCTTTTACAGTGTTCTGACCTGTGCCATTTCTGCTTTATTTTGGCTGAGAATTTTCATCTGATTCCTGGCTACATTGCATTTTCTTCTTCTTCTTCTTCTTCTTCTTCTTCTTCTTCTTCTTCTTCTTCTTCTTCTTCTTCTTCTTCTTCTTCTTCTTCTTCTTCTTCTTCTTCTTCTTCTTCTTCTTCTTCTTCTTCTTCTTCTTCTTCTTCTTCTTCTTCTTCTTTTTCTTCTTCTACTTCTTTTTCTTCTTCTACTTCTTCTTTTTCTTCTTCTTCCTCCTCTTCCTCTTCATCCTCCTCCTCCTCCTCCTCCTTTCTTTTTTTAAATTTCCCCACTAAGCCTTTAGCATTCTTCTCTGTTTTAAATCCTGTCTGTTCAACTACAATGTTCTTGTCATACCTGAGTCCTTGCTCTGTTACTTCAAACTCTGGTGTTCATTTTTACTGTACCTTGCTATTTGTTTTTGTTGTTTTTTTAACTGGACATTTCTTAAGTGGTCAACAGACTCCTAGTGATGTGATAGACGTAGGTGAAAGACAGCGGCCTGAGTCCCAGGAGACTCTGGGAGTCTTGTGCAAGCATCTCCGTTCGGAAGCGCTTTCCCTCTTTACAGCGTGTTTCCTGCTCTGTAACTTGATGGGGAGGAAACTGTTTTGTGTCTGATCTCAGTCGTCAGTGAACTGCTCTGAACTGTGAACATCGCCAGTGTCTCGGTTTTTACCCAGGAGGTGGAGCAGGGTGACTATAGTAAACCCCCGTCCCCAGACCCATTAGTGCTAATGAGACCCCGCTAAGTTAGACTCTTGTGTACACTCCTGGGACTGGCGTTGTGAAGGACAGAGTGCTCTGGGTGTATTTCAGAGGGTGGCTTTCCCCACCCCCTGTCAGACGCACAGTGGAGAATTTCTCTGATCTCTACTAAACCTGGCGATGCATTTGGAAAACAAACAGAAGCTCCTAAGCCCACCACCTGGAAAAGGCCCGCTCCCATGGCGTCTTGTTCCCTTTTCGGTGGTTTCTTTCAGATACACCAGCCATTCCTAATGTTAGACAGACTTGTTGAGGCTCAGGGTCTGGGGCAGAAATTTTGGAGAGAGGGAGCAAATCTATAATAAACATAATTTATTTTTCCTCGGTGCTAGCCATTTCTGTCCTGTGTGTGCTGCTTATCTAGACAGCAGGCAAATAAGACAAGCTGAGAAGCAAGTGGAGACGAGACCCCGGTGTGTTTGACTCTGGTTTGTGGGGGGGGGATGGGAAGTGCTATTGCTGATGGTCATAGTGGAGAGGAGGACTGGGCTGTACTGGTCATGAGCTCAGTCCTCCTCTTTCTAGGGCCTCAGGTTGTGGACTTTCCATCGTCTCCATGTTTGGCCGTAATCATCTGTGCCACTTAGGAGCTGACACAAAGTATATTCTGTCTGCTCTCTGTCCACATTTCTCCTTCCTGAGTCTTGGGCACGTTTGCCCCCAGAATGTCATGGCAGCAGCCTGTTTGGACAGATGTCAGGGCAAGCGTGAAGAAAATTGGCATCAGGCTAGTCTCTGGTCTGCCACAAGTGGCAGCTGCCTCTATCAGTTACGCTTGCCAGTTTGCTCCTTTTTTCCCCCAGTTCCCCTCGACCCTTCTCTTTTAGATGCTGAAACTCTAGCTGCCTGAGGCAACTGTAGTACTGCCCAAGGGATTTGTAGAGAAAGGGAGGGGAATTGCCTAGTGTAGTGTTTCAACTTTTCAAACTAAGCAATCTGTTCACTCTTGTATTTAGCTTTCAAAATGCCTTTGGCGTGCCAATCTGTGTGATGGCATTAAACTCTTGAGGCCAACCTTTCTGACCAAAATGGATGCCCCCCTCTTATATGTTACATAAAACCCATGTTATTTTGTATTTTAAAGAGGAAGGAAGGAACTCATAAGACTGTATGGGGCATTTCCCTGAGGCTAAGACTTCACCTCTCGGAGTTGCGCACTGACACTCGTTGGGAACTCATCAGCTGTAGTTTGGATTTTTTCTACCCTATCACCGTCTTCTGTGGTTTCTGCTCCATCAGTTGTGACTCTTGTAGCTGCTTGTGTCTCAGAATTGGGAGGACAGTTTGTCCTGGGACCTCACTGTTCTGATGGCTCTGAGAGGATGTTGCTTGTTTTAAATAGGTTTTTAGTTTGGTTTGGTTTTTGGTGTTTGCTTTTTCCAGACAGAGTTTCTTTGTGTCCTGACTGTCCTGGAACTCATTCTGTAGACCAAGCTGGCCTCAAACTCACATAGTTTCTGCCTCTGCCTCCTCAGTGCTATAATTGAAGGCATGTGCTACCACCGCCCGGCTTAAGTAGGGTTTGACTTGTTAGGTGAATGAGAACCTTCCAAGCTTTGTGCACAGCAGACTGGAAGCCAGAGCGTTAGGTGCGCTGCACTTTTGGTCTGAAGTAGTCCACGTGTGTCAGGCTGTTTCCCAGCTGTTCCTTCTTTCAGTTCTTTACCAACCCTGGTCTCCGAAAATCCTTTATTTCTCTTAAGACTGAAGTCTTTCTTTTTAAAAAATGGAAACATTTTACACAAAGTGTCAAGTCTGTATCTTGATAAGTGTACAGAGATCTGTGTCTCTACTCCTAGAAGAGAAAGTGAAGTATTTAATCCATCTCCCCAGTGTCCTGGGCTCCTTCTTCCAGAAGCCTCCATTCCCCATCTGAAATCACCAATTCCAACATCCAACTTGGTGGGTTGGTTTTCATACGAGTGGAGCCTTGCACTGTCTGTGACAGCTGGCTTCACTGGCTCAGATACCGTAGCTTTAGCCACATTGCAGTCTCTGTAGCTTCTTTTTACTGGTAATGTTTCCACATCCAGTCACTTGATGAAGAGTTGTGCAGCTTCAAGTTTGGGGGCTATCAGAAAGAAAGCATAGAATGTGTAATGAGACTCCGTATAGGGAGGTATCTTCATTTCTCTTGGGTAGATGAGTACTGAGGTAAGATTGACTGGGTAATGTGAGACATATGTAAGAAAAGTCTTAATTTTCAGTGCTGTTAATTCCATCTTCATAGTTTCATTTTTTTTTTCTTATCTTGGCAAGCTATGGGAATGCGAGTCACAGTGTAATTTTGACTGATGACTGCATCAGCAAATAACAGATGGGTGCCAGCTGCACTAGGCTTTGGGCAGAGTGTCTGTGCCAAACCCATGGTGAGCTCAGCAGCTGCTTCTGGAGCATAACTGATGCCTGTTCCCATGTAACTAGCCAGCTGCTGCTTCTGCTCCAACTAAATTTAACAACGTCGAGCAACAGAAAGCCATTTTACGAAGTATTCCCAGTATAGTCTCTGTCCCAGAGCTTGGCAGAGGGCAGTGTGATTGGTTCCTTGTTTAGAAGCATCCTCTGTGATTCGTGATGCCCCATTGGTTTCTTTTTAAGTATGAAATTTCTTGAAAGTTATAGAAGAACAGACAGCAGTGTGGTATGAGCTCTGAGGAGAGTCCAACCCCATGTGGCAGAGTGACTGTCCCTTTCTTACAGGTCTCAGAGGAAGGGGAAGGTTCTGGATGATATTTTATGGGTAGTCCATAGTAAGTATTTTCAGGTAGGCTGCCTGCGTTTCCTGGAGGTGGGCATTGCCTGGGAGTGGGGAAGAGCAAGAAACTAGAAAAACAAGTTAATAGAGGATCTTTAGACACTGACATGCCCCTAGGTAACATACTTGAGGGGCTTTATTAGCCAGGTGAAAGTAGCACACTTAGGATTTAGTAGTTCTTTCCTGCTCATCAGGGGAGTCTTGGGATAGTCTCTAGTGTGTGAAATCCTGGAGAAGGGTGCTTTGGAGGAGGGGTGACCTCAGTGACCTCCAAGCCTGCTAATATCTAGCTACCTAAAATTCTTCCCTAAAGAGTCAAGACCATAAAACCATTTAAATTATTTTAATGGACAGTGAGTCACCCTGTCTACTTCCTGATAAAAATAGGACAGATGTGTTCAATCTCTATCCTTGCTGTCAGGCATTGCAGGACAACTAAGGCAATCCAGACAGATGGAGTTAGGTTGTCACAGGACCATATGAGCGAGGATGGGCAGTTGTGAGGGACTGAGAATGTGGTATTTGCTTAATCTCTTAGTCTGCCCTGGGGACCTGAAGGTGCAGTGCGGTGGGTTTCTCACTGAGAGAGGCAGCAGCTGCTGGAGGCAGTTATTGATTGGGCAGCAAGTGTTCAGTCCCACCCTGCTTGGGCAAGAAGGGGGCAACTGAGAAGGTCTCCACAGAAAGAAAACCTGGTGTCACCCTGAGAAGCCGGGCTGATGCTGATGATAGCAGGGGGAGAGCTGGGAAGTAATACTGCTCACGGCAGGCTGGCTACCACTCCACCCAGGGAACAGCTGGAACAGCTGGAGTCGAGAGAGGGTGTTGTGTGTTTTGGTGTTGCTTTATTTTATTTTCAAGGGAGAAAAGGCTGTAATGCAGGAACTGTCTATTTTCTGTCCTACTGCATGAAGTTATCCAAATGTGTAAAGAGATAGACCCATTAGAGGTTTTGGCAAATTAATCAGATCCAGTTGAGAGGGGATAAGAAACAGTTGTCTTTGTAATTCTTTAACTCCCTTCCTGGTGTGTGGTAAATGTCACAAATGGTAAACCAAGGGAGAGTAAGTGACCTCAGATTAAAGGCAATAGGTTCTGATCCAAGCCCAAGGGACACTGTAGCCCAGTACTGAGATTTTCAGAAAAGTCCACTCTCAACATAGCTTCCTGAAGGTCAGGTGGTAGTGGTGGCACACACCTTTGATCCCAGCACTCGGGAGGCAGAGGCAGGCGGATCTGAGTTGGAGGCCAGCCTGGTCTACAGAGTGAGTTCCGTAACAGCCGGGGCTACACAGACAATAAAATGTTACTACGGCTGGAAGAGGACAGACAACAGCATGGCAGGGACTCTGAGGAAAGCTCAGACCCAATGATACATTTTACCCTGGAGAAGCCCTAGTCACACACAGATATGTTAGCTTCTGAGTATTTGCAAAATGCTAACTTCTCATTTGATTTGTTCTAATTTGGGGGGACAGGGTCATACTGTATAAACTAGGCTGGCCTTGAACTTATGTCTCTAACCCCAGGGCATGCAGCCTTTTCCTGTGTGAACATGGTGGACCCTTGTCTGTGGGAGCTGGGTGGAGAGAGATGCCTGTTGTTCTAGCCTGGCTGGAGTCTGACTGGCCTCTTCTTCCAGTCTCAACTATGTAGAAAGCCTTTGTAGTTCCTCGCGTGAGTGTCAACAGCAATGACCACAGCTACCTTTACTCACTCCTCGAACCTCCCCACTCAGTTCTCGAGTGCTGTGAGTGCTGTTCCCCGCAGGCTGGCTCTAGGTTTGAGGAAATAGAGAAATTCCCACTTTTCCATCCTATAGATGCCACAGGATGAGGGTCAGGAGTGTACCTGCTGCTTAGAGCCAAACTTGGGCTCAGTGTAAGCTGCTGGAGCCGAAGACAGTGAAGTAAGGCTCTCCCTCATCCAGGCGCTGGCCAGGCAGGCCAGCTCTTCTGAGATGGATGAGACCTGACAAGTTAACATGGTGGCTGCAGACAGCTTTTTCTGCTCTAGGTTTGTTTTTGGTTTCTCTGCGTAGCTCTGGCTGTCCTAGAACTCACTTTGTAGGCTAGGCTAGCCTCAAACTCAGAGATCTGCCTGCCTCTGTCTCCCATATGCTGGAATTAAAGGCGTGTGCCACCACCCCCTGGTGCTTTTACTTAAGGAAGAACAAGCTTATGTTTAGGATTCTGCCTCAGGACTTCAATCTGTGTCCTAAGCCTTTTTACTAAGTAAGGATTGGAGAAGGTGGCGAGGTGTGGGCCTCTGGTCCTCTTCAGTGCTGGGGCTGAGGGATGGCACAGGAGTGTCCTCTGTCTAAACACATAGTTTCCACATAGTTTCTTAACCATTTCCCACCTTTTTCTTTTTCTAAGAAGCCAGAGGAGGAGGAAAGAAGAGTTTTACATCGAAAGACATGACCAAGGTAAGCCACATTTGTCACTTTCGTCATGAGAAGCTTCTAGGTCTAAATGCTGCTATGATTCAGGAGTCTCCTCTAAAGCCCTCGGTGATTTGGAGAAGAGGAAGCCATGTTTGGGAGCAGTTTTCCCAAACCAGCCCAGGACATGTGCTTTGTACAAACTGTCTGTGTTAGCTAGAATTTCTGTTCCCCAGCCTTGCGTTCTTGATGGATGTGTTCTTTGTGTTCTTGATGGTGAACCTGGTCATTTAGCAGGGAAATTGAGGTTATTTCAGTCTAATTTCTTTGTCCCTTCTAGGGTCAGTGTAATGACCTTCTTGCTTAAAAATTATAACAGCCTATGGTGTCTTCCACTCATTTTTCCCCAGAAGACACTCAGCTGTTAATGTTTTCAGATTGTTTTGTCTATGCATATAAGTGGCCCTATGTTTCTGTTTTCAGTGCAAGATGGCGCTGGCAGGGACAACTGACTTAGGTACTTACTTTGAGTCACTGTAGTTTGAGGGTCTTCTCAAATGTGACTTTGTTTTTGTTTTTGTTTTGTTTTGGTTTGGTTTGGTTTTTCGAGACAGGGTTTCTCTGTGGCTTTGGAGGCTGTCCTGGAACTTTCTTGGTAGTCCAGGCTGGTCTCGAATTTACAGAGATCCGCCTGCCTCTGCCTCCTGAGTGCTGGGATTAAAGGCGTGCGCCACCAACGCCCAGCAAATGTGACCTTGTTTAGTCCTCGTCATAACCCTGTGAGACAGCTATGACTGTCATTACTTCTGTTATGTGTTCTTTTTTTAAATAGGGTATCTGTATTCCTTCTTTGAGAGTTTCACGTATACAGAGTACATTGATCATGTGCATGCCCAAATTTCCCCTTATACTTCTTCCAGATGTCCCTATGTTGCTGTGTGTCACCCCCCCCCAGCTCATACCCACATGTCTTCATCCCCTCCCCCCCCCATCAGTTCAGTAGTGCTGCCTGTTGGAATGCTGACTGGTCTTGTTAGTTTGGCCTTGGGTGGGTAGTGAGTTCGTGAATGCAGTGACCATGTCACAGTACTCCTCCCCATCCTCAAGATCATATTTGTGTGGTGAATGACATTTTTTTATTTTTTCAACATTCACTTTTATTTTATGTGTGTGGGTATTTTGCCTGTATGTATGTCTTTGTACTACATGCATATGTCTGATACCCACAGAAGCTAGAAGAGGATGGTGGATCCCCAGAGACTGGAATTACAGATGATTATAGGCTGCCATATGGGTGCTGAGAATTGAACCTGCATCCTCTGGAAGAGCAGCCAGTGATCTTAACTGCTGAGGCATCTCGCCAACCCCTCCCCCCCTTTTTCTTTTTTGTGTTGTTCTTTGACAATTTAATACAGGTATATAATACATTCTGATAACTCTCTCTGGACCCTCTCAAGTCTCCCTCCCATGCCAAACAATACCCCCTTCTCTACACGGCCCTTTCCCAGATTCATGACCTTTGGTTTTGTTGTATGACCCATATAGTTTAGCCATGGCTCTCTGTGTGACTCCTGGATGGCTTTGTTTGCTGTAAGACAGGGTTTTACTGTATAGCCTTGGCTGGCCTGGAACTTACTTGTAGATCAGGATGGCTCAAACTCGATCTTCCTGCCTCTGCTTCCCCAATGCTGGGACCAAAAGTGTGCACCACCACACCCAGCTGTAACTCTTGAAACTTTCCACTGGTGGCCCGTTGGGTACCAGTGGGTACACAGCTGGTTTTCAGTATTCCCCCTTTTCCTGTCATTGCTTTTAAAAGTAGGACTCTAAAGTTTTTCTCAGACATCTGCCAAGGGATTCTGACATCTATTATCTGGGAGTTGGGGGTTGGGGCACCTCTTGTGGTTATTTATTGTCTCCTAATCTTTTGTGTTTGTTGTTGTTGTTGTTGTTGTGTTTTACACACCTAGGGTGATGGATATGTCTTTCCTTTTTAACTCCTTCCGGGGCTGTTTTGTGTGAGGCCTTCTACAAAGGATGTCCTCAGTAGAAAGTCCATTTCCTGCAGCTATTGGAGCAGACTGGAGTGGTGGTCCAATAGTTTATCACCAGTTTTAGTTTTGCCTCGCTGTGGAAGACATTACACTTGAGTTTTCCCAGGGTAGAGACTGGGCATAGGGACACTGGATGGAGGGTGTGAATGCCATGGATTCTTTGGAGGGAAAGCGAGGGTGCAGCATGAGATGGGAGGTGTAAGGTCAGGTTGGTATAAGAGTTCATAATGGAACTGTTTTAGATGTAAAAATGTAGAAGAGCAGACTTTCGTAGGTGCAGAGAGGAGAGACAGTTATGGAGCACGGTGGGTCAGCAATTAAAGCACAGAATTACAGCTAGGTTCAAAAAGTTACCAGTTAGAAAAAGTAAATGTTTGACAAAGCACACCCACTTGCATGTACTTGTGAGTGCAATTCCGTTCAGTTGAAAAACACCGCTTCCTGGAGTCCATTGAAGCACCAAGCAGCAGGTGTGCTCAGAGCAGAGCCCACACGTGCACCTTTGTTCCCACACTGACCTGTTCATACGGCAGGCTTCACTCGGGAATGGCCTTCTCCACTGTCCTTCCTGTTAGCTTAAGAGTTTGTGTGTGATTTCAGGGCTTGGACTTCAAAGATGTGGTCATTTACTTCTCTCGAGAGGAGTGGGAGTGCTTGCACCGTTCCCACAGAAGTTTGTACCAGGATGTAATGTTGGAGAATTATAGCAACCTGCTTTCGCTAGGTAAGTTCATCCTCCCACCAAGGTTCAGAATTGCCCTTCCAGAATTTTCCTGTTCTCTATGATAAGTGCTGATTTTAATTTTTTTAGTTTATTATGTGAGTGGGTGCTCTGCCTGCAGGTATGCCTGTGTTCCACATGTGTGCCTGGTGCCCGTGGGAGCCAGAAAAGGCATCAGTCAGGTCCCCTAGAATTTGAGGTACAAATGGTTATGAGTCACCAGGTGGGTGCTGAGAATTGAGCTCCAGTCCTCTTGTAAGAGCAGTCAATGCTCTCAGCTGCTGAGCCATCTCTCCAGCCTGCTGCCGTGTTTTGTTTGTCGGCTATGCGGCCCACGATGCTCTGAAAGCCATGACATTCCTCTGCCTTAGCTTTACAAGTGCTGAGGATACAGACCTGCACCGCTCCCGTGAATACTTTTCAAGTACTCAGCTAAATTAATGATGCTTACAGAGAGAGAGAGAGAGACAGAGAGAGAGAGAGAGAAAGAGAGAGAGAGAGAGACAGAGACAGAGACAGAGACAGAGAGAGACAGAGAGACAGAGAGACAGAGACAGAGAGAGACAGAGACAGAGACAGAGAGAAAGAGAGAAGGAGGGAGGGAGGGATACATCTTCTCTTCCCCAGCCCTCTAACATTCACTTATTTTGATCCTTAAATTATTATTTCTTTATTATTATAATGGGGTGGGGAAGAGCGCACACACAGAGAGGTCAGAGAACAACTCTATGGAGTTGGTTCTCTCCATGCATCTCTACATGAGTTCAAAGGACTGAATTCAGGTTGCCAGGCTTGTATTACAAGTACCTTTACCCATTGAACCAACTTACTGGCCCAGTTTCTCTCTCTCTCTCTCTCTCTCTCTCTCTCTCTCTCTCTATATATATATATATATATATATATATATATGTATGTATGTATGTATGTATGTATGTATGTATGTATGTATATCATTGGGAAGACATTTTTTACATACAATATATTGTTCCCATCCCCCAAATCCTCCCAGATCCTTTCCACTTCCTTACCCACCCAAATCCATACTTTTTCTTTCTCTCATTAGAAGCAAACCAGGATAGGAATAAACAAACGAACAGGAAAAAAAAAAGAAGAAGAAATAGAAAAAAACATAAAAGCACAAGAAACACATACAGACACTGAGACACACATTTGCACACATTGGAAACCATAATATACAAGCAAAAGATCTGTAAGGTTAAAAAGAAAGAAAGAAAAATAAAAAGTCCAAAGCATTATGAGACAAAAACCTCCAATGATACCATTGAGTTCATGTTGTGCTGGCCATCTACTACTGAACATGGGGCATAAAACTTAATTTCTCCTTTGTGGATGTTTGTCAGTTTGAGATAGTAGCTTCTAGGTTAGGAGAGGGCTTCTGGGTTAGGAGAGAGGGATTCTGGGTTAGGAGTGAGGGCTTCTGGGTTAGGAGAGAGGGCTTCTGTGTTAGGAGAGGGCTTCTGGGTTAGGAGAGAGGGCTTCTGGGTTAGGAGAGAGGGCTTCTGTGTTAGGAGAGGGCTTCTGTGTTAGGAGAGAGGGCTTCTGGGTTAGGAGTGAGGGCTTCTGGGTTAGGAGAGAGGGCTTCTGGGTTAGGAGTGAGGGCTTCTGGGTTAGGAGAGAGGGCTTCTGGGTTAGGAGAGAGGGCTTCTGTGTTAGGAGAGGGCTTCTGGGTTAGGAGAGAGGGCTTCTGTGTTAGGAGTGGGGGCTTCTGGGTTAGGAGTGAGGGCTTCTGTGTTAGGAGTGAGGGCTTCTGGGTTAGGAGAGGGGGCTTCTGGGTTAGGAGAGGGGGCTTCTGTGTTAGGAGAGGGCTTCTGTGTTAGGAGAGAGGGCTTCTGGGTTAGGAGTGAGGGCTTCTGGGTTAGGAGAGAGGGCTTCTGTGTTAGGAGAGGGGGCTTCTGTGTTAGGAGTGAGGGCTTCTGTGTTAGGAGTGAGGGCTTCTGGGTTAGGAGAGGGGGCTTCTGGGTTAGGAGAGGGGGCTTCTGTGTTAGGAGAGGGCTTCTGTGTTAGGAGAGGGCTTCTGTGTTAGGAGTGAGGGCTTCTGTGTTAGGAGAGGGGGCTTCTGTGTTAGGAGAGAGGGATTCTGTGTTAGGAGTGAGGGCTTCTGTGTTAGGAGAGGGGGCTTCTGTGTTAGGAGAGGGGGCTTCTGTGTTAGGAGAGGGCTTCTGTGTTAGGAGTGAGGGCTTCTGTGTTAGGAGTGAGGGCTTCTGGGTTAGGAGAGGGGGCTTCTGGGTTAGGAGAGGGGGCTTCTGTGTTAGGAGAGGGCTTCTGTGTTAGGAGAGGGCTTCTGTGTTAGGAGTGAGGGCTTCTGTGTTAGGAGAGGGGGCTTCTGTGTTAGGAGAGGGCTTCTGTGTTAGGAGAGGGATTCTGTGTTAGGAGTGAGGGCTTCTGTGTTAGGAGAGGGGGCTTCTGTGTTAGGAGAGGGCTTCTGTGTTAGGAGAGGGCTTCTGTGTTAGGAGTGAGGGCTTCTGTGTTAGGAGAGGGGGCTTCTGTGTTAGGAGAGAGGGATTCTGTGTTAGGAGTGAGGGCTTCTGTGTTAGGAGAGGGGGCTTCTGTGTTAGGAGAGGGCTTCTGTGTTAGGAGTGAGGGCTTCTGTGTTAGGAGTGAGGGCTTCTGTCTACTTCCCTTCTCTGGTCTGAGATCCTGTTTTTTCTCTTGTCAATCATGGACTTATTTTACTATAGTCTGACTGTGTAGCCCTGGCTGGCCTTGAACCCACAGAGATCCTCCTGACTCTGCCTGCCTCTAGAGTGCTAGGATTAAAGGCTTGTGCCTGTGTGCCAGGCCTCTGGACCATGTTGATTTTGACATGCACAATATAAACTTCCCCTTTTGTCTTTGGACAGGTCTTGCTGACACTAAGCCAAGAGTGATCTCCCTTTTAGAGCAGGGGAAGGAGCCCTGGATGGTTATGAGGAATGAGACAAAAGAATGGCTTCCCGGTGAGTGATGGTTCCTGGACCTGAGGAGACAGGGCAGGTTGTCATCCAGTCAGTCTGTGAGAGGGCAGCACTCTAGATGCCGCTGGGAAAGCGCCCAGGCAACCAAAGCCTATGATCTGCAGGAGAAAGGATGTTCTAGAGCAGTGGTTCTCAACTTTCCTAACCCTGACCCTTTAATACAGTTCCTCATGTCGTGGTGACCCCAACCATCAAATTATTTCCATCTGTAATTCATAGCTGTAACTTTCATGGGTGAGTGAAAAAATGAGGAAATGGCTGCTTCTAGTTATGATTGAAGAGAAAATTTTTGTTGTAGGTATGAGAGCACAGCCAGAGGAATCTGGAAGGGTCCAGACAGAACATGGCCAGCAGCCTGAACCAGGCTATGAGAGGAGGGGGCATGGGAGAGAAAGAAAGGGGAAACAGGAGGAGGGGACCAAGATCCAAGAGCCAGGAGCAAGCCAGAAGACCAGGAGAGGAAGAGCGCCAAGAAAATGCATAGCCAGAGTGGCTGGACTTTATAGGAAAAGGGAAGCAAACTCAAAGGCTGGAGAGTTTTAGGTCAGAGGATGGGACATGCCAGCCAGGGTGACTGAGAGATGGTGGGAGAACCTGGTGGCCAGCATCCACCTTGATGTGTTGAATAGGCACCTCAGTCAGCCATTTGTGCTGGGTTCCTTTGAGACCTAACAATGGGAAGAATTTTTAAAATTTGTTTCTATTAGTGCATATTCACAAGCACCTGCTTGTCTGTACGTGCACATGCGTGCAGGTGCTCAAGATGGCTGGAGGAGGTCTTTGGAGCCTCTGGAACTGGGGAGGTTACAGGAGTTTAGAGTCCCCTGATGTGGGTGCTAGGAACTGAATCCAGGTCCTTTGCAAGAGCAGCAAGTGCTCTTAACCACTGAGTCGTCTCTCCAGTCCCCAGATTTTTTATTATAACTATTAGCTCATAATCTTTGTCACAAAACTACTCATGGATCTATCTAATAGTTTTTCATATCAGAATTCGTGTGTTTTGTCTAGGCTATCTGATAAATGGGTCCAGAGTGGTTTCTTAGAGCCCTTTTTATATACGTGAGGTCACTAGCATCCCCTTCTTCCGTTCCCCAGCTTAGTACCTGGCCTGTCTTCTCTTGTTTCTCTTGCAGTTAATGATGACTTGCAGCTGGATTGTTGTTTGATTCTCTTACTGTAGTTCTTAGAATTATTTTCTTAGTGGTTGCCCTAGAGATTATTATATTTGAAGGAGCACAGTATAGGAACTAACAAGTATAGTTAGCATTTTAATTTAAAACAGTTTAGAAGCATGGGGATAATGCATTCTAGACTATCCTGGGCTAAACAGTGAGAGCCTGGCTGAAAAAGAAATAGAATAAGACGGAGGAATGAACTGTGGAATGTGGGCAAGGGAGTAGCTCCCCAAATGCCTTTGGTGTATTTCTCTGACTCTTTCCCACAGGCATTTGTAAGGAAACAGGCCCTGCAAAGTCCCCCTCCTGCTTGTGCAGGACCTTGGGATGAGGGCACTGTGACTGATGAGGACTTCTTTCCACGTCTTCTGGGGAAGCAGACAGCTGCTCGTGTGCACAGCCTTTTGTGTTTCCAGGAGTATAGGTTGTCTGGATCTGTGATTTCCTCTCTAGCTCCTGATTTACTGAAAACCAAAACCATAGCTTTATGCTGCTACAGCATTACTAGTTGTTTGCTACTGTTTTCAACAATGTTCTAGGGTGGGACTTGCTGTTGCCTGCCCCCAGTCTCTGGTTTCACATCCCCTGGAGCTGAAGTTACAGACAATTGTGAACTGGCAGACTCACGTGCTGGAGAACTGAACTTGACTCCTCTGCTAGAACAGCACACGCTCCAAACCATTGAGCTATGTCTCCAACCCCACTCACCATTTTCTTATTGTGAAGGCCCCATCCAGTCACATTTATTACATGTTCTAGTGAGGGAAAAATAGATACATACATTATTTTAAGTATAGTAAGATTTCTCGTCAGACTGCCTTTGGGAACCTCCAGCCCCCAAATAATGACACAGAGATTTGTTATTATGAAAGTTCGGCCTTTGGCTTAGGCTTGTTCCTAACTAGCTCTGATAACTTAAGTTAACCTGTTTCTGTTCATCTACACTCTGCCACATGGCCACATGGCTCTTTGCCTCTCCTCCATGTATCTGACTCCCTCCATGTCTTGGCATCTTTGCACCTACATTCATCCCCCTGAGTTCCTCTCTCTGTCCCTCCCAACCTCTCCCACCTACCTATTGGCCATTCGACTCTTTATTAAACTAATCAGGTGCCTTAGGCAGGTGAGGCAAAACATAGACACATCTTCATGCAGAGTAAACAGATACCCTGCAACATTTAAGTGCCAGTAAGATACTGAAATGTAGTGTTCTAAGTTGGAGAATGATGAGGTATATCTCTGCGATATAGGACTGGGTTGGGGTAGTTGTCCGAGGAAGGACATGGGTACAGCAAGAGGACCTGAGAGAAGGGTGTGGGAGGGAGGGAATGCCAAAGTGCCAAGAACAGCAGTGCATGGGGCATGTGAGCTTAATGAATGTCAGCAAGAAGCTAGTGGAGGCTTTGGGATAATCGGGTGTTACAGACGCATTTCAGCAATGCCTTTGTCATGCACCTCATTTTATCCTCAAGCTGCAGGCTGTAGTAGAGGGGCAGGGACTGTGGGGCCCGGTTTTACCCCCACCATCTATGCCATGAGGATGGGTGTGTATAAGATTTGTCTCTAGATCGCCTTCTAAGCAGCAGACACAGTGAAACTGAATTACAAGGCTGTCTGGGAAATGTAGTGTTTGTTCTACATTACTGCTGCCAAGCGCTAAGGTGTGTATCACCCAAAGAGGAAATTCGGCCCATGTAGTTGAGGAAAGAGGAGCATGTAGCCATAGAAAGTAAGAGGGAGGTCAGAATGGTCCACAGAGCCCTGAGAGGGGCTCCAGTTCAGGAAGGAAAGGACAGAGAAGCAGATGTGTGTGGCGTGAAAACAAAGGAGGATAGAACTAACTAGGGGGAGGGGACAGAGCATAATGACATTTGTGTGAAAATGCTATAATAAAACCCATCACCTTAAATGCTGACCTTAGTGGGGGCGGGTAAGCAGCTAGTAGCTAAGAGTAACTGAGAGAATTAACTATGTGAATTAGCTACATAGAAGTTATGTGAGGAGGCCAGGGGGTGGTGGTGCACGCCTTTGATCTCAGCACTTTGTGAGTTCGAGGCCAGCCTGGTCTACAGTGTGAGTTCCAGGACAGCCAGGGCTACACAGAGAAACCCTGTCTAGGAAAAAAGAAGAAGCTATATGAGACATTCAAACCAGTTACAGGGGGATGACAGGGACAGAATTTATTGGATGTAAGAAGAGAAACCATGGAAAATAAGTTAGAGAAGCACTGAAGGTCAGCTAGCTAGCATCATGATGGATGAAGAATAAGAACAGAACAGCCGGGGTAATGGAGTTAAGTATGCTTTTCTATATATGCTTGAAATTTTTCATAGCATAGCACTAGAAAATACCAGAGGACATGTAATAAGTGTGCTTTACAATAGAGCATGTATAGTGGTGAGCACCCTAGTCTGTAAAGGTCATAAGTAGAGACCACAGTAAAGCAACAGACCGAGCTGTATTGATAGCTTAGGGAAAGTCTCTGCCAGCCGATTCAAAAGCAGTTCTAAAGCTGTGCTTCAGTGTAAAGAACGTGCAGTTGGCCAGAGAGCTGGAGCAGGGTTAGCTAAGGCAGGAAACAGGAACTGAAGGGCAGATTGTCAAAAGGTTCTTTTTCCTCTGTGTGTGTGTGTGTGTGTATGTGTGACTGACTATAGGTGTTGAGGCCAAAAGAGCATTAAATCTTCTGGAGCTGGAGTTATAGGTGGTTGTGAGTTGCCTGGGATAGGCTCTAGGAATCAAGCCTGGGCCTTCTGCAAGAGCAGCAAGTGCTTGTAACCTCTGAGCTGCCTCTCCAGCCCCCTTGGGAGGGCGTTTATTCTGAGTGACGAGGAGGTTCTGACAGAAGGGTGCTATGAACTCAACTTTTTTTTTTCCCCAAGAGAGGGCTTCAGTGTGTAACAGTCCTGGCTGTCCTGAAACTTGCTTTGTAGCCAGGCTAGATTCTTACTTACAGAAATCCACCTGCCTCTGCCTCACTAGTGCTGGGATTAAAGGTGTGCTCCACTGCTGCCCAGCTGATCTCTCTATTTTTAACAGCAGCATTCTAACCACTGTGCAGAGTGGAAATTGGGGTTGGCAGCAGATCTAGTAGGCTATATAGCATGGTGGAACTCTTTAGCCAATAATGACTCTAAACAAGATGGCTGAGATACAGCAAAGGAAACTGAACATCTGCACATGGTCTGAGGCTAGAGATGGGAGCTGTTGTCGGCTGTGCCCTGTTTATATTCTCATAGTTTCTTAGACGGTTCCTGGATGACGCTTTGAATAGATTTCCTATGTGATTTGGATGCCCACCCTGGGGAAAGAACATGGCCTTCCCCTTCCTTTTTGAACTCTTCGTTGTCTCTCATCTCATACCCCCTTCCAGATTTCAATGTTGTGTTGCTGGTGGTTTAAATTTTCATCGCTTTTAGCTGTCATTTCCAGCAATGTTCCCTTCTGAAGTGTGAAAATGACCTTCCACTCTCTTATTATCTTACAGATTGGGTGTCTGGAAGAGAAGGCAAGAATTTACTTCCAAAGGATGGCTACAAAATTAAATCATGGCAACAAAAGATGGCAAAAAAACATACACACCCCAACATTGAGGACAGCAGGGCCAGAGGTAATAGACAAGCCACAGGCCAGCTGGAGAGGCAGCAAGACCCTCAGGAGGGACATTTGAGACAAGCTGTAGTGACCTCTGTCGAGAGGCCCAGTTCCATCCAGTGCACAGTCCACAAAGATGCTCACCCTAGAGAAAAACCCTGTGAATGCAAGAAATGTAAGAAAACATTCATGTGCCAGTTATGTCTCACTGAACATGAGCAAATTCACAATAAGGAAAAAAGCATTGAGTGTGTACAGTGTGGGAAAGTCTTTAACTGTAGGTCAGACTTAATCATGCATCAGAGACTTCATGACAGCAAAAAAGGCAATGAAAATAAGAAAAGTGTCCTTGTTTGTGGTTCTGATGTTTTGAAACCTCAGAGTACTCACAGTAGTGAGAAACCTCATAAGTGTAAGGAATGTGGGAAAGGTTTCCATTCTACCTCACAGCTCAGTCACCATCAAAAGTTGCATATAGGCGAGAAGCCCTACAAGTGTAAGGAGTGTGGGAAGGCTTTTCCGTCTATTGCCCAGCTTAGTCTTCACCACAGAGTTCATACTGACGAGAAGTGCTTTGAATGTAAGGAGTGTGGGAAAGCCTTCACCCGCCCCTCACATCTTCTTCGTCACCAGCGAATCCACACTGGTGAGAAGCCGCATATGTGTAAGGAGTGCGGGAAGGCCTTTCGTTACGACACGCAGCTTAGTCTCCATCAGCTGACTCACGCTGGGGCGAGACGCTATGAGTGTAAGGACTGTGACAAAGTGTACAGCTGTGCCTCACAGCTCACCCTCCATCAGATGGTTCACACTGGGGAGAAGCCCCACAAGTGTAAAGAGTGTGGGAAAGGCTTTATCTCTGATTCACATCTGCTTCGACATCAGAGCGTTCATACCGGCGAGAAGCCCTATAAATGTAAGGAGTGTGGCAAAGGCTTTCGTCGTGGCACAGAGCTTGTCCGACATCAGAGAGCCCATACTGGGGAGAAACCCTATAAATGTAAGGAGTGTGGAAAGTCCTTTACTTGTACCACAGAGCTCCTTAGACATCAGAAAGTTCACACTGGTGATAGGCCCCACAAATGTAAGGAGTGTGGGAAGGCTTTCATTCGAAGATCAGAGCTAACACATCATGAAAGAAGCCACAGCGGTGAAAAGCCCTATGAGTGTAAGGAATGTGGGAAGACCTTTGGCCGTGGCTCTGAGCTCAGTCGACACCAGAAAATCCATACTGGTGAGAAGCCCTATAAGTGTAAGCAATGTGGGAAAGCCTTCATTCGTGGCTCTCACCTTACCCAGCATCAGAGAATTCATACGGGACAGAGGAGGAGTGAATGAAGAAACACTGCCATCAGAAAGTTCATACAGTTACAAATTCTTATGATGGCTAACAAATTGGGAAAGCGACATCAAAGGGTTTCTCATTAGCACTAGAATCCATACTCAGAGACTAAGTAGGGCCACAAATGATTGGACACTTGTCATCAGTGAGAAACCTTACAATTACAGAAATCGGAGGTGACTTAATTGTTCCAAAATTTATCTCAAGGCTTTAGTTTATGAAAAATTGGAAAGTTCATGAACGTAAAGAAAGTAGGAATGTTCTTCCAGTGACCCAGAGCCAGATATGCCTCAGGGAATTCACACCAGGGACAAACTGAGGAGGCAGTAACATCAGAGAAATTAGCTGTTAGCCCTCAGAGGAAAGATTCATAGTCACTACAAATGGGATCTTTCATACTTAAGGCCACACTTGTGTTAGAAAAAAAATGCAGCACATTTTTCGTTCTTCTCAAATTTTATGAAATACTTTTGAATTGATTCTATAAAATGAACTTCAACTGAGGAAGTGTGGGGAAGAACTTAACCACGTCTACTTTTTATTCACCCTCACCTACCCCAGAGTTCGGGCAGGGTAAATTGCTTACTGACTTTTAAATTCTCTTATAAATTAGCATTGTTGACATCATGTATCTTTGTACTGTGAGGATGTGACTAGTTTGTGGGATAGCCAAATTCAGCAGGGCAGGGTGGTGCATGCCATTAATAGAAGCACCTGGAACCAAAGGCAGGAGGATCACAAGTTTGAGGATAGCTTGAAGAATGTCTCCAGGGGGGGAAAAATGCCAAAGATAGCTGCTTTTCGTGTTATTTTCAAAATTGTGAACTTTTCTATAGCAGCCTTATAAAAGGAAAGCCTTCCATGTCCTGCGGTTGGAGGGGCATTTCACATTGACTGTTACAGAACCCTTTTGAAGACAGACCAAAAGTTTTCATTCATACTTTGCCCTTCTGCCAGGCAGCAGGTTCAGTTTAAATGGGAGGTGGGGAGATTTCGATGCCACAGTTGTGTATGAGATGAAGATGAAATCGAAATGAAATAGGCTGGTTGCACAAGCAGAGGTTGTAGGTTTTGCCTGTCTACAGGCGTTACCAATCCCCTCTGTGATGCTGCCAACCACTTACAGTCTGGTCCTCCTACTGCGCACTTAGTCTCCTGGGTGATAAGAGGGTCTGAGCAGGAGTCCGCAGTGGGCTCTAGTAACGAGACACGGGAATTGGTCTTGTCAGCTGCAGGGAGCACATTGCTACTGATAGGCGGTGCCTGATTTGTGCTACAATCAAAAGGTTGTGAGGCTGAGACTGTCGTGGGAATACATTGTCAGTGACGTTGTGGCTTCATAAAGCCATGAACTGCCCTTTCCCTGAGCTTGCAGAATAAGAAATGTGTACATTGAAAATGAGTACTCAGCTCTTTACAGTATACCTAACTCTTGGAGAATTATCGTTGAAAAATATTTTTACACATATATTCAGTTTCAATAAGGTAGAGTGTTTATATATATTCAGCTTTTATAGTATGTCTGATATAGAGAAGCATTATTTTCCAAAGTATTTTCTTAGCCATATTAAAGTATATATTCACTTTTGATTAAGTAAGATGTAGGATGTTTACTTACAGCATTTGATAGTGTATTTTTATATCCTGCTTTTTACAATATATCTTAAATCCTGGAAAAGTATTGTTTTCCTGAATGAAGTTAGAATCAAGGAGAACCTGCTTAAGGAACTGCACTAATTCCTCTAAATCTGAATCATGTGACAGCTAAAAAATCTTCTACCTCTTCAGGACACAAGGACAGCACTCACAGCTGTGAAGGGAGCAAGCATTTTTACAAAATGAAGTCAGCTATTTACAAACTCACTGTACTTAATAGAGGCTATTCTGATTAGAGCAGCAAGTCTCATCAGAAGCCAGCAAAGTGGTGCTTTGTGCAGATGTGTTTGTAGACATGCTAGTAAGTAGACACCAGAGTAACAAAGCAACTCTCCCCTCACAGTGCCTGCTGTGAAGGGAGATCACGTCCCTGTTTACAGACTTCCACTTGAGAATAGTCGCCCTAGTGAAGTTTATCTGCCTCACACTGTAGAACAATAATGCATGTGGTAAGTAAAACTGCTAATGAGTAGACAGACTACTGCAGAACGATTTATAACAATTCAGGTAGTGAGTGGGTGTGTTGTGTGCACACGTGTGTGGAGGTCCACCTAAGATGTCTTGCTTCAGGAGCCATCCACTTTGGTTTTTTGATACAGGGCCTCATGAGGAGCTAAGGCT
This sequence comes from Mesocricetus auratus, assembly GCF_017639785.1. Lineage (NCBI taxonomy): Eukaryota > Metazoa > Chordata > Mammalia > Rodentia > Cricetidae > Mesocricetus > Mesocricetus auratus. The sequence goes on along the minus strand of NW_024429216.1, from coordinate 5,631,275 downwards.
CACCAATTAGGCTCAGCTGGCTGACCAGTGACGCCCAGGGACCCATGGGGCCCTGTATCCTTTGCGTTGGCATTAAAAGCAGGCGCCACATCACCCGGCTTTTTTATGTGGGCTTTGGGAAACTTGGAACTCAGGTCCTCACGCTTGCACGGCAGGTACTTTACTGACTGAGTCGTCTCTCCAGCCCATCAAGTCTTTTTGAAAAGGGAGAAATGATGACTGAATTTTAATCTGCACTGGTATATTAATTTAATAAATCTAAAATCTTAACTATTCTAAAAAGAACTTGCACATTTTATAGGAATTAATTAAAGTAATTAAAGCAGTTTTTAAAAGGAGATAGTAGTACTGATTTCAGTGTTGGAAGGAAAGCTCTTTAATGCGCTGTTCATGTATACATACTTTTCTCAAGACTTGAATGTCCTCTCCCAAATGTATGTATCATTATGCGCCTGAAGGCTAGAATATACCGCAGTGATTCCGTTAGAGAAAGGACATTCTCTAACAGTCTTAGGTGCTAGTAGCCCGTGGGTGCTGGGCTTCCATTCTCACTCTGGTTGGTACGCACACCCATGCTTGCACTGTTTAGGTGACAGGTTATGGGTGGAGAGAGTGTTGAATGGGATTGTGCATACACACACAGTAGTGCAGCCTCTTCTTCTCATGTGGTGATCCACAATAGACACCTTTCTGGTCGATATTTACAGAGCTAACTAGCCTCAAGTAATTCGTATGAGCCATGTGTTTGCAGCCCATTCTTCAGCAGTCATTGTTCAGGTTAGCTTTACCATCAACGAGGTCAGGACACAGGTGTTGCCGCGTGTTGGCGTTTCTGCTTCTGTAAAGCAGGTGAATTCCTGCCAGTTGAATCCTTGCCTTAACATAGTAGATTTGAAATGTACTTGGTGCCTTATTGCTTTTGTGTAAAGCTCGTGAATGTGTGTGCGTTTCCCAACTCTTGTCAACCAGGACTGAAAACATGCCTTCCATTTGCACTACCTTAACTGCCAGCAAGGCTGAGCATCTCCCGGGCCTATGGGACATTTGAGCTTTGTTTCTGTGAATTGCACATTGTTATCGGTCTCCCTTTGTAAAATTGGAGTTGTTTTTTGAGACATTTGTAGAAGCACAGCTAGACGATCATATTACCACATTAGCAATTTATTGTCTTAGTCTGGCATATGTCATTTGCCCTTGCTTATATCAAAGTGTTGTTTTCTGAAGGGCCAGACAGTATTGCAAGCTTTGGGGGCCTGTTTTCATGTGACCTTTGCAGCATGGAAGTGCATCGTTTGAACCAGTGGTTCTCAGCCACTTCTACCGCATCCTCGTAGACAATTGCCGATGTCCACAGGCATTCTTGTTTGTCACTTTAAAGATGGTTGCTGCTTGTGTCTAGTGGGCAGAGGCCGAAAGAGATCCTTCTCAGTGTCTTGTGATGCACAGCACAGCCCCCAAAGAAAATGATGTCAGTTACGTTCCTGGCCAAACAGCACTGGATACCACTGTGTCAATAAAACATTCACAAAGCAAGCAGCTGGCATATTGTGCTTGTAGATGTAGTTTCCTCACCTTATTTTAAATGGCTTTTGTCTGTATGCTGCTTTACTGGTTTTGTTCTCAATTATCTTTTATCCCAACTAGTTTTCTGTATTTTATGGCCTTAAATCTTCCTTCCTAAAAATACAGAGGATCAATAGCATGTGTGTAACGACCACCCAGTATTTTTGAAACATGGGTTTTTGTTTGTTTAGTTTTGGTTGAAATTACATAAAATAAACATCGTTTCAGAAAAATATCTCGAAGTCTCAGTTTTTCTTCGTGGAGCTCTATTTCCTGTGCCTGCAGAGGGCGTAGCCTAGTACACTGGTGTGTAAGATGTACAGATGGATCTTACGGATGATGTACAGCGTTCATTCTACTGAGGAGCAGTGTGGTATTGACAAGGACAGACCTAATTGTTGTGCCTGCTCTTTTCCATTTCTGTGTATTCTAGTCACTGAGAGAACAGTAGAAGCAGATAACATCTATGTTTTAAGCAGTGGGAGATCTAATAAAGATTTTTCACTTAAAGAATGTTCAACAAAACCAAGGAGCCATGCTTACAATCTGCACAACTTAGGAAGAAAGTATAAAAGATACAGGCCTGGTCTGCTGTGGGCCAGATATGCAATGACATGATGGGAAGTGCCACACTTCTGCTGTTCCAGGAAGGATGAGAGGCTGCACACTGACTGCCTCAAGAGGAACATGTCTGCTGCCCAGGTGTGTGCCACCTGGAGAATCTAGGTTGCATCTGCCAAAAGCAGTGGAGTCCCAATAAAGGGTGACTGTTTATGACCCAATGTTAGGCCTACAGGGAGTTCAGTTGCAGATCCAGAGAGGAAGCCTGAGGTGGCCCACAGTAAGGTACACAGGTGCGGGTAGTTCCTCAGCCCCAGCACAAACTACAGATGAGGCAGGAGACCAAAGCTGACTAAGTATTTGATCTCAGAGGAAATTAGGGTTAAACACCAGCCCCACAAAGGAAAACAGCACCTCAGCCCCTTGGGTAAGTCCTCTCCTGAATACTGTACACTCCACTGGAAAAAGAAAACTTGAATTTCTAGGAAAAAAAAAAAGGAAAGCAAAACATTAACTGTGCAAGTCCCATTTTAAACCCATACTTACAGCACCCAATGAAAATGATTTGGAAAACTTCCAGAAAAAAAAAAAAAACTGGAGAAAGCAAAGAAAGGAAGAAAAGAAAATCTTGTATACATACATGTAGGCAAAACAGCCATACCAATAAGATAAAAAATAAAGTTAAAAAAAAAAGAACAGAGTTCTTGTACACCATGAAAACACCAAATCTAACTATGGACATAGAAGGAGAACACAAACAGTTTTTTAAATCTGTTAAAGAAAAAAAGTCAAGGACCAGATGGATTCAACATCAATAATACTCAAATTATTTTTTCACAAAGTAAAGTTTCTAAATTATTTTTATGAAGCTACTATTATCCTGATAGCAAATCAGATAAAGACACCACAAAAAAAAAAAAAAGAAAGAAAGAAAGAAAGAAGACAGACCAATCTTCTGGATGAATACAGATGCAAAAGTTCTCACTATTTGATAGACTGAATTCAAGGTCGTATTTTCAAAGAGCATGACAAAGTTGGCTTTATTCCAACACAAGGACAGATCATCTTACATGTAACAGTGTATATCAGTGAGTGTAATTTATTATACAATCAGAAGGCAGAAAAGGCCTTTGATAAAATCCAACATCCCTTCATTATAAAAGTATTGGAAAGATGGCTCAGTGTTTCAGGGTACTTCCTCTTCAGAGGTTCCCAGCCTCCCTGTGGCAGCTCACAAATGCCTATAGCTCCAGTTCCAAAGAATCCTATGCCCTTTTCTGACCTTGAACACCAAGAATTCACATATACATACATACACATGCAAGTGAAACATTAGTAAATCGTGGCTCAGGAGTTGAGAACATGTACTCATGTACTACTATTTCAGAGAACCCAGAGTTTAATTTCCAGGACCCACATTGGGCAGCTCATGGTTCTGGCCTTCTCATGGGTACCTGCATGCATGTGGTGCATATACAGACAAGCAGACATACATGGAAAATCTGTCAGAAAACATGCAAATCTTTAAAAGAACTATGTATGACGGGCCGGTAGCCAGCAGTGTGCTAAATGGAGAAAAATTCAAATACCCCCACTAAGTCAAAACAGGGCAAGGGTGTCATGCTATCCACTTCTAGTCAGTATAGTGCTTGAAGTCTTAACTTGAGCAATACAAGAGAAGGAAATAATACAGACAGGGAAAAAAGGAGAGAAAGTGCCCCCTTTTGCAGATGATATGAGTCTGTACATCAAGAGATCCTAAGGACTCTGCTGTGGATTATACTCATTGTTACTAAGCACCTGACTGGCTGATAGCAGGACAAAAAGAGATTGGGCAAGACAGCCTGACACAGAGAGAATGATGGGAGAAGGAAGGGTAGAGTCGGGAGTTGAGAGAGTTGCTGGCAGCTGCAGAGGGAGCAGGAGATGAATGTTCTGTGTTAATAAAGGTATTTCCACTCGGCAGAGGGTAAACAAGGAATCTGGGTTAACTTAAATGTAAGCGCTAGCTGGTAATAAGCCTGAGCAATCAGCCAGTCATTTGTAATTAATATTCAGCCTCTAGTCAGTTATGTGGAATCAGTTAGTTGGACAGGAAACGTCCAATTACAGACTCAACACAAACTTAGATCTGAGAAACCAAAGTGACAGGATACACAATGAACACACAAAAAGTTTTCCCATATGCCAATAACAAACAGACATGTGGAAAGGAATTCACAATAACCACAAAAATGAAATGCCTGGGAATCAACAGAACCAAGGAAACGACTTCTATAATGAAAACTTTGAGACACTAAAAATGGAAATTGAGGAAGACACCAGCAAATGGAAAGATATCCCATACTTATGGGTTGGAAGAATTTAGTTTTATGAAAATGGCCTAAAAGGAAAAAAAGAAAAGAAAAGGGAAGAAAATGGCCATTCTAAATACAATCTAAAGATTCAATGTAGTCCCATTAAAAATTCCAAGAGCATTCTTCACAGGCACAGAAAAAACACATTACACAAATTTATACAAAGGTTTAAAAAGAACCAATGATAACCAAGGAGTCCTATAATGAAACACTGCTGGAGGTGTCACCAATACCTGATTACAAATTATGCTACAGAGCCATGATGATAAAAACAGCATGGTGCTGGATCAATAGAATAGACTTGAGGGCCCAGATAAAGTACAGGCAACTACAGTTACTTGAGTTCTAACAAAGAAAAGACAGTATCGTCGACAAATTGTACTGGGAAAGCTAGAGTTCTACATGAAGGGACACATGAAAGTAGAAAGGGACAAGTTGGGAGAAGCAGGTCAGCAGATGTGGGGGTGTGGGGGTGGGACAAATGGGGACACTAGAGGTGAATGCGACCACAGTACATTGCATATACCTATGAAATCGTTTTAAAGGTTGGAGAGATGGCTCAGAGGTTAAGAGCACTGGCTGCTCTTCCAGAGGTCCTGAGTTCAATTCCCAGCAACCACATGGCAGCTCACAACTGCCTGTAACTCCAGTTCCAGGGGACCTGACGCCCTCACACAGACATACATGTAGGCAAAACACCAATGCACATACTTTTCTTTAATTTTATATGTTCAATTAAAGAAAAATAAACTAGCTTACATATTGTACTTATTTTTCAATTTAAAGTTTCCACTTGGCTTTCAGACTGACAAATTCCATGCCTTGAGGAATGCAAGTAAGAAAGCCACAGGATCATGTGTGCAGCCATTACAAAGCATCTCAGGGTGGTGTCTCATGAATCTCATACCCACATCTTGTGATGCTACTGCCCTTTCCTATATGACCCTGTGTCTATATATTTAATTAACTAACTTAATTTCCTGTGGTGCTTTGAATAAGGATGCCCCCCCTTATAAGCTCATAGATTTGGATGCTTAGTCACCAGGGAGTGGCACTACTTAAGAGGGACTTGGAGCTGTGGCCTTGTTGGAGGAAGTGTGTTGCTGGAGGTGGGTTTTGAGGTTTTCAAAAGCCCAAGTCAGGCTCAGTTTCTCATTGTCTTTCTGCTGCCTGTAAATCTGTATGTAGAACTCTTAGCTATTTCGTCAGTACCATGTCTGCCTGCATACCACGTTTCCTGTCATGAGGATAATGGACTAAACCTCTGAAACTGAAAGCCAGCCCCAATTAAATGGTCTCCAGTATGGACTCACTCAAAAGTGGATATTAGACATAAAGCAAAGGATAACCAGCCTACAGTCCACAACCTCAGAGAAGTCAAGAAATAAGGAGGGCCTTAAAAGAGACATACATGGATCCCCCAAGAAGGGGAAATAGACAAGATCTCCTGAGTAAATTGGGAGCCTCGGGGAGGGTGGATGGTTGTAGGGAGTCAGGAGGGGAGAAGTGGAGGGTGGAGGGGAACATGAGGGATCAGGAAGGTTGAGAGGGGGAGAGCAAGGAAAGAGATACCTTGATAGAGGACCCCAACTAAGAATCTAAGCAATAGGCCAGGCATTGGTGGCACACACCTTTAATTCCAGCACCTGGGAGGCAGAGGCAGGAGGATGTCTGTGAGTTCAAGGCCAGCCTGTTCTACAGAGGAGTTCCAGGACAGCCTTGAAAGCAATACAGAGAAACCTTGTCTTGAAAAACCAAAAAAATTAAATAAATAAAAATAAAAATAAATCTAAGCAATAGTGGAGAGGCTACCTTAAATAACCTTCCCCTATAATGAGATTGATGACTACCTTAATTGTCATAGAACCTTCATCCAGTAGCTGATGGAAGCAGATGCAGAGATCCACAGCTGAGCACTGAGCCCAACTCCTGGAGTCCAGTGGTAGAGAGGGAAGAGCCATAATATGAGCAAAGGGGTCAAGACCATGCTGGGGAAACCAACAGAAATAGCTGACCCAAGCTAGTAGGAGCTCGCTGACTCTGGACTGACAACTGGGGGACCTGCACAAGACCTAACTAGGCCCTCTGAATGTGGGTGACAGCTAGATTACTTGGGTAGTTTATGGGGCTACCTGCTGTGGAACCAGTATTTAATCCTAGCATATAAACTGGCTTTTTTGGAGCCCATTCCCTATGGAGAGACGCCTTGCTTGGCCTAGATACAGGCGGGAGGGCCTTGGTCCTGCATCAAGTGATGCGATAGATTTTGTTGACCTCCTCATGGGAGGCCTCACACTCTTTGCGGAGTGGATGGGGGGAAGAAGGTGGGAGGAGTGGGCAGATTGGAGGCAGAGGGAACTGGGATTGGTATGTAAAATAAGATTGTTTTAAAAATAATAAATATTAAAAAAATTGTCATGCTCATGGTGTCTCATCACAGTAATAGACTGACCAAGACCCTTCCCTTTGGCTCATCTAGAAATTTCTATTGCTTATTGTGTGTATGTGTCCACACATGGAGATCTGGTGACAACCTGTGGGGCTCAGTTCTTCTCCTTCCACATTTTGGGTCCCAGTGATCGAACTCAGGTACCCAGGTTTGTCAGCAAATGCCTTTATCCCCCGAGTCATCTCACTGGCCCATGAAGAGTTTTTGCAGCCTAGTTGAGGGTTCCACTTTACCTGAGCGGAGATTCCAACTCTTCAAACTGCTGGTGGCTGTGCTGGTGCTCTGTCTGCCCACCAACACTGACTTACCAAGTCTTTATGGCATGCAACCCAAACTGGTGTCAACTGCCTTCTAACGTGGGGGAAGGGGACTCAGGAGCCTTCCTGGGTATAACTCATACGGAAGTAGTCGTCCTCTGGCACTGGGGTTTGTTCAATAACCTATGGTTTCTGAGAGGGGCTTTTCCCACAATGGAAATCCCTGAAGTGATGTGTTAGCCCAGTTTCCTTTCAGTTAGCACTGCCCTGCTTATAAGACAGGTGGAGGCAGCATTGGCTTAGATTGTCTTCGACCCAGTTCTGGAGTCTGTACTTGTGAAATGAGTACCCTTGTCACTGTCAATTCTCAGGGATACCCATACACAGCACTGAGCAGGGTGAAGCCCTTGATGGTAGGCTGACCTGTTGGTCCCTGCTTGGAAATGCTTTCAAGAGGCGATACAGGTGAAGCACATTACAGCCCTCACTGACAGTCACAGGCCCTACATAGCACACCTGCCAATCTCATAAGAGCAAGTAGATTTTTAAAAAATACTTTTTAATTATGGACTTTTTTGAGACAGGGTCTAAGTTGCCTTAGCTGGCCTGGAACTCAAAGACTCACCTACTTCTGCCTCTTGAGTACTGGGATTAAAAGCATGAGGTACCATACCTGGCAAGCTTTCCTTTATTTTTTGGTTGTTTTGAGACACTTTCTCTGTGTAGCTCTGGCTGTCCTAGAACTTGCTCTGCAGACCAGGCTGGCTTTGAACTCATAGAGATCCACCTGCCTCTGCTTCCCAAGTCCTTCATTTTTAATTATGTGTATGTGCTTGACTGTTTGGGTTTTTGAAAGACTCCCAGTGTGGGGAGACCCTCACTCAAGTCTCGGGATAAGCCAATGCCCCAATAATTTAAGAGAGACCTTCTTGATGCAAGTACACAAGGTTTATTCAGGGAACCAGTGCACTGGGGCCAAGCTCGTAATCTTCGCGGGGGCAGAGGAGTTCGACCCCCAGTAGCTGTAGTTGGGGGTTTTTTAAAGGGAAAAGCCAGAAAGAATGGGGGAGTTAGGCAAACATCATAAAGGATGGGGAAGTTAGGTAAACATCATAAAGGATGAGGAAGTTAAATGATAGCTCATGTCTTAATGGGAAGGTTATATGTTATCTCAAGCAAGCATTCTTTGGGCATTGTACAGTTAAACATTGAGCAGGAATGTGGTGAGCTAGTTCCTGGATCAGGGAGGGTTATCTTTTAAGTTTATCTTGAGCTCTCCGGTTTCTCAGGAGAGGGCAGAAGGACAAGTTACTCTGTCATGGGCTAGTCACTAGGGGTCTAAAAATGTTGAGTTGGGGGTCTCACACTTTGCACATAAGTGCAGGTACCTGTGAAGGCCAGGAGAGGGCATCAGACCCAGGAGCTGGAGTTACAGGCAGTTGTGAACTACTTGATGTGGGGGTTGGTAACAGAATGCTGGTCCTCTGAGAGAGCAACAAATGCTCTTAACTGTTGAGTCATCTCTTGAGTTCTGGCCCGTTGCAGCATCCATCCACCACGGCTATAATCCAAGTACGAGTCTTTTTTTTGTTGTTTGTTTGTTTGTTTGTTTGTTTGTTTTTACGAGACAGGGTTTCTCTGTATTTTTTTGGAGGCTGTTGGTTCAGCCCAGCCTTGAACTCACAGTGATCCTCCTGCCTCCGCCTCCCGAGTGCTGGGATTAAAGGCGTGCGCCACCACCGCCCGGCTCAAGCACGAGTCTTATGTGTCTAGATAGCATGCAAGTATTAAGTATTAAAATATGTCACAGACATGGTGGTGGCCTGAACCACTTTCTAGCCTATGATAACTTTACTGTGTCCAAGATTTACATGAAGCCAGAAAACAGCCTCCAGGAGTACCTGAGGGTAGAAGGCCTAGATCTTCTTAAAGGCATCTGCCTCCTAGTTTCTGGGGGCTCAATGGGCTGTGGGTTGCCACATGGAAAACTACCAGGGAATCTGTAATGGTTCCCCAAGAACACCCCCACCCCTGACAAACACATACCTGCTGCTGCATATATTCACAGGCACGGGCTGTCGTAAGGATTTCCCACTAAGCTCTGGTATCCCTGGTATCTTACTTGGCCATACTGCTCCCAAGAATGGTGCGACCGTGCTGGCCCCTGTGCAAACGGACTTCCCATCCTCATTCCACTAGCGTTCATATGCTTTTCAAGCTGTAACACAGGCAGCCTAACTCGACTCTGTTGTCAAGATACTCAGTGTTCTGGCTGGCTTTATGTCAACTTGCCACAAGCTAGAGTCATCTGAGAGGAGGAAGCCTCAACTGAGAGAATGCCTCCATATGACTGGGCTACTGGTAAACCTGTGGGGCATTTTCTTAGCTAGTGATTGATGGGGAGGGCCCAGCCCATGGTGGGTGGAGTCATCCCTGGGTTGGTGGTTCTGGGTTCTATAAGAAAGCAGGTTGAGGGCTGGAGGGATAGCTCAGCCGTTAAAGGCTAGGCTCACAACCAAAAATATAAGAAAGCAGGTTGAGCAAGTCAGTAAGCAGCGTTCCTCCATGGCCTCTGCATCAGCTCCTGCCTGCCCTGAGTCCCTGTCCTGACTTCCTTCAGTGATGAATAGAGATGTGCAAGTGTAAGCCAAATAAACATTTTCCTTCCCAACTTGCTTTTGGTCATGGTGTTTCATCACAGCAAAGAAACCTTAACTAAAACACTTAATAACCCTAACATTGCACAGTGAAATCTTTTGACAGAGAATGAGCAGGATCTCCTAGGGGCTAGCACCATCCAGTTGGTCTTGGGATTTGATTCAACAAAGAGCCATTTGTTTTTAAGTTAACAAGGTCCAACAGAGCATGAAAATACCCCCATCGCTTCTATCAATAGTTCTCTCAAAAGAGAATGGTACACTAGACTCCTGGGTACCTCCTAGCTCCCATCCCTGGGGCTCAGCAGAGCAGATATCCTCTGTGGTGACTTCCCAGGCCTGACAGGCTCCAGGCCAGAACCCATGACTGCTGCATTTCCACACACCTCACCCTCCAAGGAGAGCAGCAGATACAAGATACCTTGGGAGGCAACTGCGCAGCCATGGGAGTCTTCTCCTGGACCCAGCTCCATATCCATCTGCTGACACTCTTTGCTCCTGGAGGTCTTCTAGAACCAAGGCACACCTGGCTCCTGACTCCACCCAAGCCCAAATATCCTGAACATTCATAGAGTACCATTAAATGCTCAGTTCAGTGTGGGGCCTCTGGTCACCGTGCATGGTCCTCACCTGCAGGCCGCCTTGGCCACTTTTAGGGTAGCAGCAGCTGCAATGTGCTCCCCTTAGCTCCTCCCTCACAGTGGCCGACACAGAAATGATCACTGATGTCCCTCTAACATCCACCCCTTCAGGCTCACAAGCACAGCATTTGACTGTCAACTTCTGTAGGAAGCCTGGCGGGACACGAATCCTACCACATTTGCTTTTGAGTGAGGTTGGCCTAGTTCTGCCCTCCCTCATCCCCTCATGGTTGTTTAGCACATTATGAACTGAGCTGAAGTGCCAATCAAAGTCTGTCAGGTCCGTAGACTCTCTCCTAGCTCATGAGAATCATGGCCCAGCAGAGGGACTAGCAAAGGCACACAAGCCCCATGCCATGTGTCTTTATTAAGGTTATACTGCTGTGATGAAACACCCTGCCCCAAAGCAAGTTGGCGAGGAAAGGGTTTATTGGCTTACATATCCTGAACCACAGTCCATTGAGGGAAGCTAAGACACGAGCCTGGAGGCAGGAGGTCATGTAGAGGCCATGGAGGGTGCTGCTTACCAGCCTGCTTCTTGCGGCTTGCTTATAGAATCCAGGACCATCTACCCAGGGATGGCTCCACCCACAATGGACTGGGCTCTCCCCCATCAATCACCAAGAAAATGGACTGGGCTCTCCCCCATCAATCACTAAGAAAATGCCCTACAGGCTTGCCTACAGTCTGCCCGTTTTCTCAATTGGGGTTTGTTCCTCTCAGATGACTCTAGCTTTTGTCAAGCTGACAAAAATACTAGCTAGGACACTAACCCCTAGGTTCCTGCTGAGTCAAGTTTCTTAGGTGGGCTGATGAGATGACTCACTGCGTAAAGTCCCTGTGCTCTCACTCACTGATGACCTAAGTGTCAATCCCTATGACCCAGAGTTACACAATAAGAAAAAAAGGGAGGGTGGCATTTGCCTCCAGCCCTGACAACCTGAGTTCCATCCCCAGGATGATAGAAGGAAGAATCCAACTTCTCAAAATTGTCCTCAGACCTACACACACACACACCACATTACAAAATAAATAAATAAATCTAAAAAAAAAAAAAAAAGGAAAAGGCTGGGTGTGCAGGCATCTGCCTACCACCCCAGCACTAGGCATCTGCAGGGCATGAGACTTCTCCGGCTGTTTACAGACACAATGAGTATATCAGTGCAGATTGTAAATAATGGTAATGCTAAGATATCTACAACTTTTGCCTCTTTTGTAAACTTAAAAAGTTCACGTAAGCTTCGGGGGAATTGTGATGGATCCACCTCTCACGTGTCAAACGGACTTCAGCTAAGTACTGCAGCTAAGTACTGTCAGTCAACAGCCCAAGTTTTGCTCCTACTTAGCCTACCCCTAAGGGTGGATCCCCTTTCCCTCGTCTTGGGACTCCTCTCCTCCCTACAACTGCCAGAGCCACAGACCTGAAGTTTCAAGTATGCATCCAAGACAGATTTTCCCCTAAGCGCTCCTTACCTTCACCTTCTGTCCCTAGTCTATATCTGTGCCAGCAGATTTCCTATCAACTCAAGCTGCGAAGTGCCCCAAAACTGCCCGCAGTGTGACAGCACCAGGTGATCCCCCTGAACCTGGACAGTTAGTGAATCAGATGCCCCCAGTCTCTGACCACATTCCGGCCTTCCTGGAATCAAACCACAACACCTTAATTTCAGCCAACAAGTAGTTACAGAAGAGTTTACCTTGGCCCTTATTAGCAAACAGGCTAAAATGTCAGGTTCAAAATAAGATGGGGACAAATAACTATCTGTGATACCTATTAGCATATCAAAGCACATGCTGGCCTCCAGGTTCTCAGCATCACAAGTACCTGTCACAGGGTGCATGCTGGCATCCTGGCCCCTCAGCTCTTCTCACTCTGACTTCTACCCTAAGCTCCAGGTCCTGGGTTTCCCTCCCACTAGCTTCTCAGTCCTTTATAACCCTGTCATTTTGACCATGGGCCCTCTTGGCTCTCTCTCGTTCTCTCCCCCCTCCTCTCTCATGGCCTGGTCCAGTCTATTGACTGTGTCTAGTCTACTAATTTCGCTCCCTGATCTGAACTCTTCCAGATGCTTGTGGCTGTGCTCTCCCTCGTATCTACAGTAAAACCCATACAATGGGGTGGTCGTGGGTAGAGTGGCATCTTGCCAGGGCAGATGTGACCCACTGATGTTGACAGAGAATGGACTGGCTCTTCCTCTCTTGGGTTGCAAAGAGCAGAGACTATATCTTCCGGGACAGGAAGACCACGGCGGCCTTATCTGTGTAAGTCCTTCCCTAATAAACACCTTTTTATCATTTACCTTGGGTCTCGTGAACTCACGTCCTTGCTTTATGTACTAGGAGGTAAGTTTTATAACACACTTCACTTGGACTTAGGAAGAACATGGATTTGAGACATGAAGCTTGTCTAGATGCTCTTTTTTGGAGCAGTCTTTGTCTATTTTTCTTCTCTCTGTGTGTGTAAGCAATATCAGCTTTCATTTTTACTTTTTTTTTTTTTTTGAGGCAGAGTCCCATTATGGAGTCCCAGCTGGCCTGGAACTTCTTATATAGACCAGGCTGATCTCAAATTCAGAGATCCACCTGCCTCTGCCGTGGAGTGCTGGAATTAAGTGTGCCACCATGTCCAGCTCGCCTTATTATTTTGAAACTGAACCCAGGGTCTTCACTGGACTTGGTGCTTCAGTGATTGCCAGACCGATTTACCAAGTGCCACACATACTGCCACCACCCTGTGCTGGGGTTATAGACAGATGAAAAGGCCACAGCTGGTATCTCCATGGTTACCAGGGATCCCAAGTCATCATGCGTTAGCAGCAGGTACTTTACTGACTGAGCCATCACCCTGACCTCTCTGGTTTCCGTTGTCTCATCATCAGTGCTATTACTATTTCTCGAGCCAGTAATAGTATACTATGTGGCTAGCCTTAAACTCCTACATCTCCCGTATTGGCTGTCTGAGTGCTGGCCTCAGTGATTTGTTTTTTTAATTAAGCTTGTTTTAACACGACGTTCACTTGAACATTGTGCTAAGGGCTATTTCCTAAAGCTTTGGCTTGCTTTACTGCTGGCTGGCGTCATGTATTTCACAGTTCTTGATAGTCAACGCCTATTTCATGTGACAAGACCACACAGAACTTCCTTGGTACATCAACGGTGTCACTTGCCTCCTCGTCAGTTTGGTGGCACTTAACCAGTTTAAATATGCAGGCAACTCAACATTTCCAGCTAGTTTCCAATTGGTTCTGGATATTAAAGTACTGGAATTTCAGACATGTACAAAAGTGGAAACGGGACAACGGCCCTCAATGATTGAATAACCTCACTCAGTCACTAGCAATGCTTTGCCACTCTGTCAACTCTCATTTCTTAGAGAAGGGATTTATCTTTGTTGACTTGGCTGACCCGGAACTCACTCTGTAGACCAGGCTGGCCTCAAACCCATCCATCTGCCTGCCTCTGCCTCCAGAGTGCTGGGATTAAAGCTGTGCAGCACTGGGCCTGGTTTTGCCAACTCCCTTTCTTTTGCTGGATTTGTTTTCCCTTTCATTTTAGACTTAGCCCTGTTATGCGGCCCAGACTAGCCCTGAACTAGCAATCCCCCTGCCTTAGTCCCCTGAATCTAGACTGTCTCTGAATTACATGTGTGCACCACCATTCCCGGCTCTCCAGCGATGCACACTGGTGTATCTTGTTTCAGACTGATCTCTAACACATTCGTAAGCCCCTTGACACTTCCTCCTGTCGCCAAACGGCTCTTACATTTCTCTTCAACTATTTCAAAGTAACACCCCCGTACTTAATTCAGCTGTGTTATTATGGTGTCTCATAATAACACATGCCACACACAGCTGTGGAAATCAGGTGAGTTTTCTACAGAACTTTATAAACTTTGGTCAAACCAGATGCTTCGTTGTGCTGAGTCTACTCTGCACGTCCATTCCTGGAGCTCTTGGTTTTAAAGAATTTGAAAAATGAACTACTTTGTTATCTTGGCAGTCCTGCCGCACGCTATCAGGATGTGGCTACTGTATGACAGTCACATTTTTTTATTGAGGTTAAAATTGATCAAGGGTTCAGAAGTGGTCACAAAATCTTTCACATAAAACCTCTAGTATTTGTGGCGCACGCCTTTAACTCCAGCACCCGGGAAGCAGAGGCAGGCAGATCTCTGTGAGTTTGAGGCCAGCCTGGTCTACAGAGTTCAGGACAGCCTCCAAAACAATACAGAGAAACCCTGTCTCAGAAAACCAAAAAATAAAAAAAATAAAAAAAACCTCTAGTATTTACTGAGGATTATTTTTGGGACCCATTATTCCTCTAGTGTCTAGAAAATGGTGACCCCCCTCCACGCCATTCTATTTCTTTTTTTTCTGCATTTCCTGATTAAACTTGCTCAGGAAAAAAAACAAAAACACTTGTTGACACTTTTTCAAGTGGTTCACATGTAAGAAAAAAAATGTTCATTTTGCTTTCATCTGCTAGTTTAAGATGACGTTGGGCAGGCATGGTGGCATGTTTCGTCTTAGTACTTGGAGGTAGAAGCAGACAGATCTCTCTGAGTTCTGTCTGGGCCAGCCTGGTCTACACAGAGTTCAGGTCAGCCAGGGCAACATGGTAAGACTGTCTCAAAATATAAATAAATAAGTTTATAAATAAGTTGGTATCCTACCATCATCTATTGCTGACTAGATTGTGGAGCCATGGCCATGATAATTACCAAAGTACTAACAGAGTCATGTCTAACTGTGAAATGCTCTTATATCTGTGTGTATGAGATAGGCAGCTGTATGTATTTATGTTTGTATGTGTTTGCATGTGGAAGTCCTAGGTTATCTGAGGAGCCATCTTCAATCGCTCTTCTACTGTATGCACTGGGGCAGGATCTCTTAATCCAACCCAGAGCTCATCAGTGTGACTTATAGGGTCTTGCTTGTCAGCTTGCTTTGGACATCCAGTCTCTTATCTCGAGACGTTGGAATTACAGGTGAGCCACCACACCTGCCTGGCATTTAACATGGCTTCTGGGGATCCACCCAGCATGCACTTTAACCACTAACCCAGTTCCCTGACTCCAGCATTTACATATGTGTATTAGTGTAAATGAAATCTGTAACTGGCTAGCTGTCTTTTAGGCTATCCTTGAGATTGTGTGATTCACCTGAATTTGGTCAGAGAAAAGATTCTAAATGTTCTGCTTTTTTTCAACTTGAAGAAGTCATTTCCTCTGATGCTTAAGTTTTACAAACCCCACATTCATGAAATTCAGTCTTTTTTTCATCATAAGTTTTTGGTGCAGCTCAAGTAACAAAAATCTCCCAATTACTATAAGCTGCTAAATCGCACCTAGAAGAAAGTACTTTGAGGTTTATAAATGCAGAGATGTGAAGGAAGCATTTCTACATTTATTACTTCCACAGGAGCATCTTCCTTTTATATGAACTGACAATGCTGATGACAATCATAGACATTATTTATAGGATACATGCTACCATGACTGCTAGTCTGTCAAGTGTTAACTACTCTGTTCTTAAATCGATTCTTTTAGACAGTACAGCAGGTGGGCTCTGACCTGGTTATCACTGGTCCCATCTTGTAGTATTCAATTTCATGCAATCTTCTTGCGTCTGAGAACTTACTTTTAACCAGTAGAAAGCGATAGAATGATTTGATGTTTCTTTTATGATTAGATTACACGGATTATAACTTCAGTCTTGCTAGCTGACCTCCATCCTGCTAGCGGTCAACTTTCTTAGATCCCACAATCTCATTAAAAAGCAGCTACGCTGGGTGGTGCACACCTTTAATCCCAGCATTCGGGGGCAGAGACAGGTGGATTTCTGTGAGTTTGAGGCCAGGACCGCTCTAGGACAGCAAGAGCTACACACAGAAACCCTATCTCAAAACAAACAAACACAACAAAAACATAACCAGCAGCCACATTAGATGGTCAATGTGGCCAGGAACTGCACTCATCTCTCAGCCAATGGCCATCCAGAAACTGAAGATTTCACTGTATCAGCTCTCAAAGAATTCAGATGTTTGAGCTATCTAGCCTGTTACCTGCAATGTGGATCCTGCTCTAGTTAAGCCTTCAGATGAAAGCCCAGTCTTATCTGAAACCTCAAAGACCCAACTATGGCTTGCCTGGACTTTCCATCTATAGAAATTTTTAGATAATAAATATATATTATTTAAAGTACTGTTTTTCTAGTAATTTGTTACACAATAATAAATACAGCGTGTATTTTGACAGGGACACTATTTTGACAGTGAGAAAAACAAGGCATTAATAGTGTAGTTAAATGGAGATGATAACAGATAAGACTAAAGATTTTCCTACATTCATCAAATTACTCTTTCACAGGAATTTGCTGAAGATAGGTAACACTTAGGTGAGAATGGAGGGCTTTTAAAGCAACACAGTCTTTCTTTGCTTATGAATAAGCATGAAATAAATTACTCTCACAACTGAATTTCCTGACATTTTGCAAATGTAACACAGAACAGGTTTTGCCTAGGTTCCGCTGTGGATCTTCTGATGCTGGGTGAGGTGTGAGTGCTGTCGGAAGGCCTTCTTACATTCCTTACATTTGTAGGGTTTCTCACCAGTGTGGATCCGCTGATGCTGAGAAAGAAATGAGTAAAGTCTAAATGCCTTCCCGCAGTCCTTGCATTCGTAAGGCTTCTCCCCCGTGTGGATGCTCTGGTGCTGAGTGAGCTGGGAGAGCAGTCGGAAAGGTTTCCTACACTCCTTGCATTCGTAAGGTTTCTCCCCCGTGTGGACGCTCTGGTGCTGAGTGAGCTGGGAGAGCAGTCTGAAGGCTTTCCCACATTCTTCGCACTCAAAGGGTCTCTCACCAACATGAATACTCTGATGGGAAATCAGCTGGGAGTAACTACTGAAGGTCTTCCAACAGTCTACACATTCATAGGGTTTCTCACGGGTGTGGATTCTCTGGTGGCGAACAAGCTGTTGCCTCAATCGGAAGGCCTTCCCACATTCCTTACAATCATAGGGTTTCTCCCCAGTATGGATACTCTGGTGGACGGTCAGCTGTTGGCATATCCTGAAGGCCTTGCCACAGTCCTTACATGCATAGGGCTTCTCACCGAAGTGGATTTTCTGATGTACTCGAAGGTCTGGGCCACACACGAAGGCTTTCCCGCACTCCTTACATTCGTACAGCTTCTCAGAAGTGTGAAGTCTCTGGTGTCGGGTGAGGTGTGTACACTGTCTGAAGGTCTTCCCACAGTCCTTGCACTCATAGGGTTTCTCCCCAGTGTGAATCCTCTGATGCCGAGCCAGCTGCTGATGTACCCGAAAGGCCTTTCCACACTCCTTGCATTCATACGGCTTTTCACCAGTATGCAGTCGCTGATGTTGGGTGAGTTCTTGGAGCACTGTAAAGGCCTTCCCACATTCCTTACACGCATAGGGCTTCTCCCCAGTGTGAAGTTTGTAGTGTCGGATAAGGTGTGCGCGCTGTCTGAAGGGCTGCCCACATTCCTTGCATTTGTAAGGTTTCTCACCAGTATGGATTCTCAAGTGTTGACTAAGAGTTGAGCGGCGGATAAAGGTCTTCCTACACTCTTTACATTCATAGAACTTTTCTCCATTCTGAACTTTCTGATACTCAGTAAGGAAACTGTGCTTTTTGTATGTGCCTTTTTCAGAGGTAATTTTCAGCTGCCCCAAATAACCTTTCTGTGGTTCCTTTTGTCGCTCAATCTCGCTTTGGTATTCCCAATCATCTTTAAGACAAGAACCTTGAGGGCTGCAGCTTTTAATTTTCTCCATCAAGTCCCATTGTAATGAATATAATTCATAAATATCCTTGTCTGCTGGTGAAGTATTGGTCTTAAATCTGGACTCCAAATCTGAAAGAAAACAATAAAGAAACATATTACATTCCCATTCCAGAAGGAAGAAAACTTCTATAGACAAATAAAAGGACCTACTATACTTCCTGTAAACAGGTATTTCGGAAAAAAACAAAAAACAAAAAACAAAAAACCAAAACACGGCCCAGGTACACCCCCAAAACCTACAACTTATACAAAATCCTGAACCAAAAATTCATGGGAAAAACAGCTGGTGTTAACACACAATCGTGTACAATTCTATCAATAAAATACTAACAACACTATAGTTGTTTTATCAAGGGGTAAAGGTACTCAGTGTGGCCAAAGCCACTTCATGAATATTGAATTGCATACAAATTAAGCAGGAATCCTGTTTCAGGTGCTGAGACAGCACCTCTGAAAATAAGGCCAAGAAGGCCCACATCCGAAATCCCAGGCAGCACTCAGGACGCAAATGCAGGAGGATGCTGCGCGTCTAAGTTCAGCCTGGGCTACACAGAGTCTTAGGACAGCTTAAGCTACAAAGTAAGAGCATCTAAAAAAGAAGCTAAGAAACAAAACAAAACAAAAAACCTTCCACTGGAGAGTGTAACGTGTGTTTACAATCCCAACTTCCAGAGAGGCTAAGGGAGAAAGATTACTTGACCCTGAGAGTTAGAAGTCAGCCTGAGCAACTTAGGATCCCCTCTCAAAAAGAAAAGATGGAAAAGGAAAGATCAAACTGGATGGGGCAGTGCTTGACTACTCAATCCCAGCACTGAGGTGGAAACAAGAGTTCAAGGCCATCCTTGGATACACGGTAAGTTTAAGTCTAGCTTGGGATACATGTGACATCTCGGGGAGGGAGGGGGGAAGAAGGAAGAAAGAAGGGAAGGAGATGATGAGGTGAAAACTCAGTCAGTAAAGTGCTTGTTCTGAAACATGCACACCTGAGCCTACATCCCCAGCACCCATGTAAAAAGCCAGGGGTGCCAGTGGGCATGTGTAATCCCAGCACCAGGCAGGCTGAGACACAGGAACTCACAGTCTAGCAGAGTGAGTGCCAGGTTTAAGACTGTGTCTCAAAAACTAAAGTCAAGAAGCACTGAGGAGGTACCCCACATAGACCTCTGCTCTATGCGCGTGCGTGTGCACACACACACACGTATGTGAACACACATGTACATCCTCACACAGGAACATTCTCTCCCCAACACACACACACACACAAATAATTAAAAAAAGGCTTAAGACAGGCAGGCCACCCTTAAGGGAGAGGAAATGCCGCCTGTCTGAGTAAGAGGTCATGCCTGCATCCTCTCGAGTGTTAAGATTTCAGGGCTGCACCACCATGTCCTGCTCACTAACAGGTTTGTTTGTTTAGATCAGGAATGGAGGTTGAGTTTTGTCATGTGGTATTTTACATTAATAGAGTTAGTTAACCTTATAGCCTCTTTTTTTGTTGAGTATGGTGAAATGATACTATCGGTGTCTCAATGTTAAAAACTGAGCTTCCATAATTAAGCAGGAATGAAGCCCACTCAATCATCATTTTTAAATATTTTGTGAGTTTGACTTACTAGTGTTGTATTAAGAAATTTATACCTGCATACACAAATAATAAGGGTTGGTTTACAATTTCTTTTCCAGTAAATATCAAGTATGACATGTGAGTTACATAGGGCGTATAAATTAGGCTAAGAGATATACCTTTATTTTCTGGAGAAATTTATATAATAATGCTATTTCTTCCCTGTGGAAAAGGGACCAGTCAAAGAAACACACTGTGAGCAGAGCCAAAGAAACACACTTTGGCCCTGCAACCACAACCAAAGAAATGTACCCTGACCCTAAAACCAGTGCCAAAGGAACACACTTTGTCCCTGGAATCAGAGTCAGTGAAAGAAATGTACCCTGGCCCTAAAATTGGAGCCAAAAGGCTAAAAAGGACCAGAGAAAGAAACACACTTTGGCCCTGAAACCAGAGCCAAATCTGACCCTAATCCTGTGTAAAAAAGTAACCAATCCCGGAGCAGAGCTCTAGCTAATCTGAGCTCAGCACTGAAATCGGACCAATCCCTACTCTGGAAAAACTTCCCCAACCCCAGGAATCCCTATATAAACCCTGTGTATGTTCAGCTTGGCTGGTCCAGCTGCCTTCCAATAAACCCCTTTGGATGAGCTTCGGGTGAAGATCTTCTTTTGCGGCGGCGACAGAACAGAGGCAACCCTGGGCAGAGCAGAGCAGAGCAGAGCGAGCAGCGCTGTAACACTTGCCCGGGAAACCTTCCTTGGCAGAGCAGAGTTGTTACACTCTGCTCCCGGCTCCCTGCTCTCCGCTCTCCAGGAGCATAGCTGAACTGTAGCAACTTCACCCGAGAATTCCATACTTTAATAGACTTGAGTTAATTTTTTAATAATCTTGCATTTTTTCAAGGAATTTTTCCACATCATATAAGCTGTCCAATTTCCTGGTGCAAAGTTATTTGTGTTTTTTTTTCACAGAGAGGAAATCCCTTCTTTCATTTGTGGTAGTACTTTATGTTCTTTTTCTCAATTAGTTCAACTAGGTGTTCACTAACTTTCCTTACATTCTCAATCACATTTATTTCAATTTTGGCTTTATCAATCTCCTTTCCTGTTTTATTTTTCTGAGTTCTGTTCCTGTATTTATTATCATTTTCCCCCTTCTGCAGATAACAGCTTCCTTCAAAGCAGGAAGGCAATATGGAGGTTGAGAAACAAAGTAACCAAGTTCAACAGAAAGCAATTTTGCAGCTGGGTGATGGTGCATACCTTTGTCCCAGCCAGGTTAATCCCAGCACTCGGGAGGCAGAGGCAGGCGGATCTCTGTGAGTTTGAGGCCAGCCTGGTCTACAGAGCAAGTTCCAGCATAGGCTGCAAAGCTACACAGAGAAACCCTGTCTCAAAAACAAACAAACAAACACCTAAGATGAGCATTTGGACCAGGGAAAGGTTCATCGTGAATGGCTCTGGCCGCATAAGCCTGCTGACCTCAGCTGGATCCCAGGAGAGAAGCCAACTCCACGAAGCGGTCCTCTGAGCTCTGTGCGTGCCACAGCTTACGGGCCCATCTCCTATGGCCCTTTCACATACACAAATTTTTTTTTTTGCTTCAGGTCTCAAGTTTCCCTTGAGGCCAAGGCTGTGAAAGAAAGATCCCCAACAATCCGTCTCTCAGCAAGGACCCCCCTCACTGAGCTGAGCAACCAGCTGGAGCCTCAGCCCCCAGGCAGCTCACCCTCACTCACCAGGACAGTATCTTCTCCCTTCTCTCACAATTATCTCAGGCTCCTTCCCGCCTTCATCCAGCAAGGTAATCGCATCTCTCTTAGAAATGGAAGGTCCTGCTTAATAGGAAAATGCCAGACCAATTATAAACCTGAAAACCCGTACTTTCAGACTTCATTAAATGTTTAGTTGAAAGTTTTGAGACAGGGTCTCACCAAAGCCCAACCAGCCTGGAGCTCACTACACAGTCCAGCCCAGCATTAAAGTCTTCCTGTCTCGGCCTCAAGTACAGGCTCACCACCATGCCTGTCTCCAAAATGGCACTTTATAAACCAAAGCATTAAATTCATGTGACAAGCTACAGAATAACCATTTTAGGGAAACCTAGAGCCCACAAGGAATAAATGCCAGATGACTAGGGACACACTCCATGTAATTTAGCCTGGCTCTGCAGAGAGACCACACTGTGTAATAACTATAGCTCTGGCCAGGCTGCCTCACATCCTGCCTGTTTCCGAGGCCACCTCAGTAATATGTGTGCATGTGTGTGCGTGCGTGCGTGTGCTGGGATTAAACTCAGGGCCTCACACACCCTAGGCAAGGACCACTGAGCTACTGCCCCAACCCAGATTTTAACTTTCACATGTAAAACAGGTAGAACTTTAGAGGTCTGTTACCCAGAACAGAGTGTGTTCCCCAAGTTTTAAGTCTGTCTCCAGCCCACACACATTGCCTTTGAAACTAGAGAGGAGCAGCGAGTGTCTACATGGATTCTGGGCTCAAATGCGGTACCCAATCTGCTTTCTTAGAAAATACCTCTGCCATATCCAGTTTAGATACCAGGGGAACCTGGACACAAAGAAAGCCAGAGGTCACAGTCAGAGACAATGAGAAGGGCGCTCCAGGCCAGGAATGATTAGATGTTACATGGAAGGACCTACTTCCAATCTACTAAACAGGAAGTACAAGCGCAAGCTATTTCTACATCAGGGAAGGCTGACTCCGGGACGGATGCACTCACCCAGCGAGACGAAGTGGCTGTAGTTCTCCCGCATCACGTCCCTGTACAGGCTCTTCTGGGCAGAGTCCAGGAAGTCCCACTCTTCCTGTGAGAAATCTACAGCCACATCCCTGAACGTCACTAAACCCTGAGAAAAACAAACTCGGGGTAGTGTATGAGAGATCTCCTTTCTCAGGGGAGTGGGGACTGGAGGAGGACCGTACTGAAAGTGGGGAGCACACAGTACTCAAACTGCATGGGCCTGGACACTTCGACAGGAGCGGAGAAATCAGTGTCTCAGAAGCAGAGGGTGACACTTCCTATGGACTCCTGCACATGCACACACAATTAAGGTTTTAAAATAATGTTTTGTTGTTGTTTTTCTGAGGGTTTCTCTGTGTAGTCCTGGCTGTCCTGAAACTCACTCTGTAGACCAGGCTGACCTCGAACTCACAGAGATCACCTGCCTTTACCTCCAGAGTGCTGGGATTAAAGACATGTGCCACTACTACCCAACTAAAATAAATAAATGTTTGTTGCATTTGCATTGAGAGAGAGAGAGAAAGAGAGAGAGAGGGAGGAAGGGAGGGAGGGAGGGAGAGAGAGAGAGATATGAAAATGTTGGTACATTCTGGAAACAAATACAACAAACCCCACAAATAAACCCAACTGTATAGCATACTACGTGATCCCATTATAAATTCTACAGAAATAATGACATTAAACTTCATTGATCACAAAAACATAGTGGCAAAATTTTCTCCAAAAAGAAAAAAAAAGTAATCCCAAATAAACTACAAAATATCCAAGACAGATTGATTCAAGTTCATTACAAAGTCAGGTTCTATTTGAAATATGCTCCTTGTTACAATCAATTCTTTTCTTTCTAAGATAGGGTCTCACTATGGAACCCAGGCTGGCCTCTTCAATTTTCCAAACACTAGGATGGTAGGGATGCCCACCAGGTCCAACACAGAGATGGGTCTTGGTCCTTCAGTGTGCATTCCTGTTCTTATCACTCTCTTCACTGTAGTGCTGAAGGAGCACTCTTCCACCCTGAAATCATGGCTGACACAGTACAGCCAAGACCAACAGCAATTTGTCGGTATTAATATACTCACAGCTGAGAGAAGACATACCATATCATAAAAGGTCACCTCCAGGAGGGGAGAGAACAAGGGAATGGTTTTGAAAGATGATCAGGTATTCTCTGCTTCCCACAGGAAAACGTGAATGGCTCTCATGAATATCCTGTGGGCTACTAGGGAGGTCTAAGACTAGGAGGTGTGTAGGTAACCCGGCAAGTAACAAGACAATGCCATAGAAACCACAGAATGTTCCTTCTCAGCACTGGCCAATGAAAATAATTGGAACACAGGTATTTCACACCAAAATGTGACTTTGAGAAATGCTCCTGATTGTTCCCAAATGCCAACCAATCAGAAACCAACCTGTACCTACTGATGTAATCTTGTGACTTTTGTCTTTAAAACCTAGCAGTAGACAGGGAACTTCACTCCCTCTGGGGGCTGCTGCGTTAGTTTGCTAGACGGGGTCCCTGTCATGGGTAGATGAACAATCATTAAACCTTGCATTTGCAGTTTGGTGGGTCTGTCTTCCTGGTGGTCTCTGGGGACTTTACAACTTAGGCACAACAACAAGCAAGTCAGGGGTTGATGTCAGTTGTCTCCATACATTCACATTAATGACGGTTCTACTTGGAAGATGATCAGACTCGGGGCTGGAGAGATGGCTCAGTGGTTAAGAGCATTGACTGCTCTTCCCAGCACCCACACGGCAGCTCACAACTATCTATAATCTCAGTTCCAGGGAACCCAATACCCATGGCAGAATACCAATGCACATAAAATAAAAATAAATAAATTAAAATTAAAAAAGATAATCAAACTCTCCTCGGACAATAAAAAAATGTATTGAACTACATAATTCCATTTAATGCCCAAAGTTAAAAATTAAAGCTGAGCAGAGTTGGTGTATTTGTCTGAAGTGGACACAAGAAAATTTCAAGTTCAAGGCCAGCTTGGGCTACACAGTAAGACCCTGTCAAAGAGAACAGAGGAGGAGAAAGGAGAGGAAGGGAAAGGGAACAAAAGAGACAGGAAAAAAAGAAGAAAAAGCCAGGTCAAATATAGGTAAAATTAAATCTGTGGTGTTTGAAGCGAAAACTGTGTCTTCATCTGGGCTACCTGGACAGGAGCTGACTGGAGGGAACAGCTAAAGTGCTAGCACATTCCTTTCTCCATTTAGAAGTAAACAGATACTTAACTATGCAAATTTACTCAGCTACACATTCCTAATTTGCACACAAACCTCACTAGACAGTTTTATTTGGTGTCATTTTGGGAATTCGAGAAATGGCTCAGTCAGTAAAAGACCTGCCACAGAAGCATGAGGACATGGGTTTGGATTCCCAGCAGCCATGTAAAAAGGTGTGGTGGCACACACCTTTAATGCCAGCACTCGGGAGACAGAGGCAGGTGGATTGCTGTGAGTTCGAGACCAGCTTGGTCTACCGAGGGAGTTCCAGGACAGGTTCCAAAGCCACAGAGAAACCCTGTCAGTGGAGGTGAGGTGGTGGGGAAGAGGCAGGCATGTGCCTGTAACTACACACCTGCAAGCCCATCATTGGAGACAGAAAGATTCCTGGGGCTTGCTGGCCAGCTGGTCTAGCTATATGATGAACTCCACGTCTAGGGCAAATTGAGGAAGACATCCAGTGTCAGTCTCTGGCCTCTATACATGTGTGCACATAGACGTACAGATGAACAGTTTTAAAAAATGATAATAAAATAAAATGTCATACTGTATACTGGGGATACAAATGTTTTCCCTATAAAAGAAGCTGGGTGGTAGTGACACGTGCCTTTAATCCCAGCACTCAGGAGGCAGAGGCAGGTGGATAACTGAGTTCAAGGCCAGCCTGGTCTACAGAGCGAGTTCCAGGACAGCCAGGGATACAGAGAAACCCTGTCTCAAAAAACAAAACAAAAATCACTGAACTAAGAGAAAAAATTTCCCCTGGAACTTCTAAAAATCAGGACTGAGAAGATGGCTCAGTAGGTAAGGCTGAGTTTGATCCCTGGAACCCATATGAAGTTCAAAAAAAAAAAAAAAATCAGTGTCCTCCAACCTCCACATGTGCACCGTGGCACACACACCCACATACACACTATAATAACACATTGAAGAATATTTGAACTATTAAACCCAAAGCTGCTCCATGGAAAAACATTAGAGGAACACTGTGCAGAGTTTGTCTGGGTTTTCCTCAGGCATTTACCTGGGCTCTCTGGAAGGAACACTGTGCAGGTAGAGGGAGGCTCAGCCTTGGAGGACATGTGCATAGCTCTGGGCTGTGTCTCCAGCCCTCTCTACAATAAGCACTGGTGTGGGTGTCAGAAGGTTCCGGAAAAGGCGTGACTACACACACAATCATCTAGTATGTTTATGCCAAGTGTGCTGTACACACTGCAGTCCCGGCACTCTGGAGACAGACATTAGAGTCGTACATCTTGGGGGGAGGGAGAAAATCATGAACATACCTGGGCCAGGGCCATGGTGTTAGAAGTGCAGGCGTCAGTTGGCTCTTCGATGTTTCTCTGTGGGAAACTGTGGGGTTCAGAAAAGCAAAACTGGAATAAAAAGAATCCATGAATCCAGATGTGCCTGAAGGTTCCCAAATTAATTTATGTTGGTAAGAGTAGCTTTTCCTCCCGTCACTCTTCTTCCAAATCATTCCTTATCACTCTATTTACACCATCTCAAACCCACCCCAGACCAGAGATTCCAAAAGAAAGCTCCAAGGGAACACAGCACAAGATGGGCATGGTGTGGGAGCCCAGACACTTCTGAAGCATTCTGAGTTAGGCCTAACACTTCATCATAAACACACAGATACACGTGCCGTACACACACACACACACACACACACACACACACACACACACAGATATAAAAAGAGGACTTGCTCCTGCAGGAGCCCAGGTTCAGTTCCCAGCACCCGCATGCTGGCTCACAACATCTATAACTCCAGTCCCAGGAGGTCTGACACTTTGTTCGGACTTCCTTAGGCACCGGTCATGTGTCTGCTATAGGCAAAACAATGGCACACATAAAATAAATTCTTAAAAACTTGTACCACCCTGCCCAGGCGACAGGCAATTCTTGATTATCAGTAATCTACAACCAGGAATTCATGGACAGATAAAGTAAATGTGGCCAACTAATCGTGCCTTTCAGATGCAGGTGATGAGGAAAATTGGAATGTGTTGTAACAGTTAGCAGGAGTACTCAACCCTTAAGTACACTGCTGAGTACTACCTATGGGTTACAGTTGTTTCCATTCTTGCTCCTGAGGGGGAGGCGTCCCTGCCACACTGGGAACGGCATCTCAGGCTGTGGACATGGTAGGCCGACACTACACCGCATCCCCAGCCCCTGGATTGCCACTTACCAAGGCAATCCTCTATGGTAGGCCTCTTCTTTCACAAGATGGAACTATGACAGCATGAACCCTGGCAATTTAGCCTCGTGACCCACACTGCTGTCACCACGGTCCTCCCCTAAGCCATAAATCAGTGGCCTATAATGAGCTCACTTTGGAAACTGTAAACCTGTTAACAGAGATCTCTCCCCAAGACTCCATTTATCTTATCTCTCCTCATGAGCCTCAAGCAGAAGACTCCTGGGAGATCACTCAGGGGGACAGTGCTTGCCTCCAGCATACAAGCCTAGAAAGTACCAGAGCACTAGAAAGAGGGGGAGGGAAAGTCTTAAAGTGAAAGACCCCCTTATCAAGAAAACCATTTTCTGTCTTTCCTGCTTTGAACTCAGGGCAGCTGAGATCAGTGAACCCAGTGTGGTGGCGGCCAGAGCTGGAGGCAGCCTGTGACTTCCTCTCCAAACTATAAACTAGGCTAAAGCTGGCTGGCTTCTCTTCAGGTTTACTCGCAGACCATCCTAACACAATTGGAAAAAGGCAGCTCCCAAGAGAAATGTAACACACTTAACATGTCTCCATTCCTGGAAAGGGGGAATGCGTGAAGAATCTATCCCCATTAGCCACTGAGGCAGAAGGCCAAAGCGCCTGGTTAAGGGGCCACTTTGGGTGTTAAAGTTCCAGACTAGCTGGGAAAAGCCTGGGCTCGGCTACAAAATCACTGACACACTGAGGATGGGAATTACATCGGAGCAATCAGGATATGAGGATGAGATGAAGGTCTAAGCTGAAATAGCTCTCTACCAGTGAGGTACACGTCCAGCCACCAGACAAAGGGGACTGGTAATTTAGGAGTTTGGAACAGCTGCTGTGGCTGAGATGAGAAGTGACAGATTAATTTAAGATCGAACGCTACCCTGGTTCAGCATAGTGGCCCACGTTGCAGCCTGGAGGCTGCGGCAGGAGGAGGATCACCCTTAAGTTAAAGGTCAGCATGGGTTACATAGTGAAGTCCTGGTCAGTATGGGTGCAAATTGAGTTAAAAAAAAAAAAAAAAAGACAAACCAAAAGTGTTACTCTTAGGTAAGGAGGGTGGTTTAGCAAATGCATCTTCCCCAGTAATTAAAAACAAATTAAGAAGGCAAGCCTCAAGGGTAAAGAAAGCTGTAGCCTGGCCGGGCTGGGCGTTGGCAGCGTATGCTTTAATCCAGCACTTGGGAGGCAGAGGCAGGCGGATCTCTGTGAGTTCGAGACCAGCCTGGTCTACAAGAGCTAGTTCTGGGATAGCCTCCAAAGCCACAGAGAAACCCTTTCTTGAAAAACCAAAAACAAAAAACAAACAAACAAACAAAAAGAAAAAAAGAAAAAAAGAAAGCTGTAGTCTGCAAAGCAGAGATGGATCCACAGATAAGGGCGCTGGCTACTGATCGGTTCCCAGCAACCACAAGGCTGCTCCCAAATGTTCTGTAACTCCAGTTCCTGGGGATCTGACACCCTCCCCAGACACCAGACACACACTCCAGTGCACAGACGGAAAAGCAGGCAAAACACCCAAACACATAAAAATGAAAACAAATTAAAAAAATGATTTTAAAAAGAAACCTGTGAGGCTGGAGACATGAGGCAGCGGTTAAGTGCACTGGCTGCTCTTGCAGAAGATCCAAGTTCGATTCCCAGCACCCGCATGGGGGATCCAGCTGCTGGGATAGGATGCCTTCTTCTGGCCTCCGCGGGCACACCTGTACTCGCATAAATACACACATGCACGTAAATAAGTGACATATAAATTTTAAAAAGAAACCTGTAACCTCACGAAGAAGGGATGGGCCTGCATTTAACAAGACACGCATAATCTGAGAGATGGTTTATATTAATCTGCACTAATCTGTCTCTTCTCCGGGGCCTAATTCACACCAAACCCGCTCCTTCTTTTCAGGCCCAGGTGAATTTTACTCTTTCACAGTGGAGAGTGGCAAATGTCCCCATGCTCGGAAAAATAAGGATCCACAGGAAA
Organism: Mesocricetus auratus; assembly: GCF_017639785.1. NCBI lineage: Eukaryota > Metazoa > Chordata > Mammalia > Rodentia > Cricetidae > Mesocricetus > Mesocricetus auratus. The sequence goes on along the minus strand of NW_024429216.1, from coordinate 5,602,220 downwards.
AAGAGGAAGAAAGGAACTTGGCTATTTTCTTTTCTTTTTTTTTTTCCACACATACAACAGTAATGTTGGGTTTCTATGTGGGCGACAGCAATCGCTTCCCTCACATTCCCGCAGATGAACGAGACCCGGAGAAAGGACGAACCCGGCAGGTGCGGGGGCTCGGTGGCCTCGGGTCACACCCCCGCGACCAGTCACCCCCACCGCTTCCACACACAGGACCCACTGGAAAAGGGAAGCCGCGGATGGAGCCGCCACCGCGTGGGCAGGCCTGACGGCGACGGCCACCCGGGGCAGCGTTACAGGGAGCGCGGACAAAGCGGCTCCGCCACCGCAGCCCTGCGGTCTTTCTGTTCGGGGGACACCTTCTCTCTGGGGTTCGCACACGTTAACTCAGAGCCATGCGGGGCCTCTGGGACCTGCAGCGGGAAGACGGAGGACGCGGAGCGGCACCTGGTGTCCACTAAGCGTCCCCGACTCCGAGTCTCTCAAACCTACGGAAAGCCAAATCTGCGCCGCCCCAGTTTCCTCAGTGCTGGCGATCAACTCACCTCCCGCAGCCGCCAGCAGCTAGGCAGCCGGAAGAACGGCGCGCGGAGATCTGTGGGAAATGTAGTCCAACCCGGGAGGGACTGGGTCTCCCGCAGTGGAGTGCGCAAGCATGATGGGGTCGCGAAGGGGGTGGAGGCCTCTGGATGAGATCTTGGGCCAGCTGGGAGGGCTAGGACCCTGCCCCAACTCCCCCCCCCCCACTGAGCAAGCCCAGCTATCAGGGCTGGGGTTTGTGTGGTTGAACTACAAGGGCTAAGAACTCGAGCTTTCATCATCACATGATCAGTAAGTGAGATAAGCACATAGTAGGTGTAGGGAAAAGGGACCAGTAAAAGAAACACACTGTGAGCAGAGCCAAAGAAACACACTTTGGCCCTGCAACCAGAACCAAAGAAATGCACCCTGACCCTGAAACCAGTGCCAACGGAACACGCTTTGTCCCTGGAATCTGAGTCAGTGAAGGAAATGCACCCTGGCCCTAAAATTAGAGCCAAAAGGCTAAAAAGGACCAGAGAAAGAAACACACGTTGGCCCTGAAACCAGAGCCAAATCTGACCCTTTGCAGAAAACTAACCAATCCTCAAGCAGGAGCTCTAGCCAATCTGCGCTCAGCACTAAAATCTGACCAATCCCCAACCTGGAAGCCCTATATAAACCCTGTGTTTGTTCAGCTTGTGGCTGTTCACACTACCAGGCTGTCCTTTGCTGAAAGACCCCAGACGGGGGGGACTTTCCCGGGAGGGAGACCCGAACCCAAGGAACAACGAGACCACGAGCTTGGATGCAACAGCAAGAGGCTTTATTTACACACGGGTACCCGGGCGTCTCAGTCTTGGGGGGCTGAGCGCGCCGAGCTGGGGACTCGGGGATTCTTTTATAGCAAAAAGCGCAGTACAGAAGCGAGAAGCCTAGTTACAGGACCCTGATTGGGCAATTTAAATGAGGCTGGGGCTCAGAACGAGGGCAATTGAGGTTTTGCTTGGAACTCAAGTCTCGGCCTTGGCCCTATTTGAGGAACAATAGGTTTCTGTGCTTGCCCAATCTTGCTGGGCTGGCTATGCAGACAGCAGACACCTGTGTCCCTGGGCAGAGTTCCCTTCTGATAGTAGTGACTATTCAGCCATTCAGCCATTAGGACCTTGAGCTGAGCTCCCTTCTGATAAAAAATGACTATTCAGCTGAGCTGTGGGGGAAACGGAATTTTATACTGGGCCGGGGTCTTTCATTGCCACTCTGGCAGAGGGCAGCTATTCTCCTGGATTCTTCCCTCCAATAAACCTCCTGATGAGCTTTGGGTGAAGACCTTCTTTTACGGTGGAGCAGAGGCTGAGCTTTGGGTGAAGACCTTCTTTTACGGTGGAGCAGAGGCGACCCTGGGCAGAGCAGAGCGAGCAGGGCTATAACACGTTTGCCGGGGAAACATTATCCTGGCAGAGAGGAATTGTTACACTCTGCTCCAGCTCTCCGCTCTCCATGGAGTAGAGGTGAACTGTAGCAACTTTGCCGGGAAACCTCCTGCCAGAGCAAAACTGCTACTCTGGGCAAACATCCCCAGCTGGAAGACCCTGTCCTGCCAGAGCAGAGCCGATACACTGGGGAAGCCCTTCCCTGAGGCAGGGCTGTAAGCAGCTACGCTTACTACAACCTGAGGTAGTCCTTGGCTTCCTAGCTCCAGGATACCTTTCCATCTGAGCTGTGTAACACTCAGTATTCTGTGACTCCCGAGCTCCAGGATACCTGTCCCACCCAATCCGACTGAAATGCCTACAGTAGGTACGTACACACTCCCCAGCGGAGGGTGTGGGCATTCATCGGGGCACTCAGTAAAAGCGCCCTCTAAAGGCGCGGCACACTCTGCCAGTGGAAAGGTTGCTCAGACTCCTCGGAGTTCTCGCTTTCTCCCTTCCTCCGCTCTTCTCCCCACTGCCCCTTGTAGCCATTGACTGTGTTGTTCCTTTGGTTCATATTGCTGTTAGGCTTTGTTTTGCAAACTGGAAATGGCGCCAAGGCCTTCAAGACCAAAAAGATAATCCTGGGTTCTTCTAGCATCTTTGTGTTTGAGCCAGACCTCATGGCACAAACTCCAGCTTCTGGAGTCTGAGGCAGGAAGACTGCAAATTCAAGATGAATGGGGGGAAAAAAAAGAAACAAAAGGAGGACGTTGTAATCACTGGAGCTCATGGAATGGCTTGGTAGCAGGTATAAGAAGAGGTTCGTGTGAGGGGCCTGTCACATTGTCCTTGGGTCACAAAATAGCTTTGCTTTTACTTGAACTGACTGGGACACTCACATCTCTACCCAACTCACTTGGACAATTCTACTCCAAGGGTTCTGGGACTTCTGTCCATCTGGGGATATAGGGTCTCTCCTTCTAAGGTCCAGCTGTTCACTCCTGGGGTTATTTATCTGGAATTAGCCATTGCTCCAATTTATAAGCCATTACCCTGGATAGAAAATACTTAATCCTGTCACTCACAATCCCCACCACGAAGGATGAAATTCTATTCTTACTAGGGATAGATAGCCAGCTTGGTACACTCTTGGATTCCTTCCTCCTCTCTTCTTACCCATGCCCTATCTAAGGCAGCCTTCAGCCTTATAAAGGGCCTTCCATAGACCTTACATGAACCTCTTTGTGTACCAGTTACCAAGCCATTTCATAGACTCCAATGCTCAGAGACACAACTGCTCCCAAGGGGTTGAGGTTTTCATTATAGATATGAGGGAGAGCACAGCCAGAGACATTGGGAGGAGTCCAGAGTGAACATGACTGGAAAACTGAGTGGGGCCGTGTGAGGACAGGGGGGAGAGGAGAGGGGAGAGTCCGGAGCTAAGAACAGCATCCAAGAGGTTAAAAAAAAAAGACAATGTAGCCAAAATGGCTGGGTTATATAGGAATCAGAGAACTAGGGGAAGGGAAGCTGGGCTGGGCAGTTCGGGATGGGTGGGGGACAGGAGATGGGCCAGTCCTCCTTTCTTTGCCTCTGGACTTCTGGGATTAAAGGAGTCAGTAGTCTGGTTAACATTATTCAAAATAGTTGCTCAGGCTTTTGTGTTCTATCTTTTGAAAATTTCTCTTTAGTTCTATACTACATATTTTTCAAAACCAAAATCTTAATTTATATCTTTTATTCATCTTATTTTTTTAATTTGTAAAACAGGCTTCTCCTCCTCCTCCTCCTCCTCCTCCTCCTCCTCCTTCTTTTGTATTCTTGGCTTTCCTGGAACTATTTAGTTAGACCAGGATGCCTCAGAACTTGGAGAGCCACCTACCTTTTCCTCCACAGTACTAGCATTAAAACTGGGTGTCACCAGGCCCTGCTAGGGAGGCTTGTTCTTGAAGTATAATAAAAATTTTTGTTGTGTATTCTAAATATTACACCACTTTCAGACAAAACTTCCTGTAGAGATTCAACTCACAGACACCTATTCACCCCAGACATGGAAACAGTGACAGAGAAAAAGAACAGATACCCCAAAGTCCATTTTGTTTTTTTTTTTTTGTTTGTTTGTTTGTTTTTGGTTTTTTGAGACAGGGTTTCTCTGTATTGTTTTGGAGGCTGTCCTGGAACTCGCTCGGTAGACCAGGCTGGCCTCGAACTCACAGAGATCTGCCTGCCTTTGCCTCCTGAGTGCTGGGATTAAAGGCGTGCGCCACCAACTCCCGGCTCCAAAGTCCATTTTGTGAACCATGAATTTTATTGGGTTCCTTACGAATTTTTTTATGTTTTCATTATTCATTTTTATCTTCTCTTGTGATTTGTGCATGTGTATATCTGTACAAGGGTGTCTCCTACCCAGATCTAGAGTTACAAATAGTTGTGAGGTTCGCTGTGGGTGCTGGGATTGAACCCAGGTCCTTTCAAAGAGTAGTTTCTCTGTGTATCCCTATATGTCCTAGAACTCACTCTCTACACTAGAATGGCCATAAAATCACATATCTGCCTACCTCTGGCTCCAGAGTGATGGGACTAAAGTAGTAAATCAGCACAACTGGCCCTTACAGGTGATTAATACTTGGTAAAGTATTCACAGGATAGTTTAGGTTCCAAGTTCAGGTCATAAAATAATTGGCTAAAGTGGACTGTATGTTATTTTGTGTGTAAGTATGTGGAATTTATTTATTTAAATTAGAAACAAGCATGCTTCACATGTCAATCCTAGCTCTCTCTTTCTCCTCTCCTCTCCTGCCCCTATCCCCCCAACCCCTCACCTAATCCCCACACTGCTCCCCAGGGAGGGTGAGACCCTCCATGGGGGATCTCCAAAGTCTGTCATATCATCCAGGGTAGGGCCTAGGCCCTCTCCATGTGTCCAGACTGAGAGAGCATTCCTCCATGTGGAATGGGCTCCCAAGTCCATTCCTATGTCAGGGATAAATACTGATCTACTACCTGAGACCCCATAGATTGCCGAGGCTGCCTCACTGACACCCAAACTCGATCAGTTCCATGCTGGCCTCTCAGCTATCAGTCTGGGGTCCAGCTGTTTCTGTGGATTTCACCAGCCGAGTCTTGACTCCTTGGCTCATCACTCCTCCCTCTCTGCAACTGGGTTCCAGGGATTCAGTTCAGTGTTTAGCTGTGGGTGTCTGCTTCTGCTTCCTTCAGCCACTGGATGAAGACTCTAGGATGGCATATAAGGTAGTCATCAATCTCATTATCTTGGAAGGGCATTGGTGTCATCGTTGTAGATCTCTGGAAATCTCACTAGTGCCAAATAACTTCTCAAACCTATAATGGCTCCCTCTATTATGGTATCCGGCCTTCCTCTATTCTTCTGCCACTCAACCTTCCTGCTCCTCCATGTCCTCCTCTTCCCTTCTCTTCTCCCCATCTCTTTCGACCAGCTCCCTCTCCCCTCCCCCATGCTCCCAATCCACTCAGGAGATCCTGTCCCATTCCCCTTCTCCAGGGTACTATGCATATCTCTGTTAGGGTTCTCCCTGTTTCCCAGACCTTCTGGCAGTGGGAATGTAGGCTGGCACTCCCCTGCTCCATGTCTAAAATCCATATATGAGTGAGTACATACCATGTTTGTCTTTTTGCGACTGGGTTACCTCACTCAGGATGGTTTCTTCCAATGCCATCCATTTGTCTGCAAATTTCAAGATTCCATTGGTTTTTTTTTTCCGCTGAGTAGTACTCCAAATGTACCACATTTTCTCTATCCACTCTTCAGTTGAGGGGCATCAAGGTTGCTTCCAGGTTCTGGCTATTACAAATAATGCTGCTATAAACATAGTGGAACAGATGTCCTTGTTATGTGAGTGTGCATCTTTTGGATATATGCCTAAGAGTGGAATTGCTGGGTCTTGTGGTAGACTGATTTCCATTTTCCTGAAGAATCTCCATACTGATTTCCAAAATGGATGTACAGGTTGGCACTCCCACCAACAATGGAGGAGTGTTCCCCTTTCTCCACATCCTCTCCAACATAAACTGTCATTGGGTTTTTTATTTTAGCCATTCTGACAGGAGTAAGATGGTATCTCAGAGTTGTTTTGATTTGCATTTCCCTAATGACTAAGCATGTTGAGCACTTTCTTAAGGGTCTGTCAGCCATTTTAGATTCCACTATTGAGAATTCTCTATTTAGTTCTGTATCCCACTTTTTAATTGGATCCTTTGGTGTTTTGGAGACTTGCTTCTTGAGTTCTTTGTAAATTTTGGAGATCAGCCCTCTGTCAGATGTGGGGTTAGAGAATATCTTTTCCCATTCTGTGGGCTGCCTTTTTGTCTTGGAGCCTATGTCCTTTGCCTTACAGAAGCTTCTCAGTTTCAGGAGGTCCCATTTATTAATGGTTGACCTCACTGTCTGTGATACTGGTGTTATGTTCAGGAAGCTGTCTCCTGTACCAATTCATTCAAAGGTACCACCCACTTCATCTTCTAAGAGGTTCAGTGTGGCTGGATTTGTGTTGAGGTCTTTGATCCATTTGGACTTAAGTTTTGTGCATGGTGATAGACATGGATCAATCCGCATTCTTCTAAATGCCAGCATCCAGTTATGCCAGCACCATTTATTAAAGATGCTTTCTTTTTTCCATTGTATATTTTAGCTTCTTTGTCGAAGATCAGATGTTCATACATGTATGGGTTAATATCAGGGTATTCAGTTCAATTCCATTGGTCTACCTGTCTATGTTTGTGCCAATACCAAGCTGTTTTCAGGACTATAGCTCTATAATACAGCTTGACGTCAGGGACGGTGATGCCTCCAGATGTTGCATTGTTGAGTAAGGTTGTTTTGACTACCCTGGGTCTTTTTTTCCATACAAAATTGATTATTGTTCTTTCAAGGTCTGTGAAGAATTGTGCTGGTATTTTAATGGGGATTGCATTGAATCTGTAGATTGCTTTTGGCAGGATTGCCATTTTTGCTACATTGATCCTACCTATCCAAGAGCGCATGGAAGATCTTTCTATTTTCTGAGGGCTTCTTTAATTTCTTTCTTTAAAGATTCAAAGTTCTTGTGATACAGGTCTTTCACTTGTTTGGTTAGCGTTACCCAAGGTATTTTATGTTGTTTGTGGCAATTGTAAAGGGTGATATTTCTCTGATTTCTTTCTCAGCCCTTTTATCGTTTGTATATGGTAGGGCTACTGATGTTCTTGAGTTGATCTTGTAGCCTGCCACTTTGCTGAAGGTGTTAATCAGCTGTCAGAGTTCCCTGGTAGAGTTCTTTGGGTAATTAATGTAAACTATCATATCATCTGCAAATAGTGAAAGTTTAACCTCTACCTTTCCAATTTGTAATCCTTGATCTCCTTTTGTTGTCATATGTCTTTGGCTAGAACTTCAAATACAATATTGAAAAGTTATGGAGAGAGTGGACAGCCTTGTCTTGTTCCTGATTTTAGAGGAATTGGGTTGAGTTTCTGTCTGTTTAGTTTGATGTTGGCTGTTGGTTTGCTGTATGTAGCTTTTATTATGTTTAGGTATGTTCCTGTTATCTGAGATCTCCCTAAGACCTTTATCATGAAGGGTTGTTGGATTTTGTCAAAGGCCTTTTCTGCATCAAGTGAGACGATTATGTGATTTTTGTTTTTCAGCTTGTTTATATGGTGGATTACATTGATGGATTTTCATATGTTGAACCATTCCTGAATCCCTGGGATGAAACCTATATGATTGCGGTGAATGATTGTTTTGATGTGGTCTTGGATCCCATTTGCCAGTATTTTATTGAGTATTTTTGCATCAATGTTCATGAGGGATATTGGTATGAAGTTCTATTTCTTAGTTGTGTCTTTGTATGGCTTGGGGATCAAGGTTATTGAAGCCTCGTAGAAAGAGTTTGGCAAAGACCCTTCTGCTACGATTGCGTGGAATACTTGGAGAAGAATTGGTGTAAGCTGCTCTTTGAATTTCTGGTAGAATTCTGCACTGAGGTCATCTGGACCTGGGCTTTTTTTGGTTGGGAGACTTTTGATGACTGCTTCTATTTCCATAGGGGTTATAGGTTTATTTAAATTGCTTATCTGCTCTTGATTTAATTTTTTAAAAAATTTTAATTTTAATTTTAAATAGCTTGTTTTACATGTCAATCCCAGTTCCCATTTCCTCCCCTCCACCCACACCCCTCCATTCCTCCCCCCCAGCCTCCTACCCTATTGCCAATTCCTTCCACATAGGGGATATCTAGAGTCTGTCATTTCACTCAGTGTAGGGTCCAGGCACTCCCTTAAGAGTCCAGGCTGAGAGAGCATCCCTCTTTGTGTTATGGGCACACGATGTCTGTTTGTATTCCAGGGATAAACACTGATCCACTTCTCAGGGCCCCATAGGTTGCCCAGGCCTCCTCAATGACACTCACATTGGGGGGGGGGTCCGGATCAGTCCCATGCTGGCCTCCCCACTGTCGGTCTGGGGTCCAAGAGCTCTCCCCTGTTCAGATCAGCTCTCTCTGCTGGTTTTGCCAGCCCATTCTTTTCCAATTTGCTCATCGCTCCTCTCTCTCTGTCGCTGGGTTCCTTAGGCTCAGTTCAATGCTTAACTGTGGGTGTTTGCCTCTGCTTCCATCAGTCACTGGATGAAGGCTCCTGGATGGTTATAAACATCAAGTTCATTATCAGGAATGGGCATTCGAGGTGGTCTCTCCACTATTGCTTAGTTTGCAAATTGGTGTTATCCCTTTAGATCACTAGAGGTCACAAAGGTGCCTGATCTGTCTTCTAGCCTATGATTCCCTCTTCCCCCTATTCTATCCCCACACTCAACCTTCCTGTTCCCCCATGACCTACTCTCTCTTCCTCTTCTCCCCCTGTCTTCTTCCCAGCTGCCACTTCCCCCCCACCCCTCGCCATGTTCCCCATCTGTTCAGAGGATCTTGCCTCATTCCTCTTCTCTTGGGTACTATGCATATCTTTTAGGTTCTTTCCTGTTTCCCAGACTCTCTATCAGTGGAAGTGCAGTCTGGCCCTATCCTGATCCATGTCTAAAATCCATATATGAGTGAGTACATACCATGTTTGTCTTTTTGCGACTGGGTTATCTCTCTCAGGATGGTTTCTTCCAGTGCTATCCATTTACCTGCAAATTTCAAGATTCCATTGTTTTTTTTTCTGCTGAGTAATATTCCATTGTGTAAATGTACCACATTTTCTCTATCCCCTCTTCAGTTGAGGGGCATATGGGTTGCTTCCAGGTTCTGGCTATTACAAATAATGCTGCTATGAACATAGTGGGGCAGAAGCCCTTGTTGTATGAATTTGCCTCATTTGGATATATGCCTAAGAGTGCAATTGCTGGGTCTTGTGGTAGATTGATTCCCATTTTCCTGAGGAATTTCCATACTGATTTCCAAAGTGGCTGTACGAGTTGGCACTCCCACCAGCAGTGGAGGAGTGTTCCCCTCTCTCCACATCCTTCCCAGCATAAATTGTCTTCGGTGTTTTTGATTTTAGCCATTCTGACAGGAGTAAGATGGTATCTCAGAGTTGCTTTGATTTGCATTTCCCGGATGGCTAAGGATGTTGAGCACTTTCTTAAGTGTCTCTTGGCCATTTTAGCCTCCTCTGTTGAGAATTCTCTATTTAGTTCTGTACCACACCTTTTAATTGGATCGTTTGGTGTTTTGGAGACTTGCTTCTTGAGTTCTTTGTAAATTTTGGAGATCAGCCCTCTGTCAGATGTGGGGTTAATGAATATCTTTTCCCATTCTGTGGACTGCCTTTTTGTCTTGCTGACTGTGTCCTTTGCCCTACAGAAGCTTTTTAGTTTCAGGAGGTCCCATTTGTTAATTGTTGATCTCAGTGTCTGTGCCACTGGTGTTATGTTCAGGAAGTGGTCTCCTGTACCAACTCGATGAAGAGTATTTCCCAATTTCTCTTCTAAAAGTTTCAGTGTGGCTGGATTTATGTTGAGATCTTTGATCCATTTGGACTTAAGTTTTGTACAAGGTGATAAACATGGATCTATCTACAGTCTTCTGCATACCAGTACCCAGTTATGCCAGCACCATTTGTTGAAGATGCTTTCTTTTTTCCATTGTATAGTTTTAGCTTCTTTGTCAACAATCAAGTGTTCATAGGTGTGTGGGTTAAAATCAGGGTTTTCAATTCGGTTCCATTGGTCTGCCTGCCTATTTTTGTGCCAATACCAAGCTGTTTTCAGGACTATAGCTCTATAATAGAGCTTGAAATCAGGTATGGTGATGCCCCCTGAAGTTCCTTTATTGTATAGGGCTGTTTTGGGTATCCTGGGCCTTTTGATTTTTCATATAAAGTTGATTATTGTTCTTCCCAGGTCCTTGAAGAATTGTGATGGAATTTTGATAGGGATTGCATTGAATCTGTAGACTGCTTTTGGCAAGATTGCCACTTTTATTATGTTGATCCTACCAATCCAAGAGCATGGGAGATCTTTCCATTTTCTGGTTTTCCCTTTGATTTCTTTATTTAAAGACTCAAAGTTCTTGATATACAAATCTTTCACATCCTTGGTTAACATTATCCCCAGATATATGATGCTGTTTATGGCTATTGTAAAGGGTGGGGTTTCTCTGATTTCTTTCTCAGTCACTTCATCATCTGTATATAATAGGGCCACTGATTTTTTTGAGTTTACCTTGTATCTTGCCACATTGCTGAAGGTGTTTGTCAGCTCTAGGAGTTCCCTTGCGGAGTTTTTCGGGTCACTTATGTAAACTACCATATCATCTGCAAATAGTGAAAAGTTTGATTTCTTCCTTTCCTATTAGTATCCCCTTTATCTCCTTTTGTTGTCTTATTGCTGTAGCTAGAACTTCAAGTACAATATTGAAGAGATATGGAGAGAGTGGACAGCCTTGTCTTGTTCCTGATTTTAGAGGAATTGCTTTGAGTTTCTCTCCATTTAGTTTGATGCTAGCTGTTGGTTTACTGTATATTGCTTTTATTATATTCAGGTATGTTCCGGTTATCCCTGATCTCCCTAGGACCTTTACCGTGAAGGGGTGCTGGATTTTGTCAAAGGCTTTTTCAGCATCTAGTGAGATGATCATGTGGTTTTTCTTTCGCAGTTTGTTTATATGGTGGATCACATTGATAGATTATCTAATGTTGAACCATCCCTGCATTCCTAGGATGAAGCCTACTTGATCATGGTGGATGATTTTTCTGATGTGTTCTTGAATCCGGTTTGCGAGTATTTTATCGAGTATTTTTGCATCGATGTTCATGAGGGAATTGGTCTATGGTCTATAGTCGTCTTTCTTAGTTGTGTCTTTGTGTGGCTTGGGTATCAAGGTAATTGTAGCCTGGTTAAAAGAGTTAGGCAATGAGTCTCCTGCTTCTATTGTGTGGAGTATTTTGAGGAGTATTGGAATTATCTCTTCTTTGAATTTCTGGTAGAATTCTGCACTAAAGCCATCTGGGCCTGGGCTTTTTTTGTTTGGGAGACTTTGATGACTGCTTCTATTTCATTAGGGGTTATAGGTCTGTTTAGACTGTTTATCTGCTCGATTTAGTTTTGGCAAGTGATATCTATCTAGGAAATTGTCCATTTCCTTTACATTTTCGAATTTTGTGGAGTACAGATTTTCAAAGTATGCCCTGATGATTCTCTGGATTTCCTCAGAGTCCGTTGTTATGTCCCGTTTTTCATTTCTGATTTTGTTAATTAGCATGCTCTCTCTCTGTCTTTTGGTTAGTTTGGACAGAGGTTTGTCTATTTTGTTGATTTTTCTCAAAGAACCAACTCTTTGTTTCATTGATGTTTCTCAGTGTTTTCCTGGTTTCTACTTGATTGATTTCAGCCCTCAATTTGATTATTTCCTGGTGTCTGCTCCTCCTGGGTGAGTTTGCTTCTTTTTGTTCTAGAACGTTCAGCTGTGCTATTAATTCTCTAGAATGACTGTTCTCCAGTTTTTTCATGTGGGTACTTAGTGCTATAAACTTTCCTCTCAGCACTTCTTTCAAAGTGTCCCATAAGTTTGTGTATGTTGTGTCTTCATTCTCATTGAATTCCAGAAAGTCTTTAATTTCTTTTTTTATTTCTTCCTTTACCCAGGGATGGTGCAATTGTGCATTGTTCAATTTCCATGAGTTTGTAGGTTTTCTGCGATTTGTGTTATTGTTGAATTCTAATTTTAATGCATGGTGGTCTGGTAAGATACAGGGGGTTATTCCAATTTTTTTGTATCTGTGGAGGTTTCCTATTATGTGGTCAATTTTAGAGAAGGTTCCATGTGGCGCCAAGAAGAAGGTATATCCCTTTGTATTTGGGTGGAATTTTCTATAGATGTCTGTTAATCCCAGTTGGGTCATAACTTCTATTAGTTCTTTTGTTTCTTTGTTAAGTTTCTGTCTGGAGTTCCTGTCTAGTGGCGAGAGGGAGTGTTGAAGTCTCCTACTATTAGTGTGTGAGATTTTATGTGCAATTTGAGCTTTAGTAATATTTCTTTCACGAATGTAGGTGCCTTTGTATTTGGGGCATAGATGTTTAAAATTGAGACTTCATTTTGATGTACTTTTCCTTTGATGAATATGAAGTGTCCTTCTTCATCTCTTTTGATTGATTTTAATTTGAAGTCTAGTTTGTTAGATACTAGGATTGCTACACCTGCTTGTTTCTTGGGACCATTTGCTTGGAAGATCTTTTCCCAACCCTTTACTCTGAGATAACATTTGTCTTTGATGTTGATATGTGTTTCTTGTATGCAGCAGAAGGAAGGGTTCTGTCTTCGTATCCATTCTCCTAGTCTGTGTCTTTTTATAGGCAAGTTGAGGCCATTGACATTGAGGGATATTAATTACCATTGATTGTTGATTCTTGTTTGTGCTTGATTTATTGTTCGTGAGGTTATTTTGTGTAGTTTCTCCTCCCTTTTTCTTTTGGTGTTTTGTAAAGTGGGATTATATATTGCCTGTGTCTTTGTGAGTATATTTATCTTCCTTGGATCTAGTTTTTCCTTCTAGCACTTTCTGTAGAGCTGTATTCATGGATACGTATTGTTTAAATCTGGCTTTGTCATGGAATATTTTGTTTTCTCCATCTATGGTAATTGAAAGCTTTGCTGGATATAGTAGTCTGGGCTGGCATCCTTGTTACCTTTGCATTTGTAGGAAATCTATCCAGGATCTTCTGGCTTTCATCGTTTTCATTGAGAAGTCAGGTGTAATTCGGATAGGTCTGCCTTTGTATTTTACTTGGCCTTTTTTTTTTAGCTGCTCTTAATATTTTCTCTTTATTCTGTAGGTTTGATATTTTGATTATTATATGGCGAGGTGACTTCTTTTTCTGGTCCAGCCTATTTGGTGTTCTGTAAGATTCTTGTATTTTCATAGGCATATCTTTCTTTAGGTTAGGGAAGTTTTCTTCTATGATTTTGTTGAATATGTTTTTTGTACCTTTGAGTTGTATTTCTTTGCCGTCTTCTATACCTATTATTCTCAGGTTTGGCTGCTTCATGATGTCCCATATTTCCTGGATATTTTGTGTTAAGGATTTGTTGGTTTTGAGATTTTCTTTGGTTGACGACTCTATATCCTCTAATGAGTCTTCAACACCTGAGATTCTCTCTTCTATCTCTTGTATTCTATTGGTGATACTTGCATCTGTAGTTCCTGATCGTTTACCCAGGTTTTCTATATCCAGCATCCCCTTCTTCTGTGTTTTCTTTATTGTTTCTATTTCAGCTTTCAATCCTTCAACTGTTTGAGTTGTTTCTTTCATTTGTTTGGTTGTTTTTTCTTGGTGCTCTTTAGATTCTTTGAGAGATTTGTTTATTTCTTGCATTTTTTCCCCATTTCATGGATTTTTTCTTTGTTTTTTTTCCTCTATTTCTTTAAAGGATTTCCTCGTTTCTTCTTTGAGGGTCTCTATCATCTTCATAAGATAATTTTTAAGGTCTGTCTCCTCTGCTTCCTCTATGTAGTGCTTTTCAGGTCTTGCTGGTGTTGGTTCTCTAGATTCTAGTGGAGTCGTGTTGGTCCTTCTATTGGTGAGTGAGGTCTTATTCTGTCTTCTTTCCATCTCTTCTTCCAGTGGGTGCTAGTGGGGTCTTTTCGTCTCCACTGGTCTCCTTCCTTCCTGAAGCTGAAGCTGGGGATGTTGACTCTGAAGATTAAGCTGAAGCTGGGTTTGCCGGAGGTTGGGGCCTGGAAGGGCTGATGTCTTTCCTGAAGCTGGGCTCGCCAGAGTTTGAGCCCTGGAAGGGCTGATGTCTTTCCTGTGTGGGCGGGTCTTCTGGATGCCAGGAGCGGCCCCCGGAAGCTGGAGGGGATGGGTGTTGGGCAGGGGATGGGGGAGTGTCCCCCCCAGACCCAATCTCACCTGAAACTGGGCTTGCCCAATTCATTTAATTTTGGCAAGTGATAGCTATCCAGAAAATTGCCCATTTCCGTTAAATTTTCAAAATTTGTGGAGTACAGGTTTTCAAAGTATGACCTGATGATTCTCTGAATTTCCTCAGAGTTCGTTGTTATGTCCCCATTTTCATATCTGATTTTGTTAATTTGCGTGTTCACTCTCTGCTGTTTGGTAAGTTTGGACAAAGGTTTGTCTATCTTGTTGATTTTCTCAAAGAACCAACTCTTCGTTGCATTGATTCTTCGTATTGTTTTCCTAGTTTCTACTTTTTTGATTTCAGCCCTCAGTTTATTTCCTAGTGTCTACTCCTGAGGGAGTTTGCTTCTTTGTGTTCTAGAGCTTTCAGCTGTGCTGTTAATTCTCTAATATAACTAACTATTCTCCAGTTTCTTTATGTGGGCACTTAGTGCTATGAGCTTCCCCCGTAGCACTGCTTTCAAAGTGTCCCATAGGTTTGGGTATGTTGTGTCTTCATTCTCATTGAATTCTAGGAAGTCTTTAATTTCTTTTTTATTTCTTCTTTGACACAGGAATGGTACAGTTGTGCAATATTCAATTTCCATGAGTTTGTAGGTTTTCTGCAATTTGTGTTGTTGTTGAATTCTAATTTTAATGCATGGTGGTCTGATAAGATGCATGGAGTTATTCCAATTTTTTTTGATGCTGCTAAGGTTGGATATATTGTCAAGTATGTGGTCTATTTTTGAGAAGGTTCCATGTTGTGGTGAGAAGAAGGTATATTCTTTTTTATGTGGATGGAATGTTCTACAGATGTCTGCTAATCCCAATTGGGTCATAACTTCTATTAGACTTTTTGCTTGTTTGTTGAGTTTCTGTTTGGTATTCCTGTCTAGTGGTGAGAGAAGGTTGTTGGAGTCTCCCACTATAAGTGTGTGGGGCTTTATATGTGATGTGAGTTTTAGTAATGTTTCTTTTATGAATGTGGATGCCTTTGTATTTGGTGCATAGAAGTTCAGATTTGAAACTTCATCTTGGTGGATTTTTCCTGTGATTAGTATGTAATGACCTCCTTCATCTCTTTTGATTGATTTTATTTTAAAGTCTAATTTGTTAGATATTAGGATTGCTATACCTGCTTGTTTCTTGGGTCCATTTGATTGGAAAATATTTTCCCAACCTTTAACTCTCAGGTAATGTCTGTCTTTGAGGGTGAGGTGTGTTTCTTGTATGCAGCAGAACGATGGGTTCTGTCTTTGAATCCATTATATTAGCCTGTGTCTTTTTATGGGTGAGGTAAGGCCATTAATATTGAGGGATATCAATGACCATTTATTGCTCATTCTTCTTTGATTTGTAATGGTTGGTGGTGGTGGAATTATGTGTGGAATTCCACCCCTTTTTTCTTTTGGCTGTTGGTAAAGTGGGATTATCTAATGCCTGCGTTTTTCTGGTGGTTGTTAACTTCCTTGGGTTGGAGTTTTCCTTCCAGAACTTTTTGTAGGGCTGGGTTTGTGGATACATATTGCTTGAATCTAGTTTTGTCATGGAATATCTTGTTTTCTCCATCTATAGTGATTGAGAGTTTTCCAGGTATAGTTGTCTGGGCTCGTATCCATGGTCTTAGTGCTGGTAGAATATCTATCCAGGACCTTCTGGTTTTCAGAGTTTCCATGGAGAAGTCAGGTGTAATTCTGATAGGTTTGACTTAATATGTTACTTGGCCTTTTTCCATAGCTGCTCTTAATATTCTTTCTTTATTCTGTATATTTGGGGTCTTGATTATTATGTGGCGAGGGGACTTTTTTGTGGTCCACTCTAGTTGGTGTTCTGTAAGCTTCTTGTACCTTCATTGGCATGTCTTTTTTTTTTTCCTTTTTGGTTTTCGAGACAGGGTTTCTCTGTATTGTTTTGGAGACTGTCCTGGAATCGGCTCTGTAGATCAGGCTGGCCTCGAACTCACAGAGATCTGCCTGCCTCTGCCTCCTGAGTGCTGGGATTAAAGGGGTGCGCCACCAATGCCCGGAGGCATGTCTTTCTTTAGGTTGGGAAAGTTTTCTTGTATGATTTTGTTGAATATGTTTTTTGCCCCTTTGAGGTGGTTTTCTTCACCTTCTTCTGTACCTATTGTTCTTAGGTTTGGTCTTTTCATGGTGTCCCATGTTTCCTGGATGTTTTGTGTTAGGGATTTGTTGGTCTTAAGATTTTCTTTGGTTGATGAATCTATTTCTCCTAGTGTATCTTCAACACTTGAGATTCTCTCTTCCATTTCTTGTGTTCTTTTGGTAATGCTTGTATCTGTAGTACCTGACCATTTGCCAGCTTTTCTATTTCCAGCCTTCCTTCAGATTGTGGTTTTTTTTTATTTTCTCTATTTCAGTTTTCAACCCTTGCACTGTTTAAATTGTTTCTTGCAATTTTCAGTTTATCTGTTAGTCCATTTGTTGCATTTTAGGAATTTTTTGGTTTGTTTTTTCTTTCATTTCTTGCATTTTTTGGTTTGTTTTTTTCTTCCATTTCTTTGAGGGATTATCCTATATCCTATTTGAGCGTCTCTATCATTTTCATGAAGTTGTTTTTAAGGTCATTGTCTTCTGCTTCATTTGCATTGGAATGTTGGAGTCTTGCTGGTGTGGAGTCTCTAGAATCTGGTGGTGTCATATTTGTTTTTCTGTTGCTGAGTGTGTTTTTGTATTGTCTCTTTTCCATCTCTTCTTCTAGTATGTGCAGTAAGAGCCCCTTACTGGTCTGGTGGTTAGGGGACCAGAGTTCCCTTTTGATGGGTGCAAGCAAGTCTAGGACTTCTCTTCCTGGTCCTAGTTCTGGTCCCGTGGGTGGAGAAGAAGCCCAGGAATCTGCGTTGTGTATTCTCCCACCTGATTCCCTGGTCTTGTTGGTGGAAGAGAAGACCTGAGATCTGGGGTATGTGGCTCCTGCCTGGATTCGAGTCTCTGTGGCAGTCCCCAGGCATTGGTCCCCTGGTCTGGACTGACTGCTTACCTGGTCTCATTGGTGGGAAGAGAATACCTGGGATCTTGGGTGCTTGGCTCCCATCGGGATGGGAAGCTCTGTGGCAGTCCCCAGGCAATCCCCAGGCACTGGAATGCAGGTTTGGATGCAGGGCCTGTTTTACCTGGACCTGCTCGTCCCGCTGGTCCCCTGGATCTCATGATTTCCTTTTTTGACACTGGGACCAAATCAGTGTTATCAAGGCCAGAATTTTTTTGTGAAGTGCTTGTTTTTGTCAGGTGATTGTTGAGATTCAAGGTGGTAAAAGAGTTTTGACAGCAATGAGAAAGAAATTCCACACAGGTGATTGTGGCAGCCAGAGGGTTCTAGTATACCAGGAGAACAAGGCCCCCAGAATCAAATAACCAGGGCAAAATAACAATGCACATAAGAAATTTCAAAAAGAACCGAATAAGTCATCTGAATATGTTTTATGGTATTATGCCCAAGTAGCAAAGTCCCCAGAGACCACCAGGAAGACAGACCCACTAAATAGTAAAAGCAAGATTTTAATTGCATTGATTGTTTATCCAACCATGACCCCATCTAGCAAGCTGACGAAGTAGCCTCCAGAGGGAGTGAAGTTCCCTGTCTACTGCTAGGTTTTGTTGTTGTTGTTATTTTTTGAGACAGTATTGTTTTGGAGACTGTCCTGGAACTCGCTCTGTAGCTGGGATTAAAGGTGTGAGCCACCAACGCTTGGCTCTACTGCTAGGTTTTAAAGACAAGTTACAGGATTACATCAGTAGGTACGTGTTGTTTTCTGATTGGTTGACATTTGGGAACAATTAGGAGAATTTCTTAAAGACATATTTTGGCATGAAATACCTGTGTACCAGGTATTTTCACTGGTCAGTGCTGAGAGGGAACAGTCTGTGGTTTCCATGGCATTGCTTTGTTACTTGCAGGTAACCTGTTGCACATAGATACCAACTATATTCTGGAGACTACAGGGGAGGTTTTGGTCCCCCCTGGAGTTTCTTTTCTTAAGCTTTTAAAAGAAGCTTTTATTTTGTAGTATGTGCATTACAGTAAATAAAACACAAGGAGCTAAGAACAGTCTCCCAGTCGCAAGCAGTTCAGCTTGTTGTGTCCTTCTAGATGCTTCGAGTGTACACACATTTAGGGAATTGAGATTATGCAGTATGTATCAAGCTTTCCCCCATATTGTGAATATTCACCAACTAAAAATCCCATGCTACATGAGTATTTTGATAACTAAGAATACACCACACCATCTCAATCTGTCAGACAAAACTGTAATCCTATCTTCCTTGGCAACAAAAATTTCATAGAAGACAAAAATGGCAGCAGGCTTCTAGATAGACATACTGGTGAAGTTACAATTAAGATTCTGCATTCCCTCGATGCTCAGCTTACAGGGAAACACAAGGCAGCAGACCAACTAAGTCGGCATTCCTAAGTTTATCATCAGATGTATATGCTAAAATGTGAAGGTGTTCCTGCTCAATAACTATATTCCTGTGAAGCACAGAAGATGCACCTATGGCATGGGTCCTCAGGATGTCAATCTCAACACAGCACAGTGCTGCAGATCTCGCTCTGTGAACCTTCCTGTTCTCACTCCAGTCAACCTAGCAACATGAATTAACTCACACTGTCCAGGCACGGCTTAGCAATTCTATGTTTAAGAGTCACCTCTTCTGTCAGCCTATGGAACCATACACTCTCCTTTAGGACATTCATGAAGTTCAGATGTTGTGGGATGAACTTTGTACACAATAAACACAGGTATCTTTCCATATGCATGTATTTATGGATCCCTGGGTACAGCTGTAACTGTCTTCCAGATGTGGTGGTCCCAGCAAAGAGCTCTTCCTTCATCTCTCTTCTCTGCACAGCTCCAGTCCAGGATGATTCTACTGCCATTCACAAAGGCCATTCCCAGAAGACGGCGTTCCTTTGAAATGCACACCAGGAACAATGGCTAGGCTGGTGGAACCAACCACCGGGCACAGTGCCTATTCTGCACTATTCTTTCCCCTATCCATCTCCACCTGGTAACAGCATCTGCTCAGAGATAAAGTCTAGCAATTCCACACACCCACAACCATTCCTATGAAACAATCCTTAGAAAGTGTTAACCCTCTATATTCACCATGTGCATTTTTACATTAATTAGTACATGTGGGCACATGCATGCCACTGTGCTTGTATGCAGGCTACAAGAGAACTTGTGAATCAGTTTTCTCCTTATATTATGTGGATCATGGAGAGCAAACTCGGGTCATCAGCTGGGTGGCAAGTGCCTTTACCACCAGTCCATTATGCACATTTCCTTACTGTTTTGAGACAAAGTCTATGTAGCCCTGGTTGGCCTAGAACTCACAAGATCCACCTGCCACACCAAGTCTATTATGTACTTAAAAGTCTAAAGACTAGATATTTCCAGTAACACTTCTGTTTCCCCAGCATACCTAGAGTGCAGTGCAGTAAATAAACTGCATATACCTATAAATAGCAATGTTCTGGTCTAGAACTGTAGAGTGATCCTTTATCTTGTCTGCTGCTTTGGTTTTTTTCCCCACCAGTCGCCTGGGCTCTGCCATGTTGTAGTCCCCAAATAAAACACAAGACACTGTATTAATTATGAAGCTGTTGGCCTTGCTTGTTTCTTACTGGATAGCTCTGACTTAAGTATTTACCCCATAATTGTTAATTTAAGTATTTCTCTTACTGGAGGAAAGTTTCCAGGCTTCTTACCCCTATGGCGGATACATCTTGACTCCCTGTGTTTCTCCTACCCAGAGTCCTCCTGGACTCCCAGTCCCACCTATCTTGCCTCCCTATTGGCCAACAGTGCTTTATTGACATATACACAGGACTTTCCCACCATCTCCTCTTTTCTGTCTAAACAAAAGAAAGGTCTTCATTTTAACATAGTCAAATTATATATAACAGAACAGTTATCAAGTAATAACACAGTTACAATATTTTGTCTATCAATATTTAGCAAGATTTAAAGAAAATATCATCCATCCCATCCTTGTGAATCCAAAGTTCTATATGTAGCTTATCTTTTATCATTACTAAGGAAAACTATAATTATAATTATCTGTCTTCAACTCCATCAAAGACCACAGAAGGATAATATATAAACACTAGAATTGACAGAGACATCTTGCTACCTGGACAGTCATCCGAAGTTTCTCTGTAATGTTAGGGCATCCATCTTCAGCCCATGGGCCACAGTGTGTCTGGAAGACTTCTCAGCAAAGCAGGAAATTTCAAACTGTCCATCTGCATTGGCAGTCTGTCAGTCATTTTTCTGTGTCCTCAGAAAGTCTCATAGACTCTTCCATGAATCAGGAACCCTGTAGGACTGTTTGAGTTCAGCCGTCACATTCCTGTGGATCCTGCCTGTCCAGATTATACAACAACAGTCAAGCAGTCCAGGCAAGAGCGGTTTCTTGCCCAAATGGCTAATCTTGCCATGTTGAAAGCAAACTCCATAATGAGTTTCTTTGATGCCCATCTTCCTCTCAGACATAATTGGTGATGCCAGGAGCAGACATTTCTCATTGTCAAGAAAAACCCTAAACCATTTTAAATACCATTTTCTGAAGGTCTTTGAAAGGTTTGAAGACTATTTATCTCATATATATTTCTGTATATCTAGAAAACCTAACTAACCTAAATATAAGTTCTAACTATTATAAGTAACCATCTATAGTCTGTATTTAATTATACATTATGTTTTAAAAGATTAGTATAAACACAATACTTAATCAAGAGGAGAAATATATGCATCACAAAATTGATCTCGAATTTGTATCAATAAATGAAAAAACATACCAATACAAAGTATTCATTTCATACCATAATCCCCTTTTTCCTTTAAAAAGAGATTGGTTATGATCATTAACCAATTTTAAGTAACACATTCAAATTAAAACAAAGATTTATAAACAATATGGCGATTTGGATGTCACTCATTCCAAACTGCTTCGTGCTGGAAGGGGGTGCTGTTCACACCATGGGGATCATGACAAAACTCAGAAACCTGTATAAGTCCTTATTTTCGTGGTCTGTAAAGCTGTATCATCTTAGCTGTTTTAGATGTTGAATCACTTGGGCCATTGCTTCTGGGGGTCTTGGTTCATCAAACCACAGAATCCTGGAAGGAATCCACAAAGTTCCATTTTCTGTGGAAGCACAAATATCTTTTCCAAAGTAACATATCCTTATACTTAAATTTTGAAGTCAAGTAATTTTTAAAAGATATAAGTTGAATTAATTTAGCAACATTTAGAATAAGCGTACTTTAGTAGTTGTTCCTTCCTTAGCAATCAAAAAAACTGAAAATCACAATAGCATACAGTATCCAGACTCTCTGTGTATTTTCCATATTTACGTGGCTTATTTATTTATCTATTATTACTCTATTTCTTTTACTTTTATTTATTTTTCTCTGAGACAGGGTTTCCCTTTGGAAACCCGCCTTACCTCTTCCTCTGGAGCAAATCCTACCAGCGTGCGCCACCACAGCCACCACAGCCGGCTTCTCTATTTAGCAGTATATGCCATTTATTTTTCTCTCTCAATCCTACGCATATTTTAAACACACTGTAAACCTTTAGAGGCTTTTCTTTATCCAAGTCTCACTTTACTGTAAGTCTTTATGTTTTTCTGGCCACGTGTCTCATCTGTTAAAACCACAGTTGTTTAAACTGCAGTTTTTCCAAGATGGCGGGTGTAAGCGTGACTCCAGCTCACTGTCTCAGTCTATGCTGACATCCAGCAAAAGCTGCTGGCTTGGAGATGTGGTCAATGCCACTTCCAGCTGTATGTACAATTTTTAATTGTTAGCAGAGCCTCTTAAAAGAACCTTGGTGTTTTTGTTTTTGTTTTATGCTGAGTCAGGAAGACTCCCTTAAGCGAGCCGCGTGAGTCTCTGCTTGTTGCTAGCAAAACAGAGCCCACCTGAGAAAATGCTGCTACCAAAAAGCCATGCTTTTCTCCATTCTTTTGTTTCTAAAAATCCTTTAAAGCTTTTGTCATTCTATGTGGAAATTTAATCCCATTCTGACACCATTTGTAGAGTGATCCTATTTCTTGTCTGCCGCTTTGGTTTTTTCCCCACCAGTCGCCTGGTCTCTGCCACATTGTAGTCCGCAAATAAAACACAAGACGCTGTATTAATTATGAAGCTGTTGGCCTTGCTTGTTTCTTACTGGATAGCTCTGACTTAAGTATTTACCCCATAATTGTTAATCTAAGTATTTCTCTCACTGGAGAAAAGTTTCCAGGCTTCTTACCCCCAAGGCGGTTACATCTTGACTCCCTGTGTTTCTCCTACCCAGAGTCCTCCTGGACTCCCAGTCCCACCTATCTTGCTTCCCTATTGGCCAACAGTGCTTTATTGACATACACAGGACTTTCCCATCATAGAACCTCTCCCATCTCTCTCAACCAGTTTACGTAACTGTTATTATTATTTTTTGTGGGGGATATTAACAATTTCACTTCCTAAATGGTTTTAAGAATTTTCTGTGTGAATTTTAACACAACTTTAAAAACATGTGTTTTCACTAACTCTACTCTGTCACACACTGCAGCCTCTTCACCATCTAGGAAAACTAAGCACTGTATACTTGGACTTGTCTGTCTTCTATATACAGCACACATTACACAAATAAGATGCACAGATAAAAGGACAATGGCTAATCTTGCATTACCAAAGCTTACATTAGTATTAGGCTCTTCATACACTCTCTTTCTTCCTCCCTCCCAAACCAGCACAAGTCTATATTGCTCAGAAGTGATCTTAGCATTCCATTTCCAAAGGACAACATTTCACCACAAGTTTAAACAGGATAATTTACAACACGTATTATTTACTACATTTATCTTTAACATACTTTGTGCACTTCTAAGCACCTAGAAGGTCTAGATGTTTCAGATGAGGACATAAATGTGTCCCCTATATACAGTGTAGTGTTGAAACCACACACAGGTGACAAGGGGTAGATCTCAAAGTGTCTTCTGCTGAGACCATTCTGGTCTCCCACCTCCCCTGTATCACATGACACAGGCACCTAACACTTGGATGAGACTTCTACAACCCCTTTCAGAAGACAACCTTGTATGACTTTAACACAGAGTATACAGAATGGGCTAGTTTACTAACTCTGCTTTTGTCATACACTGGCAGCCCCTTTAATGCCTTCAAACTAAAATTAGGACTCCTTTGTCCAGTATGTACAATATATACAGCATAGCAAGGCTAATTGAAATGTATATACGGGGTGATGGGTAAGCTAAAACTGTCTAGCACACTAATGGAATCTTTTTGCAGTTTCTTCCCCCCCCACCTCCTCAATCCATTGAACAAGTACAGCTGGTACTGCTCTCAGAGGTGGGTTAGCAATTCTACTTCTAAACATAGTTATCTCCAGTTTTTCAAAAACTATTTACACAAAGTTTTATTCTACTACTTCTACTTTTAAACGTATCAAGCACTTTAAAAATATCTAGAAATACTAGATACTTCATGTGAGAACTTATCTGCTATTCACACTGCACTAGTAAATAAAATTGTATATAAAGCAATGGTTATTTGAGGTGTCTTCTAAATGTAACCATCTGGGCTTTGACCCACTTTCTTCTTTTCTCCCTTCTCTCTCTGCCTTCGAACCAGTAGACAGATACAGGCATATGCAATGCTTAGAAACTGCTGAACAAACTCATATCCCCAAATCATTTACAGAACAATCTTTCCTATAAATATAAATAGTGTACACAATGTGCTAATTTTACTACCTCTTTAACATTTAGAGACTACAAGCTGAAATTTTTAGATGTATTTGTCCATTTTATACAGTACACACACAGGAAAACGAAATGCAAATATATAGAAATGGCATCTGAGAGGTCCAGTATGAAAACACTAGTACACGACCTCGCTGCCTCCCAGCACTTCCTCCAAAGCACTGAGCAAGGACAGACGGAACTGCTCACAGAGGGGGAGGGGTTCATAATTCCACCCCAAAGACAGCATTTGTGAATTTTAGCAGAAAGACATTTACAAAGTGATACTTTACTACCTCTACATTAACATACATTGGGCACTTCTAAACATCTAGAGAGACCAGATGTTTTAAGTAAGGACTGTTGTCCACTATGTACACAGCAGTCCAGTAAACTGCACACATGTAATGAGTAATAATTGAACATTTTTAACACAAAAAGTACAAAATATTGCTCTATTACCTCTACTTTGTCATACACTGGCAACCTCTTTAACATCCAGAGTGACCAGATATTGTAAATAGGACTCCTTTGTCCTTTATATAATTACATATGCTATGTACTAGCAAAACAAAACAAAATGGCACAGTGGTTTCTTTTCTGCCCATGGAGCACAATGACTTAGAGCTCTACACTTCCTTCTCCTGGAAACCAGGGGACAAACACAATGTGGTCAGCCCAGGAGGGCTCTGGCTATTCCTCCCAAACAATACTTCAAATGAATCCTAACAAAAACATATTTACATAATGTGTTGTTTTACTACTACTGCTACTTATAAAATATATCAGGTACTTTAGAGTATCTAGAAAGATCTTTCCCAAAAAATACTTGGCATTGTCAAACACACATCACACTGCGCAAAAGTGTGTACAAACACACACACACACACACACACACACACACACACACACACACACACACACACACACACGGGGAGGGGAGGTTTGAAATGAATAAAATGTATACACAATACAAGACCAAAAAAAAAAAAAAGACGTCTGCACACAACCAATCTGGCTCCGGACCTCTTCTTCCTCCTGCTGGGTCCTCTAGCCTATTAAACAAACAAGGACGAGGGTCGCTCCTGGGGTCTTTTCTAGATGTGGCTTAAACAATTCCATTGCAAAGTCACATCTGGAAGACACGACTACGATGTTTTTTTAAAGACGACTTGATACTCCCATGTGATGTCCTACCTCTACTTTACCCTGCGTCGGCAATCTCTACAGCTACACGCCCAGATTTAGCCAAAGGTCTCTCTAAAAGGGTCGGGGGGAAAGGTTGAGAGCAGTTTTTTCATATTATACACAAGGCCTTCTTCGGCATCGTTTCCGACTGGCCGCAAGCGATGACTCGTCCAGGCTTCTTTCGGGTGGAAGGAGGACCCGTGCACCCACGATTGATCCGACGGATCCTTCCTCCGGCCGCTATGCGGGGCTCGGCTCACCTTCCTCCAGGACTGTTGAGGCCTCAGTTCCTCCAGGTCCGAGGGCTCGTCAACCGGGCGGTTAGCTCCCAGCGATGGCCGAGGGTTCCTGGACAGTTCGCTCCCAGCGATGGCCGAGGGTTCCTGGACGGTTCGCTCCCAGCGATGGCCGAGGGTTCCTGGACGGTTCGCTCCCAGCGATGGCCGAGGGTTCCTGGACGGTTCGCTCCCAGCGATGGCCGAGGGTTCCTGGACGGTTCGCTCCCAGCGATGGCCGAGGGTTCCTGGACGGTTCGCTCCCAGCGATGGCCGAGGGTTCCTGGACGGTTCGCTCCCAGCGATGGCCGAGGGTTCCTGGACGGTTCGCTCCCAGCGATGGCCGAGGGTTCCTGGACGGTTCGCTCCCAGCGATGGCCGAGGGTTCCTGGACGGTTCGCTCCCAGCGATGGCCGAGGGTTCCTGGACGGTTCGCTCCCAGCGATGGCCGAGGGTTCCTGGACGGTTCGCTCCCAGCGATGGCCGAGGGTTCCTGTGCAGATCCGCCGCCTCAGGCTGCAGAGGCCCCGGAAGGGCTAACCTTGGCCTGGGGTGGCCCCCCTTTCTTTCCGCCATGCCACGCCCACCGGCACCGGAGACGTCCCCTCGAAGGCCTGGGGTCCGGTGGGGTCGAGGAGGCCGCTGCCGCCATCGCGACGCTTCGTAGGCGGAGGAAGAGTCGCTGTAGGATCGCGGTTCGGTTCGGCAGGGCCGGTGGCTGCTGTGAGAGGGCTCGGGCTCCTAGGGTCCGCAGGACGCCGACCGAAGCTGCAGGCCGGAGGCGATGGGGGTCCCACAGGAAGGAGGCCGCAGTGCCTAGCTCGCATGCTCTCTGCTGGAACTCCACGCTCGCTCCGGTTTCTTTTGTGGCCAACAGTTCCCAGGAATCAAGCATCTAGGAGGCTGAGGTGGGGTCTGGACTCTCTTTGTATTCAGTTTTGGCCCTAGGCTCCGGGAGGCCAGAGGATCTGGAGTTTCCTTGTGTCAGAGGCCTACGTGTCTTTTCTGTAGTCTGTCATGGCTGCTAAAGCAGGGGGCTGAGTGAGGGTGTGGTCCCTTTATTTCTAATTTATTATTATTATTTTGGTTTTTCGAGACAGGGTTTCACTGTGGCTTTGGAGGCTGTCTTAGAACTCGCTCTGTAGACCAGGCTGACCTCGATTTCACAGAGATCCGCCTGCCTCTGCCTCCCAAGTGATGGGATTAAAGGCGTGAGCCACCAACACCTGGCTTTTTTTTTTTTTTGAGACAGGGTTTCTCTGTATTGCTTTGGAGGTTGTCCTGGAATTAAAGGCGTGAGCCACCAACGCTCGGCTTTTTTTGGTTTTTCGAGAAGGGTTTTTCTGTATTGCTTTGGAGGTTGTCCTGGAATTAAAGGCGTGAACCACCAATGCCCGGCTACTTCTAAATTATTAGAAGTTAAGCCTTTGAATTTAGTTTATCCCTTTCAATGGTTTTGTAACTTGGTATTTTGTGGGACTTCATACTGTGGGAGTGGGGGTGTCTCTGACTCCTTTACTTGCCTTTGGGGACCCCTTTTTTCCTAGCGTGCTGCCTCATCCTGCCTTGATAAGAAGGTTTTTGGCCAGTCTCATGGAGTTTTATAATGCCAAGCTTGGCTGTTACCTCTGGAAGGTCAGATGTTTTCTGCAAGTCAATAGAGGAGAAGTGGTTCAGGCATTGAGGTGAGGTGGGGAGAAGGGACCAGGAGGAGAGGAGGGAGATGAACCTGCAGTATAGATACACACGAGAGAAGAAAAGATAAAAGAAAGAATACATCACGGAGCTTTCCTCCTTGTTTTCACTGTGTTTCTTTCATTTCTGTCTTTATTTACAAAGGACTTCTCTGTCATTGAACACACCATGTAGATCAGGTTGGCCTTGAACTGACTGAAATCTCCCTGCCTCTGCCTCCTGGGTGCTGGGATTAAAGATGTGTTCGATTACTGCCTGGGCCAGTGCTTTCTTTTTCCAACAAAATTGGATCAAATTTTGAGGTATATGAAATAATTATATAGTGGTTTCTTATGTAGCCCAGGCTTTCCCCTGGGTTCTGACAATTTGTTTCCTGCTTCCTGAGTGCTGAGATTCCAGATGTGCTAAAGGCCCATGCCACTATAAAGTTTTCAGACCTAACTTTTCATCACTGATCAGTTTTCATTAAATAAAGTGGTCTTAGAGTAAAATTTAAGGTGTAACTTACTACTTTGTATTATTATTATTAATCAAAATTTAAAAAGTGCAGGGAGCAGGCTGAGTGGAGGTGGCACACAACTTCAATCCCAAAACTTGGAAGGCAGAAGAAGGTGGATCTGTACGAGTTCAAGGCCTATCTGGTCTACAGAGTGCCAGGACAGGTTCCAAAGCTAAACAGAGACCTCCTGTCATGAAAACAAGCAAACAAAGAAACAAACAAAAACATAACTGGTAGTAGAGATCAAAGTCTAAGATTGCTTTTGTGGGGCAGGAGAGATGGCTCAGAGAAATTCATATTTTACCATGGAATAGTGGTACAGTTTGTAGCTGCCAGTGATGAGCTCACAATTCATTAGGCTCCCCAGTGCCTGGGCATCTGAGTTCATCATCTGGTCTCTTGGGACTTTAAACATGCCCATGTTGTCTACACACATGTACTGGCAAAAAACAGACACAGAACAAAAGAACAGTTGACTTGTAGATCTTGAAGCTTGTGATTTGGTTTTGGCAATTTATCCCTGGTTGATCACAATGTCATTCTGTAGTCAGTCTGCCTCAAAATTGCAATTCTCCTACCTCAGCTTCCCAAGTAACTAGGGTTACAGGACTATGCTCCCAGGACTGTATCTTTTTTGTTTGTTTTGTTTTTTCCAGACAGGGTTTCTCTGTGGCTTTGGAGGCTGTTGTAGACCTGGCTGGTCTTGAACTCACAGAGATCCGCCTGCCTCTGCCTCCTGAGTATTGGGATTAAAGGCGTGCTCCACTACTGCCCAACACCCACCAGGACTGTATCTTTTGTAACCTCTGATGGTTTGTTTGATTTTTGTTTTTGTTTTTTGAGACAGGGTTTCTCTGTATTGCTTTGGAGGATGTCCTGGGAATTGCTCTGTAGACCAGGCTGCCATGGAACTCACAGAGATCCTCCTGCCTCTGCCTCCTGAGTGATGGAATTAAAGGTGTGAGAAAAAAGTTACAGGATTACATCAGTAGGTACAGGTTGGTTCCTGATTGGTTGACATTTGGGAACAATTAGGAGCATTTCTCAAACTCATATTTTGGCATGAAATACCTGTGTACTAATTATTTTCATTGGTCAGTGCTGAGAGGGAACATTCTGTGGTTTCTATGGCATTGTCTTGTTACTTACAGGTGGCCTGTTGTACATAGATACCAATAGTTTTCAGAACTATATCCTGGAGATTACAGGGGATGTTTTTGGTCCCCCCTGGAGTTTCTTTTGTGACCAAACAGTTCTCAGGAACCAAGCATCTAGGAGGCTGAGGAGGGGTCTGGAGTTTCTTTGTGTTCAGTTTTGGCCCTAGACTCCGGGAGGCCAAGGGATCTAGAGTTTCCTTGTGTCAGAGGCCTACATGTCTTTTCTGTAGCCTGTCATGGTTGCTAAAGCAGTGGCTGAGTGAGGGCCTGGTCCCTTTATTTCTAAATTATTAGAAGTGAAGCCCTTGAGTTTAGTTTACCCCTTTCATAGTCTGACCATCCTGGAATTGCTCTGTAGTCCAAGCTGGCCTCACACTCACAGAGATACAACTGCCTCCTCCTCCTCCCACATTCTGGAACTAAAGAGATTTGCCACCTCAGCCTGGATGCCTATTTTTTTTAAATGTATTGATTGTAATAAAATATTAGGAAAACTATATTTTACCCTCTGTTTATATTTTATCCAGTATGGGGGATTTACACCAGGATTTCCCACAAAGCTGGAAAAGAGTTCTGTCACTGCCTCACCAAGCATTGCTTTGTTAACTTTCCAATAATTCATTACTGTAGTTCATTTTAATCCTCTGTGAATGTCAAGAAAACTTCCTGGTTGTTGACCTTTAACCTGAGGTCTGCCCTCACGCAGGTTTCCACACAAGTCAAAGGTCACCGGGACACAAGCTGAGGGATCCCAGGGTGGACTGAAAGCAGTTCATTCCCTCACAAAAATGCATCACTTGCTGTGTACTATACCCATTGAATGTCCAGTCTGCAAGCACAGAAGCCAGCATCAGCCTTGATGACTGTGTACAGTAAAGTGGGGGCAAATGGGACCTGGACACATCCATTGACCTGGGGGAGCAGAGGGAGGCTCTCGATTGCCTATGCCTGGCACTGGGTGCTGGTAGCATCATGAATGAAAAGAGTGACAGGCAGACTGTTAGCCAGCCCTACTCCATCACTAAGGGGTGAATTTGGTGGGCAATCCTTTCATCCAAGCAAGAAGGATGCAGAAGCAAACAGATCTCTGTGATGTTGAGGCCAACTTGGTCTATACAGTGAGACAGAGAACAGCCAGGGCTGTAAGGACAAACCCTGTGTCAAAAAAAGGACCTGGCATTGTGGTACACACCTTTAACCCTGCTATTTCTGAGGCTGAGGAATATAAGTGCAAATCTTTCATTTTGAGGACAGTCTGGTTTGCACAGTGAGTTCTAGAACTGCCAGTGCTACACAGAGAAACTGTTTTTGAAAAAAGGAAAAAGGGAGGGTGACAGCAATCAGAAGGCATAGGATGATGACCTTTGGCAGCCTGAGTTGTGATCCTTGAACTAAGAGAATCACCAAGCATTGAAGACCACATTTTAAATGGGCTCAGTCCCAAGATTGGAGAAGTAAGAGGGTGTGGCAAAATATGTTAGCATTTTAGGTCCCCACAAAAGCAGCATTGGTTATATCTGCTCAATGATGAAAGCCATCCTCAAATATACCAAGCCTCTATATGGTGAAGCTTACACCTGGAGGGGCCATTGAGTGGGAGTGTCTGTGGGAATGATGGGAAAAATGTGGAGGATCTGGGAGGGGCCTGAAAGGAAAATACATTTAAGGCCGTGTCCTTGGACTGGAGTTTCAAACGGCTGTGGCAGCAGTGATCTGGTGAAGACAGGAGTTCCTGCTGATGGCCAGGGTAAGTTGGCCAGTGAGGCTTCTGTTTGAATGGTGGTGTGTGTGGGTGGGGTGGTTGTACCATTCTGTGCGACCACAGCAATGAATATGTGATCATTTCTCCCACATCTTTACCAGCCTGAGCTGCTGTTGTTCATTGTTTTTGGCACTTCTGAAAAAGTTAAAAATCTCAAAGTAATTGTAATCTGCATTGATCTGATGGCAATAGATGCTGAAGGCTTTTTTTGTTTGTTTACTTTTTTGAGGTCAGGTCATTCCATGTAGTTTTGGGTGTCCTGGTGCTCCCCGTGTAGACCAGGTTGTGCAAAACTGCTCAGACATTCTCCTGCCCCTGCCTGCTTAGTTTTGGAATTGAAGTCATGTACCACCACACACAAGTAGTTTAAATTTTTATTTTATTCTTTGTTTATGGGATAGGGATTTTTAGTGTAGTCTTGGATGTTCTGTAAATCCTGTTGTTTAATATGCGGCCCTCCAACTCAGATTCTGATGCCTCTGCTTCCCTAGTGATGGGGTTAAAGGTGTGTGTCACCACTCCCTGTTAGATTTGTTGCTCTTAGGTTTCATTTGAAAAAATTCAAGGTCTTCATGGACTATACAGCACATTCAAGTTCAGTTTAGGATACACAATACTCTAACTAAAAAGGGGAAATTTTGAAAAACTTATTTATTAATAGAGACCATGGGTCACATCTTATAGAAGAGAATTGCTCTCCTGTCTCAGGACCGTAAGAAGAGCAGATGTAGGACTAGTGTCTCTCAAGTTTTAAAGGAGTAGGAGAAAGCCAGGCATTGGTGGACCACACCTTTAACCCCAGCACTCAGGAGGCAGAGGCAGCCAAATCTCTGTGAGTTTGAGGCCAGCCTGATCTACAGAGCGAGTTCTAGGACAGCCTCCAAAACAATACACAGAAACCCTGTTTTGAAAAGCCAAAACCAAAAAAAAAAGAGAGAAAATGCCCTTTAAAAAATCAGAATAAATATCTAAAAAGGACAGAATGTCCTCCTGAGGTACTCAGTAGTGTCTAAAGGGGGTGGAAAAGGCACCCTCAAGGGATTAGGGTCTGTAATCTCAGCATGTTTGAGGTAGGGGACTAGAAGTTTATGGTCATTCTTAGTCATACAATGGGTATGAGACCAGCCTGAGCTATGAAAAACTGGTGTCAGTCTTTGATTTTCCTGGAGACATAAACCTTGAACCCAGAGCTCTGATGCTTGTAAAATGGCACAGCTAAAGTCCATGTCACCTGGATTGAGAACCTGAGTTTTATTTCCATGTCCATAGGATGGAAGGGGAAACCATGCGGTTTGTTTCTTCTACAAATATACTCTGGCAGGCTATGCAACCAAATGCATGCACAAAACACATGTAATAACATTTTTTTTTCTTTTAGGAAAAATGACTTGTTTTATTTTTTCTTAAGTTTTTTTAATAATAATTTTTTTAAATTTAACTTTTTACACATATTACTCCCAGTTCCCTCTCCCTCTACTCCTCCCCCATCTACCAATTCTCCAACCCCTCACCTCACTCAAATCCCCCTCTGCTCTCCAGGGGAAGGGTAAGGCCTTCCATGAGGGATTTTCAGAGTCTGTCATATCATCCTGGGCAGGGCCTAGGTCCTCCCCCATGTGACCAGACTGAGAGAGCATCCCTCCATGTGGAATGGGCTCCCAGAGTCCATTTGTATGCCAGGAATAAATATGATCTACTCTCCCAGGTCCCATAGATTGCCGAGGCCTCCTCTCTGACACCCAGGTTGGGGGTGGGCGTGCGTGTCTGTATCAGTCCCATGTTGCCCTCACTGTCAAAAGTCTGGGGTCCATGCATTCCCACTTGTTTAGGTCAGTTGCTTCTGACCTAGAAGCAGGATAAGTTGAAGTCCAGTTTTTGATATGTATGCTGACAGTTGAGCCCCAATATGTTCAGGGAGGGAGACTCAAGAGGGCAAGACCAAGTTTCTCTTGGTATTCATTTTCACAAATCCTGTCAATTAGTAAATGTTCTGTAAACCATGATTATTTCTTGGAGGGTCTCATGAGCCACTCTTTTAATGTCAGCTGTCAGCAAACTGAGGCAAAGTAATCTCTGTGGGGTTTGGGGGCAGCCTGGTCAACACACACAGATCTAGAGAACAATAGTAATGAAATCAGCTAGGCAGTGGTGCTGCCTGCCTTTAATCCCAGAATTTGGAAGGCAAAGGCAGTGGGATCTCCCTGAGATGGATGTCTGCAGAATGAGTGCCAGGACAGTCTTCAAACCTATGCAGAAAAACCCTGTGTTGAAATCCCCAAGAAGAATAATTAAGTCAATGAGATTCGGCCTCTAGGGTGGGGTAGAATCCTGAGTGGCACCAAAGGGCATCTTCAGGTTAGGAGGAGACAAAGAATGGGAGGAGCTTGGAGTCTCCTGTTTGGTGGAGCTATTCAAGCCCATGTTCTTGAAGTTTAACCCTTCAATGTGAGCACCAGGGATCAGACAAGTGCAGGGATTGGGGCAGAGTGGGGAAGTGATACTGAGTCCCCAAAGTGTGTGCCCAGCTGATATGCCATTGTCCACTCTCTACTATAAAGTGAGGGGCCGGAGCCCACCATTGTGTAGGAAGCCTAGAGAAATTGATGGAGGTCTTGACTTTTGAATCTAGGGACTGTTGGTCATCTTTTAACCATTTCCTTCATTGCCAAGCACTCCGTTGTTGGAAGAATTCCCAATGTTATTTCCGGGTACCTTGGGGACCACAGGGGGGCTCCAGATGGCCCAGATAGATAGGGCAGTGTTGTAGAGAGAAGCCTTTTCCTTGCCAGCCACTTTGGTTTTTCCCCACCAGTTGCCTGGGCTCTGCCGCGTTGTAGTTCCCAAATAACACACAAGACACTGTATTAATTATGAAGCTGTTGGCCTTGCTTGCTTTATACTGGCTAGTTCCGACTTAATTATTTACTCCATAATTGTTAATCTTAAGTATTTCTCTTATCAGAGAAAGGGTCTGAACTTCTTACCACCATGGCTGCTACATGGTGACTCCCTGTGTTTCTCCTACCCAGAGTCCTCCTCTATTCCTAGTCCCACCTATCTTGCTTTCCTTTAGCCAACAGTGCTTTATTCAACAACCAATAAGAGTCACTGACATATCCCATCACAGAGTGTTGGCAACGTGGAAGATATGAATGTCACTAGGATTATCTAAGGCATAGAAGCCTCTTCCCCATCAAGAATCGGTAACCATAGTGCATATGTGTACCACACTTTCCATCCCAACACACAGGAGTCAGATAGTAGGGGAAACTCAGTGTGTTGTAAGTGTACCTGGTTCTATAGTGAGATCCACTATATAGAGGGAGCCTTTCTCAATTTAAATCATGAATATGAATGTATGAATGTATAAATAAATGAATTACGGATTGAAGGAACTGGGACAGAAAGAGGAAGATTAAGGGTCAGCTAGCTGAGTAGACACAATTTCCTGAGATGGTCACTGACCATTGATAGACAAATATATTAGGTCCCAGAGTTCCATGTTGTCTGAAGCCCCATGAGGATCCCTGAAGCCTCTATTAGTTTTACAGTATCAAATCAAATCATCAGTATAGAAAGACATCCTGTTCTGTGTCAGGGTTCCATTGGGCGGGGCTGCAAACTGAGCGAGGCTACCGGGTGGAGGTCTGCTTGATGTTGGGCATAAAAAGTTGAGGACCAGTACCTGTCCTAGGTGGATATAAATTTAAGGTCATTTCCTTGGAGTAGAGCTTCAACACCAGTTGGACTCTGGGTTGGTGGTAAGGTGGGTGGAGCCAGAATTCTGTCCCTATTGAACTGAGGAATGAGAGAGAAGTAAGCACCTGGTGGCTTTATTGATTAAGATTATTTAGTCTGATTCAGTAGGAGGCATTCATTCTCCAGTCAAGCTGAGAAGAGGCAGGAGTTTGAGGCTTGGAGAAGAGATCATGTGTCGATCAGTCCTTTCAGAGTGAAGTTTAGATCTGTGGAGCAGATGTCCATGTTTGGGTACTAACAATCACTTATATCTATATAGGAATTTGAAAATGGCAGAGGGAAACCACAAAGAGGAGGTCACTCACCTGAACAACTTTCACTGCCACTTGGAAGAGGAATGGATGAGTGTCAGAGACAGGCCCATCATTGTATCTGACTCCTCTGAGGAAAGGATTTCAATGGTGGTTACCCCATCTACTGAGCTACATGAAGATGACGATCTGGAAGATCATGCCACACTGACAGAAAAACAAGAACCTCAGACATCCCGATCCATCGTCTTCAAACCAGCTGCCCAATGCCATGGTCAGCACAGACTAGGAGAGGAAAGGTCCAGAAATTCTAGTGCCAACCGTGAAGCAGATGCCCACAGCTGTTTTTCCTATTGTTACAACTCACTGTTTGGTTCTGGGGCACAGAATGATTCTGAGGATGAATATGATGAATTTCTGCATCTAGAGAGGAACAAAAAAGAAGTCAAACCTGGACCAAGCATTAAGCAGACAGCAAACAACACTGTCAGCCACAAATTGAAGCAGAATTGCATTATAGTGGATAATAATTGTGTTTTCCCAGAGAGTGGGCCTTTGGAAGCTCAGAACAAACCATCTGAAGACTCAGAGACAGATCTCTTGTCAAATCCTGGAGAGGCAGCTACTTCAGTAGATGACCAGGTAATTGAAGAAGAGCACCGGCTTGACCACCCATCCTTCCAGGATCTGAATCCACAGCCTCAGGAGAGAACAAACCAGGTCATGCCCCAAAAGCAACATTCTGAAGCAGAAATGGGCCCATTGTTCCTGTGCCATGATTTCCCAGAGCCTGATTTTCCAAGGCCAGAACCGCAGCAGGAGGGGATTCCCGGTCCTGCTTCTCCTCGGGCGACCCATCCTCTGGGAGAACTTGAAGATCAGCAGTTAGCAATTGGTGAAGACCCGGAGCCAGCTTTTCATCTTCCAGGATCTCAGGAGGCCAAATTGGAACCCATGTGGGGACAAGGAGCAGCTGAACTAGATCAAGACCTGGTTACGTGGTTAGTGAAAGAAACAGAAGCAAGATTTCCAGATGTAGCAAATGGGTATGTTAAAGAGATCATTCATTTGAAGGATACCTATGATTTGAATGTACTTTGTAATTTTCTTCTGGAAAACCCAGATTATCCAAAGAGAGAAGATGGAATTATTATCCAGCCCAGAACCAGCCTGCTTGTCAGCCAGGATGAGGCGAAGGTGCCTAAAGTAGACTTTTTTGACTATTCCCAACTGACTCCACTTGACCAGCGATGCTTCCTCCAAGCTGCTGACCTCTTGTTGGCTGAATTCAAGATGCTAAGCAGCCATGACATCAAGTGGGTCCTACATAAGCTCAAAGGACACTATGCAATCACACGAAAGGCCCTTTCTGATGCTATTGAAAAATGGCAGGAACAATCACCCGATGCCAATGGAAAACGGAAAAGGAGGAAAGAAATGAATCAGGATTCCTTCATTGATTTCAAATTTGAGCAAGGCAACATAAAAATAGAAAAGAGGATGTTCTTTTTGGCAAACAAGCGTCGACACTGTAGATCCTATTACCAGAAAGACCTCCTCCCAGCTGTGCAGCAAGAGCAGGAATTCTATGAGCAGAAAATCAAAGAGAAGGCAGAGCATGAAGACTTTTTTCTTGCCCTGCAGATGAATGCAGAACAGTATGAAAAGGACGGACAGCTGATTGAGTGTGGATGCTGCTATGGGGAGTTTCCATTTGAGGAGCTGACACAGTGCTCTGATGCTCACTTGTTCTGCAAAGAATGTCTCATCAGATATGCCCAAGAAGCCGTGTTTGGGTCTGGAAAGTCAGAACTCAGATGCATGGAAGGCAGCTGCTCATATTCCTTCCCAACCAGTGAACTGGAGAAGGTGCTGCCCCAGAACATCCTGTGTAAATACTATGAACGGAGAGCTGAAGAAGAAATCACTGCAGCTTGTGGTGATGAGCTTTTCCGCTGCCCCTCGTGTGGCTTCCCTGCTCTGTTGGACAGGGATGTGAAGAGTTTCAGCTGCCCTAATCCTCGATGCCGGAAGGAAACCTGTAGGAAGTGTCGGGGACTCTGGACAGAGCACAATGGCCTCACCTGTGAAGAACTGGCTGAAAAGGATGACATCAAGTACCGGACATCTATTGAAGAGAAAATGGCTGCTGCTCGCATTAGAAAATGCCCCCGGTGTGGGACTGGCCTCATCAAATCCGAAGGCTGTAACCGCATGACTTGCCGCTGTGGTGCCCATATGTGCTACCTCTGTCGAGTTTCTATTGATGGCTACGACCATTTCTGCCAGCATCCTCGCCTTCCAGGAGCCTCTTGCCAGGAATGTTCCAGGTGTTCCATTTGGACCGACCCCACTGAAGATGATGAAAAGCTGATTGAGGAAATCCAAAAGGAGGCTGAAGAGGAACAGAGAAGGAAGAATGGACAGAATGTCTTCAAACGCATCGGTCCCCCACTAGAAAAGCCAGCCAAGAAAGAACACCACGAGGAAGGCCCGCCATGGTTTGTACCACAGATGCCACCCTTTGTCATTGTGTACGCACCTTTCTTCCGGCCACCTCGGTGGCCCGGGTTCAACAACTTCCCCATCAACATAGGTCCTATACCAGTACCCTACGGACCACCTCTGCCCAATATGGGTGGCAACTACGACTTTGGCCAAGTACATGTGATCCCGGAGCACAACCTGCCCATGCACTTTGGCCCCCAGCCATGGCACCGCTTCTGACACCCTAAGCTCTTGTCCAGCCACACTGAGTCTTCCGAGGACCCAGTCTCCACTTTCAGGGGTGGAGTCTTACATGGGTGGAGTCTTGGCTTCCCTCTTGAGGGCGGCCGGTGTCCTCCTACTCTTTACTTTGCAAGGTCCAATGATGCTTCAGGTCTACTCAAGTTCAAGGGCCTCTGAGACATATCTGTGGCACAAGTTCTGTTCTGTGATCAATGTACTTGACCCTGTTCACAAAGTTTGACCTGCAAATCTTTCCCTAGGACTGGCAACTACTGAGAGTCAATCATTCTAACACTTGACACCAGACAAAAGGGCATTATTGCAATGTTGTCACTTATTCCTGACCTACTCCTTTTCTGTGGGTGACCTCACTTGTCACCAACCTGTGATGGACCACATCTCTAAGGTGTTTTGGGTTTCCCTCGGTTTGCAAATAGCCTTGTGTGACAGCCTCAGTCGTCACAGCAACCACCCTGCCTGCTTATCTCTTCTCTCATCAGATAGCATGGGAAGCAGGCTGAGGCTGAGGCCCCAGCTCCAGGATGAGATCAGCTGCCTTCCCTAAAGTCAGAAAGCTGCACCATGCTCCCACTGCCTGTGTCCTCTCCAGTCCTCACCACATCTCTGGATCCCTCTGACCTGTTTGTAGAGAAGGACTGACCCCAGATGGGTTTCTCAGAGGCCAAGTCAGTTTAAACTATTGTGTAAAAAGACTGTATCATATGGAACTTGAATTTCATGTAAATAAATATTTGTGAATGCTAAATAAAATATTATGCAGTCTAATATTTCTGAAAAGTTCCTGTCATGTATTCGTTGTTGACCTTCAAGTTACTCTGTAACCCAGACTGTCCTTGAATTTATAGTTTTCTTAGTACAGAATTCAAGTAGCTGGGATTCCAGGTCTGTGCCCCTGGTCTGGCTCTTATGTGCCCATTGATAATACGAATGTATAACTACTAGGGAATCATGGAGAAATTTTGTCTGTTATTACTGGATTTGTTTTTCCTTTTAAGGCGGGGTCTCCTGTAACCTAGGCAGGAGTTGGAGTTACTGTGTAGTTTGGGTAGGCTGGATTTCCCCTTCTGATCATTCTTCCTTCGCCTCCAAGACCAAACAGGCCTGTGATCTAACATGGCTTGTAGATGCAAGAACTGGTCCTAACTTCTATAACCATTTAACAAATTAGCATTTAAATGCAAGGTTACAAATCTGAACAAGGTATCAAGCTCCAATTTCTTCTAAAGTTTAGCAGTAAGAGGGCTGGACTTATATTCTCAGATTCATTTCATACACAATCCTGTCACTTCATATTCTTTTGGAAACAGTGGTTAAACATTGTGGGGTCCATGCTAGCCACATCTTTAATGCTAGCACTCAGGAGAATATGTCATGGTGATCTCTTTCAGATTAAGGACTGTAGGGTCAACATAATGAATTCCAGATTAGCCTAGGCTAATGGAGAAATACTGCACCAACAACAAACCAGTGAAAACAATTACAATTGCATCAGTACGGACTGTCAGGGGTGTGACTGAAATCTGAGTGGCAGCAAAGATCATTTGGTAGGGAGGAGCCAAAGAGTGGGTGGAGATTTTGGGTTTCCAGAAGATATTTAAGTACTGGTTCCTGGAGTAGTGGTCAAACAGAGAGGGGGATCTGAACAAGGTGAAACGACCTACTGAGTTCCCTGAGAATTGAGGTCTCAAGGAAATGTGGGTATGATAGGTAGGTTTTGGGGATCTGTCTGATGTGGGGAAGAGGGAGCTAAAAGAGTAACAGCCTTGGTAAGACCCTGGAGATTTATGCATATTTGGTGTTTGAAATCCACCCTATTCCCAGCTTGATGGGTTTTAGAAAGTCCTTAAAAAATTCAGAGCCGGGCGTTGGTGGCGCACGCCTTTAATCCCAGCACTTGGGAGGCAGACGCAGGCAGATCTCTGTGAGTTCGAGGCCAGCTTGGTCTACAAGAGCTAGTTCCAGGACAGCCTCCAAAGCCACAGAGAAACCCTGTCTCGAAAAACCAGGAGGTGTTTGTAGGTTCTCGATGGGAACACTGAGAACCAGATTAGTCAAAAAATGAGGGGCAGCCGAACAACAGTGCTGATGAGACCCCAGGGTACTGTCCCACCTACTATACTTTTGTGTAGCGTTCTTTACCACAGAAGAGACCTGAGCAGGATGCTGTCTACCAAGCCTGCAACAGACGACAGGGAACTATGAGTGGAGGACCTAGGGACTGTGGGGTTTCTCTGATCTATTTCTGTTTTTATTCCCAGGTTCTCCAGTCTACAAAGATCTCACAAAAGAACCAAATTCCCATGTGATTCCAGGATCTCATGTTCCCCAGGGCTTCCCACTTCCACCTGGTCTAAAAATGAATGGAGGCCCCGTTGTACTTCCATGTAACAAATCCTCTAGCTCTCCAGTGCACCCAGTCACCCATGGTTCTGCAAGTACCTTGAGTCCACCATGTCCACAAGGTCTCCTGACTTCTCAAGTCCTCAAAAGTCACAAGTTTCTCTCAATGATCCATGGAGGCAGTGGAAAGAATGGGCAGTGTTCACTCAATAACAACACCTGGTTTTGCAAGAACATTTTGATGAGTGCATGCACCCTAATCAGGAGCAATGCATGGCACTGGCTCAAAGATTTAGCTGGAAGGAGCACCATATTAAGTTATATCCTCTCCTATGTCTCCCTCTGGCTAGCCAGTCTCCCAGCAGATACCTGCACACTTCCCCAACCCTGCATTTCTCGTGCCCTTCCATTCTTTCAGCTACTTGACCTAGGAACAAGCTGTAGAATGGATCTAAGGCTGTTTTCTCATCCCCCTTACCCTTCTAGTACAGAATCGAGGTGTAATGCATAAGGATAATTGCACTTCAAAGTGTCCTAGTGGCTCACCTTAAAACTGCTGCCTTCTAATAGAAGCTTCATGAATCTCTAGGGTTGTATTCCCACTTGCCCTGCATTCATTCTCCTTGTATCATTGAACCTTATAGTTCTTTGTTTAGGTACTGGTAAAGACCACGTTGTAGGTTTTTCATTCAGCATCTTCCTATTTTGGACTTGAATGGTCCCATGGACTCTCCTGATCTACTCTTTCCTTTGTCTCTTGAGATATGGTTGAAGAGTAGACAAGCTAGAGAGAAGTCTGAGAACTACTGGGGAATCCTGTCTGTGATTCTCAAGATAGACCTGCCTCCCTCACTGCTGTGTTTCTCTTGTGGGATCTGCCAATGCAGATTCCCTGTGTCAGAGCCCTTCCAGAATCAGGCTACTCCTCACATTAGTCCCTTAAGTAAATCTTCAAACCAGGAATCTCACTTCTCCATTATTGATCAAAATTTGAGGAGAACCACTTCAGAAAGAGCTCAGCTATGGAGAAGAGGCAGAGGCAGAAGAGTTTAGAACTTCATCTGGAATGAGGGCAATATTGTGATAGGTCTGGACTCCCCAAGGTTGTGTCCCTCTTGCAGGATCAGACAACTCAGATTCTATGTGTGAGAGACCATTGGGGGTCAGTGCTCCTCCTGTACTCAGCCATTCGAATATTGCCCCAAACTCAGAATCCATCTCCTCCATGTGGAAGAGACCAAAAATTGTGAGCCTCCTCATCAACTCAGCCCCCCTTAAACCATTCACTAGACAAGGCATCCATTTTATCTAACATTGATTGTGCCTGTTGGCGATCTCCAAAAGAATAAAGGGAGCAGAGGCAGCAGAGTAAGAAGGTTAGAGAATTCCCCTGGAATGGAGCCCAGGATCTGTACCTTGAATTCTTCCTGTCAGCCTGGACCCAGTGCCGTGTCAGTCCCAAATGAACAAGCAGGGCTCTATATTAATTATGAAGCTGTTGGCCGTTTGCTATGGTTTCTTAATGGCTAGCTCTGATGTAATTATAACTCATATATATATGGTCTTACCTTACTGAGAACACCAGACTTGTGCCCTCTCTTTGGATCACATGGCAGCCCTCTACTCTTGACTACATTTCCCAGATCCTCCTCTGTGTAACAGCCCTGGCTAATCTTGAACTCCTGCTCCTCCTGGCACCATCTTCAGGATTCTGGGATTACAGGCACAAGCCATCATGCCCTGCTGGACCATTCTTTTACAAGAGTTTGTCTTGCCCAAGCTTGAACACCAAAACCAACCCTATGGATTTTGTTCAATCATCTTGCCCAATGTGGTACTAGAGAATTCCAGCAGAGGGCACTCACATATTTTTCTGAATATGGTGCTAACTTAAAAACAGAACTGATAAAACTGTATTTCATTTCAGAAAGACTGAACCAACCCACCAAAGCAAACACATTTTGAAATTTCCTATTGCCAGAGAGAAACAATGCTTTTAAGGGACTCCTATACACATTCATAGCTTGCAAGCAGCTCACAATGTTCATTTTCTAGTCTAGCAGCTGGTGGAAAGCAGGCACTCATAACCATTTCTGTCAATCAACAGCTTGATAATGGAAAGCTCTAAGTGACCACTGAGAGGCTTACAGACTTTTTCTATGATGGGATGTGGGATCATTAATTTCTTCCAGTTTATTTCTCTTTTGTCCCATGTGTTGATTCGAGGAGGACTTTGGTTGTCTTTAATTATGTCATGCCCAGTCGTTGTTGCTAGAGCAGCAGGATGTCATCACGAAGAAGATGGTGGCAGATGTGGAAGCTGGGAGATCTTCTAGGAGGCAATCAGTTCCCCAAGGGACAAGAAGA
The DNA here is from genome assembly GCF_017639785.1 of Mesocricetus auratus. Classification (NCBI taxonomy): domain Eukaryota; kingdom Metazoa; phylum Chordata; class Mammalia; order Rodentia; family Cricetidae; genus Mesocricetus; species Mesocricetus auratus. The sequence goes on along the minus strand of NW_024429216.1, from coordinate 5,560,095 downwards.
TTTTTGGTTCTGGTTGGTTGGTTAGCGTTGGTACGATGTACAACTCAGCAGCAGAGTGCTTCAATCCCCATTAACAACAACGTTAATGTCCACAATGGCAAATGGACCACACTATGTACAGCAGAATGGCCTGCTTTCAATGTAGGCTGGCCCCCAGAAGGGACATTTTGCCTGGATCTCGTTAGTAGGGTGTAAGACATTGTCTTCCAGCCCTGTACAGGGTATCCGAACCAGGTACCATACATAGTCACCTGGCGAAGTCTCAGAGGACCCGCTCCCTTGTGTCAAGCCTTTTCTCTCTTGCCTTGTACCAATAACCCCTTCTGTCCCACAGCTGATGGCTGTTAAGCCCACAGCCCGATCCCCTCAGGAACCCGGCCCCAAACCACCAATTCTTCAAGGGGATACAACTGAGTTCGATATCTTTCCTCCTCCTCCCCCTTATCCTTCTGCCCCACAGGCACAGGCAGCCAGACAACTGGAGCTGGCTGAACTATATGCTGGGAACGGGTGAGGGCCGGCTCACCCACACCCTCAGAGCGGCAACCCCACAGAATGGAACTATGGCTTTCCCTCTGCGCCTCGCAGGACCACCTGACGAAGCAAGAAATCAACCTTTCCACTGTTGGCCTTTTGCCACAAGTGACCTGTAAAACTGGAGATCCCAAAATGCCCCTTTTCCAGACAACCCACGAGACTTAATTAATCTTCCTGAAACTGTCCTTTTCACTCACCAGCCTACAGGTTGGGTCGACTGCCAGCAGCTTCTTAAGATTCTTTTTTACCACAGAGGAGAGAAATAGGATGGTGGAGGGTGCCCCGAAATTGGTTCAGGGACCATCAGGGTACCCCACCGATGACCCAGCCATCATAGATGCTGGTTTTCCAACCACATGACCAACCAGGGATTATAACACAGGACAAGATAAGGAGCATCTCCTGGTCTATCACCAGACTCTGTTAGCAGGTCTCAAGGCTGCAGCCAGAAGGCCAGTCAACATGTCCAAGGTCTATGATGTCAGACAGGGGCCGGAGGAAAGTCTGGCTGCATATTTAGAATGATTACAGAAGGCTTTCCACAGGTACATCCCCTATGATCCTGAGGCAGGAGAGGCGGAGACAACTGTGATGTTTGCCTTTATCAAACAAGCAGCACCACATATTAAGAGAAAGTCACAGTCTATAGGAAGGTTAGGAGAAAAGCACCTTAGGGATTTAGTGGCAGTGGTGGAGAAGGTTTATACCAAGCGACAGAGTGCAGAGGATAAGGAGCTTAGAAAAGAAAAGAGACAGGAAGAAAGCCTGAGGAAGATCTTAGACCGGCAGCAGGCCCGCCACCGAAAAGAACTGAAAGAAATCCTCCTGGCTATGGGTTCGAGAAAGCCATCTGGAGAGGACACCTTCTCAACCAGGCCCAGACAACGAAGAGGACAAAAGGTAGGCAAAACTCAATGTGCATGCTGTAAAGAGGAAGGACACTGGGTAAGAGACTGTCCCCAAAAGAAAAATGAACCAAATCGGGTGGCTGAAGCCTTCCCAGCCATCCTCTGTTGGGAAGAAGGAACTGTGAGACAACTCCACTTGTTGCTCTGGGGTCTTTCACACTCTTCCTATTGCTGTCAGCCAGTCTTTCTTTGTGTATATTTTGCTTCCCTGGTTCTTGTTTCTTTATTTCTTACTTTTTTGCTTGCTTGCAGGCTGACTGTCTTGTTTCTTTTAAGTATTAATTTCCTCTTTGTGTTTCATTAAGACAGGGTTTCTCTATATAGCCAGTGTTGTCGTCTCTCTCTCTCTCTCTCTCTCTCTCTCTCTCTCTCTCTCTCTCTCTCTCTCTCTCTCTCTCTCTCTCCCCTTCCCTCTCTCTGCTCTCCAAAGCCTCCTTGGTGCTGAGATTCACCACCTCATCTTGGTGACAAAGCACCTGCTCAGCTTTAGACTTTCTTTTCTGTACTCCTTGAGAAGTGGTGAAACCGCACATTCCATCTACCTGAGTCATATAGAGCCTCATTCTGGTACCCAAGCTCAATGGATTACCAAATACAAATAGTTGCCCCCAATCCCTTGAAAAGAGTAGAGGCAAAGGCCTGAAGGTGGCTTAGTTTTGTTTTACAAAATTTCCCTAGGCTACATGAGTATGCAATAGACAGGGATGGCATCATTTTGTGAAGAACTAACCTCCCTTTAATCAGTACTGAGTAAACCTCAGTTTGCTTCCCAGGGTCCAGACATACCCAGCTGTAGAAATACAGAATTTCTAACTGACCTTTTGCCTGTTCAGGGGTTCTGTGTCGTGGAAGACCTCTGTTTACTGCTCCTGGTTCCAGGAAGCATTTTTGCCATGGACAGGTGATCTAAATTAACTATTAAATAAAATAAAAATTTAACCATGCATGAAGCTCATGGGTAGAGCACATGTCTCCTTATTTTAGTTCCTGGCATCAGCCAGAAACATTGGGTGATCAAGAAGAAAAATACATGTCATTTGCTGTGTATATGGTCACAAACCTGCCAGGTGCCACATTTAGGGGAAAAAGAAAGCATGTGGGAACTGATTTTTGCCTTCTATCCTGTGAACCATGAAAACAAAATTCAAGTCCTCAGGGATGATGACAGTGTCTTTGATTGTGCCACCTCCCAAGCTTCAGAGCACTTGATAGGTTATGACTCCTGGAACAGTAGAGACTGACACCAGTTTTCTCATTTGAACTACAATTTCTAATATAAATAGCCTGTAGGAACCACCAAGCAAAAAATGCAAGAAATGGAAGAAAATACAAACCAAAAAAAATGCAAGAAATGGAAGAAACAGCAAACCACAAATGCAAGAAATGGAAGAAAAAACAAACCCAAAATGCAAGAAATGGAAGAAAGAACAAACCAAAAAATTCATAAAATGCAACAAATGGACGAAAAGATAAACCGAAAATTGCAAGAAACAATTCAAACAGTGCAAGGGTTGAAAACTGAAATAGAGACATTAAAAAAAACAATCTGAAGAAAGGCTGGAAATGGAAAAGCTAGGTAAATGGTCAGGTACTACAGATACAAGCATTACCAACAGAATACAAGACATGAAAGAGAGAATCTCAGGTGTTGAAGATACACTAGGAGAAATGGATTCATCAACCAAAGAAAATCTTAACAAATCCCTAACACAAAACATCCAGGAAATATGGAACAACATGAAAAGACCAAACCTAAGAATAATAGGTACAGAATAAGGTGAAGAAACCCAACTCAAAGGGGCAAAAAACATATTCAACAAAATCATAGAAGAAAAATTTCCCAACCTAAACAAAGACATGCCAATGAAAGCACAAGAAGCTTACAGAACACCAACTAGAGTGGACCACAAAAAAGTCCCCTTGCCACATAATAATCAAGACCCCAAATATACAGGATAAAGAAAGAATATTAAGAGCAGCTATGGAAAAAGGTCAAATAACATATAAAGGCAAACCTATCAGAATTACACCTGACTTCTCCATGGAAACTCTGAAAGCCAGAGGTCCTGAATAGATATTCTACCAATACTAAGGGACCATGGATGCCATCCCAGACTACTATACCTGGCAAAACTCTCAATCACTATAGATGGAGAAAATAAGATATTCCATGACAAAACTAGATTCAAGCAATATGTATGCACAAACCCAGCCCTACAGAAAGTTCTGGAAGGAAAACTCCAACCCAAGGAAGTTAACTACAACCAGAAAAAAATAGGCATTACATAATCCCACTTTACCAACAGACAAAAGAAAAAAGGGCTGGAATTCCACACATAATTTCACCACCACCAACCATTGCAAATCAAAGAATGAGCAATCAATGGTCATTGATATCCCTCAATATTAATGGCCTTACCTCACCCATAAAAAGACACAGGCTAACAGAATGGATTCTAAGACAGAACCCATCGTTCTGCTGCATACAAGAAACACACCTCACCCTCAAAGACAGACATTACCTGAGAGTTACAGGTTGGGAAAAGATTTTCCAATCAAACGGACCCAAGAAACAAGCAGGGGTAGCAATCCTAATATCTAACAAATTAGACTTTAAAATAAAATCAATCAAAAGAGACGAAGGAGGTCATTACATACTCATCACAGGCAAAATCCACCAAGATGAAGTTTCTATTCTGAACATCTATGCCCCAAATACAAAGGTATCCATGTTCGTAAAAGAAACATTACTAAAACTTAAATCACATATAAAGTCCCACACACTTATAGTGGGAAACTTCAACACACCACTTTCACAACTAGACAGGAATACCAGATAGAAACTCAACAAAGAAGCAAAAGGGCTAATGACCCAACTGGGATTAACAGACATCTATAGAACATTTCATCCACATAAGAAGGAATATACCTTCTTTTCACCACCACATAGAACCTTCTCAAAAATCGACCACATACTTGGCAACATATAAAACCTCAGCAGTATCAAAAAAATTGGAATAACTCCATGCATCTTATTAGATCACCATGCGTTACCATTAGAATTCAACAACACAAATTGCAGAAACCCTAAAAACTCATGGAAATTGAATAATGCACAACTGTACCATTCCTGGGTCAAAGAAGAAGTAAAAAAAGAAATTAAATACTTCCTAGAATTCAATGAGAATGAAGACACAACATACCCAAACCTATGGGACACTTTGAAAGCAGTACTACGGGGGAAGTTCATAGCCCTAAGTGCCCACATGAAGAAACTGGAGAATAGTTAGTTATACTAGAGAATTAACAGTACAGCTGAAAGCTCTAGAACACAAAGAAGCAAACTCCCCCAGGAGGAGTAGACGCCAGGAAATAATCATACTGAGGGCTGAAATCAATAAAGTAGAAACTAGGAAAACCATACAAAGAATCAATACAATGAAGAGTTGGTTCTTTGAGAAAATCAACAAGACAGACAAACCTTTGTCCAGACTTACTAAACAGCAGAGTGTGAACATGCAAATTAACAAAATCAGAAATGCAAAGGGGGACATAACAACAGACTCTGAGGAAATTCAGAGAATCATCAGGTCATACTTAGAAAACCTGTACTCCACAAAATTTGAAAATTTAAAGGAAATGGATGACTTCCTGGATATCTATCACTTGCCAAAACTAAATCAAGAACAGATAAGCAATTTATTTTTTTATTTTTTTATTTTTTGGTTTTTCGAGACAGGGTTTCTATGTGGCTTTGGAGGCTGTCCTTTAATTGGCTCTGTAGACCAGGCTGGCCTCGAACTCACAGAGATCCACCTGCCTCTGCCTCCTGAGTGCTGGGATTAAAGGCGTGCGCCACCAATGTCAGGCTCAGATAAGCAATTTAAATAGACCTATAACCCCTATGGAAATAGAAGCAGTCATCAAAAGTCTTCCAACCAAAAAAAGCCCAGGTCCAGATGGCCTCAGTGCAGAATTCTACCAGAAATTCAAAGAGCAGGTTATACCAGTTCTTCTCAAAGTATTCCACACAATAGAAGCAGAAGGGTCTTTGCCAAACTCTTTCTCCGAGGCTTTAATCACCTTGATCCCCAAGCCACACAAAGACACAACTAAGAAAGAGAACTTCAGACCAATATCCCTCATGAACATTGATGCAAAAATACTGGCAAATCGGATCCAAGACCACATCAAAACAATCACTCACCATGATGAAGTAGGTTTCCTCCCAGGGATGCAGGGATGGTTCAACATACAAAAATCCATCAATGTAATCCACCATGTAAACAAGCTGAAAAACAAAAATCATATGATCATCTCACTAGATGCTGAAAAAGCCTTTGACAAATCCAACACCTCTTGGAGAGATCTGGGATAACAGGAACTTACCTCAACATAATAAAAGCTATACACAGCAAACCAACAGCCAACATAAAACTAAATGGATGGATACTCAACGCAATTCCTCTAAAATCAGGAACAAGACAAGGCTGTGCACTCTCTCCATACCTTTTCAATATTGTACTTGAAGTTCTAGCCACATCCATCTGACAACAAAAGGAGATCAAGGGAATACAAATTGGTTAGGAAGAGGTCAATCTTTCACTATTTGCAGATGATATGATAGTTTACATAAATGACCCAAAGAACTCTACCAGGGAACTCTTACAGCTGATTAACACCTTCAGCAAAGTGGCAGGCGACAAGATCAACTCAAGAAAATCAGTAGCCCTACTATATACAGATGATAAAAGGGCTGGAAAAGAAATCAGAGAAACATCACCGTTTACAATTGCCACAAACAAAATAAAAAACTTTGGATTATGCTAACCAAACAAGTGAAAAACCTGTATCACAAAAACTTTGAGTCTTTAAAGAAAGAAATTAAAGAAGCTCTCAGAAAATGGAAAGATCTCCCATGCTCTTGGATAGGTAGGATCAATGAGTAAAAATGGCAATCCTGCCAAAAGCAATCTACAATTCAATGCAATCCCCAATTCTTCACAGACCTTGAAAGAACAATAATCAATTTTGTATGGAAAAACAAAAGACTCAGGATAGGCAAAACAACCTTACTCAACAATGCAACATCTGGAGGCATCACCATCCCTGACCTCAAGCTCTATTATAGAGCTGTAGTCCTTATTGGCACAAAAATAGACAGGTAGCCCAATGGAATCGAATTGAACACCATGATATTAACCCATATATATATATATATATATATATCAACATCTGATCTTTGACAAAGAAGCTAAAAATATACAATGGAAAAAAGAAAGCATCTTTAACAAATGGTGCTGGCATAGCTGGATGCTGGCATGTAGAAGACTGCGGATTGATCCATGTCTATTGCCATGCACAAAACTTAAGTCCAAATGGATCAAAGACCTCAACATAAATCCAGCCACACTGAACCTCTTAGAAGAGAAAGTGGGTGGTACCCTTGAACAAATTGGTACAGGAGACAGCTTCCTGAATATAACATCATTAGCACAGACAGTGATATAAACAATTAATAAATGGGACCTCTTGAAACTGAGAAGCTTCTGTAAGGCAAAGGACACAGTCAACAAGACAAAAAGGCAGCTCACACAATGGGAAAAGATATTCACTAACCCCACGTCTGACAGAGGGCTGATCTCCAAAATTTACAAAGAACTCAAGAAGCAAGTCTACAAAACACCAAAGGATCCTATTAAAACGTGGGGTACAGAACTAAATAGAGAATTCTCAATAGAGGAGTCTAAAATGGCTGAGTGACTCTTCAGAAAGTGCTCAACATCCTTAGCCACCCGGGAAATGCAAATCAAAACAACTCTGAAATATCATCTTACTCCTGTCAGAATAGCTAAAATCAAAAACACCAATGACTATGTATGCTGGAGAGGATGTGGTGAAAGGGGAACAATCCTCCACTGCTGGTGGAAGTGCCAACTTGTACAGTCACTTTGGAAATCAGCATGGAGATTCCTCAGAAAAATGGGAATAAACCTACCACAAGACCCAGCAATTCCACTCTTAGGCATATATCCAAAAGATGCCCATTCATATAACAAGGATGTCTGTTCCACTATGTTCATAGCGGCATTATTTATAATAGCCAGCATTGGAAGCAATCTAGATGCCCCTCAACCGAAGAGTGGATAGAGAAAATGTGGTACATTTACACAATGGAGTAGTATTCAGCAGAAAAAATAATGGAATCCTGAAATTTGCATGTAAATGGATGGCACTAGTAGAAACCATCCTGAGTGAAGTAACCCAGTCACAAAAAGAGAAACATGGCATATACTCCCTCATATATGGGTTTTAGACATAGATCTGGGGAGTCCCAGCCTACAATCCCATGGCCAGAGAGTCTGGGAAACTGAACTTTCATTCAGTGGCTGATGGAAGCAGAGGCAGACTCCCACGGCTAAGCACTGAGCTGAACTCAAGAAATCCAGTGACAGAGAGGGAGGCCACATGACTGAAGGGATTAAGACTGGGATGGTTTAACCCCCAGAAACAGCTGAGCTGACAAGGGTTAGCTCTTGAATCCCAGAACGATAGCTGGGAATCCAGCATGGGACTGATCAAGACCCCCTGAATGTGGGTGTCAGTGAGGAGGCCTAGGCAATCTATTGAGACTTGGGTAGTAGATCAGTATTTATCCTGGGTATACAAATGGACTTTGGGCTCCCATCCCATCCAACAATGAGAGATGCACTCTCACCCTGGACTCTTGGGGGAGGGTCTAGGCCCTGCCCTGGATGAAATGACAGACTATGGACACCCCCATGGAGAGCCTCATCCTCCCTGTGGAAATGAGGGGATATTGGAGTGGTTGTTGGGAGGGCGCGGGAGGAGGGGAGGGGAGGTAGAGGGACCTGGAATTGACATGTGAAGCAACCTTGTTTCTGATTTAAATTTAAATTTGGAAATAAAAATAATTAAAAAAGCTCATTTCTGCCCCAGGGCCTTTGTACTTGTCATTTTCTCTGTCTAGAATATTTTTTCTTGCCTTTTTCTTTTTCTTTCTTCTTTTTTTTTTGCATTGATAGTTCTTTCTCAGTATTGATTACTCAAAGGTTCCCCTTGGGATAGTGTCTAGCAAGTGCTGTATAACCCTCACTATTTACTATGGTCACTTATTTATTTATTTATTTGAGGGAGGAGTATGGTGGTCAGGTAATAACATTTGGGAATTGGTTCTTTTAGCATGTAGATCCTATGGATCACCCTTGGGTCATCATGGTGACAGCATGTGCCTTTACCCACTGAGCCATGTCTCTGGCCCTGGAGATGGACTTTACTTGCATCTTGATAGGTGAAAGTTAGGGACCAAGGAGATAAGAAGGTTTTCCTCTCAGTGGCACAGTGGCTAAGCTGTGGGACTTGAGCTTCCTGATTCCCAAGCCTAGGGTTGTTTCACGCATCAAAAGGCTTCCTGGAAATGCCAGAGAGGGATGCTGGCCTGTGTCCTGGATTCGTGTGCCTTTTCCCGCTGACAGCAGCTCTAGGTGGAGACAGGCATGAGAGGTGTGTGAAGAGTTTTTTTGATGCTCCTTCATTTCCATCACAGGCCTACCTCAGGCTGGCCCTGGCTGCTGAACTTGAGGTGGCTTTGTATGGCGTTTGAGACAGACTTGGGTAAAGGCCTGTTCTCTGCTTCCTTTCCCACTCTGTCTAGCTCAGGTGCTTCAGGACAGACATGCCTTGATGAACTCTGGGCTCCCAGGTTCCCACATCCCTTGCAGTGAATTAGGTACTCTGCTCGTTGCTGGCATGAATTTCCTGAAAGTAGCCATTCAAGGGAGGAAGGACTTAATCTGGCTGTGCTTGAAGGATGCCCATTGTGGCAAGTAGGCATGGTGGTTCTCAGACACATCTGGGTGGAACTTTCTCTTGACCTGACTCCAGCTCACCGACTTTCCCATCTGCTGTGGGGTTCACAGGGGTCTGATCCTTCTATGGGAGGACAATCTAACAACATAAGTGTCATCATCATTACCAGCAGCAACATTACAACATCAGCATCAACACCACCACCACCAGTAGCAGAAACAACAGCATCAATACCAGCACCATCATCATCACTATGATTAACACAGCAGCATCACCATCATCACCACCAGCAGCATTATCAACACCAACACTATTGCATCTGGTTTCTTCTGCCAGGGCCTGGAGGGTCAGAGTTTCAAGAGAGGAAACTGGGTACTCTGGGTCATAAGAAAAGCCAAGGCTAACTAGTTACTCGACCCCCGAGCTTATAGGCTTAAGGAGAGAGCTGACACCAGTGATCTACAAGGATAACACCAACTGGCAAACTAAGCAATAGTGGAGAGACTACGTTAATTGCCCCTCCTTAATGGTAAGGTTGATGACTACCTTATATGCCATCCTAGAACCTTCATCCAGTGACTAATGGAAGCAGAGACAGATACCCACAGCTAAACACTGAACTGAACTCCTGGAACCTAGTGACAGAGATGGAGAAGTGATGAGCAAAGAGGTCAAGACCACGATGGTGAAACCTATAAAGACAGCTGACTGGATAAGAGGAAGCTCTTGAATCCCAGACTGATGCCTGAGAAGCCAACAGGGCACTGATCCAGGCTCCAGGAATATAGTGTCAGTGAGGAATTAGACATCATGAAGTTTATATGTAAAGATTTTTGGACTACAGTATTCAAGAAACAAATTGACAATCTAAGGACAAATAATCAGGGCATTTACGTACTTCAAGACAACACATTTCGACTACTTACTCAGCTGTCTGCAGGAAAACAGTATTTAGAACATGCATCGAAGTATCTAGCATTTACATGTGGCTTAATCAGAGGTGGCTTGTCAAACTTGGGAATTAAAAAGTATTGTAACAACTGAAGTATCTTCAATGCCTGCCTGCAAATTTCAGGTCATGATACAGAAGCTGTAGAGTGCAGTGAGAAACAAGAGAGACTACTCCTGTGCAAAGTATTGCAAGTACTGATGTCACCTCATCGTTGCTGTCTCTGTTGGAGCAAAAGTGTTCTCTCACCAGATTCATGTAGACCAAATCAAAGCAGATTCAAGGTCCTCCCACCATGACATAAACTAACTGAACTGTTCAGTGATTTTAATGAACTAGACACCAAGATGTAAGGTTCTTTATTTTAAACATCTTTAGTTCCTTAGATGTGAAACTCAGGGTGTGTTGAAGTGCTGTATAGATAAATATGCACCAATCAGAATAGTTTGTGTTCAAATGACCAAAATTTGTTAAAGTATACATCTGTTTTAGTTATTCAAAAAGACAAACCACTATGCTAAATTAAGCTTAATTTTGATTGTATTGTTTATAATTTATTTCTGTCAAGAGAATTTGTATGCTTATATAAGGATTTCATCTATACGTTGTGTATATTTGTATATATAAAATACATATGTTACTCTAAAAAAACTAAGAGTAAAATCAATTAAAAAGTTAAACTTGCTGTGTGTGGTGGTATATGACTATAATTCCATCATTCAGGAGGCAGTGGCAGAAGGATATCTGTGAGGTCATGAACAACCTGATCAACACAGAGAGTTCCAGGACAGTCAGGAAGGTATGAGGTGTCCTGTCCTTGAGAAAACAAACAAACAAAATCCTTCAACATCTACAGCCATCAGATCAATGCAAATTAAAATTACTTTGAGATTTTGAACTTACTAAGAAATGCTGAAAAAAATATAATCAACAACTCATGTGGGAGAAATGATCCCTGACTCCTCTGACTCCTTGCTGTTGGGGGTAAAAAATGGTACAGCCATTCCTCCCCCCCCCCCATTGACATAGAAGCTTTACTTGGAACTTACCCTGACTACCAGCAGGATATACTGTCTTCGCCAGGCCACTGCTGCTGTCTGAAACTCCAGTCCAAAGACCTGGTCTTAAATATAGTTTCCATCCAGGCCCCTCCCAGGTCCTCTACCTTTTCTCCATCATTCCAACAGACCTTCCCACTCCATGGACCCGCCCATTCTATTCCTTCACCCTATAGGGTTCTGGTATATTTGAGGATGGCTTTCATCACTGAGCAGACATGATCAGGGCTGCTTTTGTGGGGACCTTAAACACAAACACATCTTTTGCCACACCTTCTTAGCTCTCCAACCTTGGTGTTTGAGCCCAGTTAGAATGTGGCCTTCACTACCTGGTGACCATCTCAGTAAAAGGGCCTCAACTCAGGCTGCCAATGGTAGTCCTATGCCTTCTGATTGCTTCACCCCTCCTTTTTCCTAAATTGAGACAGGGTTTATCTGTGTAGCCCTGGCTGTTCTAGAACTCACTCTGCAAACCAGGCTGTCCTCAAAATCAAAATTTGCTTGTGCGTCCCTCTGCCTCTGGAATGGGGAGATTAAAGGTATATGCCACAATACCAGGCTCCTTTTTTTTAGACACGGCTTCTCCTTGTAGCGCTAGCTGTCCTGTGTCTCACTGTATACTCCAGGTTGGCCTCAACATCAAAGAGATCTGCTTTCCTCTGCCTCCTTTGGGTTTGAAGTAAAGGACTGCCCGTCAAACACTTTGGTCAACTCTTATGGATGTAGTAGGGCTGGCTAAGTCTTACAACAGTCTGACTGTGCCTCTTTTCATTCATGATGTTACCAGCACCAAGCTCAATTTCATGGGCAATCTACATACTCCCTATGGTCCCCCAGGTCAATGGATGTGCCAAGGACCCATTTGTCCCAATACCCTGTACATGGTCTTCAAGGTACAGGCCTGATGCTGGCTTCTCTGCTTGTAGATTGGCCATTCAATGAATGGGTATAGTACACAGTAAGTGATGCATTTTTGTGAGAGACTGAACTGCTTTCAGTCCATCCATGGGATCCCTCAGCTTGTGTCCCAGGTGTTTTGACACTTGCCCCTGCCGTGATATGGAAGGAACATGTGACCTTTGACTTGTTCTGGAAGCCTGTGTGAGGATAGACCTCAGTTTAATTGGTCAACTACCAGGAAATTTTCTTGAAATTCACAGAGGATTAAAATGAACTACAATAGGGCATTATTACAAAATTAGCATACCTGTGCTTGGTAAGGCAGTGACACAACTCTTTTTCAGCTTTGTTGGCAATCCTGGTATAAATTTACATTACTATGTGAAATATAAACAGAGGATAATATACATATATACATTCATATACATATATATACATATATATATATATATATTTTATGAGACAGGGTTTCTCTGTATTGTTTTGGAGGCTGTCGGTCCAGCCGGGCCTCGAACTCACAGAGATCCGCCTGCCTCTGCCTCCCGAGTGCTGGGATTAAAGGCGTGCGCCACCACCACCCGGCTGAGGTTAAAATATATTTATGACATATTTTATTACAATCAATTTTAAAAACACAAGCATCCAGGCTGAGATGGCACATACTTTTAGTCCAGGATGTGGGAAGGAGAGGCAGGAGTTTCCCTGTGAGTGTGAGGGCAACATGGACTACAGAGAAATTCCAGGATGGCCATGACTACACAGATAATTTCTCGTGTGTGTTTAGTTATTTCTATTTGTGTATGTGTTCTGGACATATTCATTTTAGGCCCCACATTTGGAGGCAATATACAACATGTGTATGTTGCTATTGCCCTTCCATCATGAAGGACTGTAAAAACAGGTTTGGTACCCACATTTGGTGGCAAATCCTTTCCTAGCAAAGACATCTCCCAGAATTTCTTTACGTAGCCCTGGCTATACTAGAACTCACTTTCTAAACCAAGTTGGCCTTAAACTCACAGCTGCCCTTCCCTCAGCCTCCCAAGTATTGTGTTTAATGGATTGGCAAGATTCTTTTCACTGGGCATTGGGATTTAAGAGCAAGATTACTTGGAGAGTAGCTTGCTTAGTCACAAATCCTGATATTAAAGTCATGAGCTACCACACACAGCTTAAGACACTTTTTATCACTGGTTCATTTCCCATTATATGTGTGTTTCTGTGTGTCTGGCTCACGTGTGTGGAGGCCCATAGGCTAGAAAATGTTTTCAGATTCCCTGGAGTTATATATACAGACATGTGTGGCATCCCAGAAAAAAGTGCTAGGAACCAAATTACAAGCTTCAAGGTCTACAAGCCAACTGTTCTTTTATTCCGTGAATGAGTTTTTTTTTTGCCAGTACATGTGTGTGTACAACATGGACATGTTTAAGGTGCTGGAGACCAGATGATGGAGACCAGATGATGGAGACCAGATGATGGAGACCAGATGATGGAGACCAGATGATGGAGACCAGATGATGGACTCAGACACCCAGAGACTGGGTCAGCCAGCTGCTGGGAGCTCCGAACTGAAGTACCCTTCCATGATAAAGAAAGGAGTTTTCTGACTCACTGAGCCATCTCTCCTGCCCCACAGAATGCAATCTTACAGACTGCAATCTCTACTACTGGTATTTTTTTCGGTTTTTATGACAGGGTTTCTCTGTTTACCTTTTGAGCCTGTCCTGGCATTCACTCTAAAGACTAGATAGTCCAAGAAATAGTACAGATGCCCCCTCCTCTGCCTTCCAGGTTCTGGGATTAAAGGTGTGTGCCACCCCCATCCTGCCTATTCCCTTCATTTTTCAAGTGTTGATGTTTTGAAATGTAAAGTAGTAACGTACACTTTAAATTTTCTCCAAGACCATTTTATTTAATGGAAAATGATCAGTGATGAAAAGTTAGTTCTGAAAATTTTACATTAACACAGGCCTTTAGCATACATCTAGAATTGCAGTACTCAGGAAGCAGGAGACAAATCGCCAGAACCTGGGAGACCTAGCCTGGGATAATAAGAAAACACTATATAATTATTTCATATACCTAGAAATTTGACCCAATTTAGTTGGAAAATAAACCCTGACCCAGGTAGCAATCGCACACACCTTTAAATCCAGCACTCAGGAAGCAGAGGCCGGGAGATCTCAGTCAGTTCAAGACCAACCTTGTCTGCATAGTGTGTTCAATGACAGAGAAACAGTGTCTCAAAAAACCAGACACAAAAAAGAAATAAAGTGAAAGCAAAGAGAAAAAAAAACCCACGTTGAATTTTTTCATTTTTTAAATTCTTCTCTCATCTGCATCCTCACTGCAGCTGCCTCTCCCTCCTCTCCTCCTTGTCCATTCTCCCCACCTCACTTCTGTTTCTGATCCTCTCCTCCTCTATTTACCTGCAGAAAAGAGCTGGTCTCCCAGTGACAACAACCATACTTGGTGTTACAAAATCCTATGAGACTGGCCACATGCACTCTTATCATGGCTGTGTGAGGAAACACCCCTAGTAGAAAGGGGTCCCCAAAAGCAAGCAAATGAGTCCAAGGCACCACCACTCCCACAGCTAGAAGTCCCACAAAATACCAAGTAACACAACCATAACACATATTCAGAGGACTTATTCATTGTTGTCTTGTCTGGCATCTGGGTGAAGATGCCAGATCCCATGAAACTGGAGTTATAGGGAGCTCTGAGCAATGTGAGTGCTTGGAATTGCACTCAGGTGCTTTAGAAGAGCAGCCACTGCTCTTAACTTCTAAGCCATCTCTCCATGCCCTGACTTATTGAGTTCTATATAAGTCATGGATTGTCAGTTCAGTCTCTGTGAGCCCTGGTTATTTCATTCTAGGGGCCATGTTCTTATGCTGTCCTAGACCCCTCTGGCTGCTACAATCATCTGTCCCTAGTCCCCAGGATTTACACGTGGAATTTTTTTCCTATTGCTGTCCAAACTCTGTTACCAATTAGAATCCCAACAATCAGGTGACAAAAGCAAGCAGTTCCCAGAAAATTCAGTGCAAGCCTTGGAAACATAGAGTTAGTCCCAGTGTCCAAAAAAGAAAGGAATTCATCTGAGTGCTGTGTCTTCATTCTGGGAGGATGTGAGAGGATTGTTAGCCCCACTATCTAAAGAGAAAATAAACCTTCAGGTATAGCACACTTCAGTTCGCAGATACACAATCTCTAACGCTTGACTGAGGTGCTGAACTCTATGTATCAGCACCAGGATGTGACCTGAGGTCCTTAGGAACTAGGAGGAGCCATTCACCCAATACCTCAGATTCTGCAATATCCTGGCTCTTGTCTGCAAGGCTACATCTTCATAGATGTACCAATTCTTGTCCTGAACCAAGGGTTCTCATTATACTGATACGTGGGATGGGGTGTGGTAATGGTGTGCCACCAGGTCTATGAGAGTGACGGAGTCTTAGGAATAGCTCCTCAGGAGATGGACCTGAGCTTTGAGCATCCTTTGGGCCTCAGGCTGCACCTTCAGCTTCTGTTTACTCAGCTTTGGCTTCAGTAGCTACAGGTTGGCAGCAGCTCTGCTGTGGACATTGTCCATCCACAACCTCTTCTTGGGGACGTGCAGTGTACCCTCACAAGCCTGATCACCATGAGGAAAGTTTCCAAGCTAGAGATGAGTTGATAATGGAATTCATTCTCCCTGATGTGCTGAGATTCTCAGAATCTTCATTGACAGAAACACTGAGAGAAAGGCATCCTCTGAATGCCCAGGCTGAGAGATATTCTGGTGTCAGGATGTAAGTCCTAGTCTGAGTCTGCCAAAGTGTCCAGATCCTCAAAACTAGATTTTCAGAGATGCTCAGAATTTCAGTATGAGTATCAATATTTTACATATTTTTTCCTTGGGCTTCAGCTTTGATGTGTACTGGATGAAGCTTCCACTAAAGCAACACATTCAGTCACTGCTGGGTCAGTCTGGGGTTCACCTACTCTGCATTGACAGTTGTCTGCAACACTAGCTGGGTGTTGAGCATCTAGCAGGTCCTCATTTGGACTATACTTTGCACCTGTCCTGCATGACCAATGGAGGGAAAGTTCCAGACTGGAGTTCAGATTGAGGAAACAGCCTCCAGAGTATCTGCCTGGGGATATGAACTCTATACATTGTCAAGGTAAGAACACATAGATGGTCCCAAGAATAGGTTAACCCATAAACTTCTTTAGATTTCACACTTATCATCTCTGGCTGTACTTCTGGAACATTCCGGGAATTTTTTCCATTTGTATTTACAGTATTGGTTGTTCAATCTGATACAGAAAGAGAAAAAAAGATGTGGTAGAAAGACCTGTGTACATAGGTGAGCATGCTGGATGGAAATCCAGGTTCTGGCGACTATCGCCAAACACAGATGTGTGGGGCTCTAGATACATAAAATAGGTGGGACAGTGGGATGGACATGGATGCACACCAGAGAGCCTAGGAGGTTGGAAATGGATAGAGCAGCTCCATCATCTCTAGGAGGTTGGAAATGGATAGAGCAGCTCCATCATCTCCAGGCTATGCTCATCAAGGATTAGCAGCATTCTGCTTCCTGAGGCTGCAAGTTTTCTAAACAGTGGAATAAACATACAAACAACTCCTAGGTTAATAAATGTTTGTCAGTCCAGGAAGGCTGGCAATAGAAAGGAAGCTCATGCAGAGAATAAAAATCCAAGGTGTCTTCATTTTCTGGTGTTTCTGTCCCGATTAAGGAGTGAAGGGAACCTGGGGTAGGTAATCCCAGGTGTCTCCGCCTGTGTCTCATCGTTAACACAGGAGCTTTGCTCTCCCATATTGACTAGATGAATCCTGGATTTGAAACTCTCCAATTCCCTGACATTAAATATCTTCTCCTTCAATAACTTTCTCAGCCTCTCCATCTTCTATGCCCTTAGATGCTGCAGACGCTGCCACAATGTGGCCCGAACACATTGGATCCATATAGGGACATCTTTCTTTATTGGACAGTTGTACGAATGCTTGTTTCTTAGGGAGCATATAAAGTTACAGGGGCGTGGCCAAAGCATGGGACTCCTACAGGAGTAGTCTTGGTTCCTCTGTCCAGAAGTAAATTGGCCCCCAGTTGCTACTGTCTTTTCCAGGATATGTGATACAACACCACTTTTTGCTCATTGGTCTTTCATACTCTTCCTATTGCTGTCAGCCAGTCTTACTTTGTAAACATTTTGCTTCCTTGGCTTACTTGTTTCTTCTTACTTTTTTGTTTGCCTGCATCCTGGCTGTCTTCTTTCTGTTATTTATTGATTTCCTCTTCTTTGTGTTTCATTAAGACAGGATTTCTCTATATAGCTAATGTTGTCCTATAGTTCACTCTATAGATATGACTGATTTCTAAAGCCTCCTTGGTGCTGAGATTGACCACCCCATCTTGATGGCAAAGGGCCTGCTCAGCCTTAGATTTCCTGTCTGTACTCCTTCAGCGATGGTGAAACCACACCTTCCATCTACCTGAGTCATATACAGCCTCATTCTGGTACCCAAAATCCATGGATTCCCAAATACCAAGAGTTGCCCACAATCTCCTGAAAATAATTTAGTCATAAGCCTGAAGTTGGCTTAGTTTCTGTTCACATATTTTCCCTAGGCTATATGGGTATGCAGTAGACAGGGATGGTGTCTTTTTGTGAAGAACTAACTTCCCCTTAATCAATACCAAGTAAACCTCACTTTGCTTCCAGGGTCCAAACTTCTCCAGCTGTAGAAATACAGAATCGGTAACTGACCATTTGGCTGCTCAGGAGGTCTGTGTCATGGAAAACATCTGTTTACTGGGCCTGGTTCTAGGAAGCATTCTTATCATGGACAGATAATTTAAATTAACTACTAAATAAAATGAAAATTTAACCATGCAAGGCCAGATGAAACTCATGAATAGAGCACTAATCTGCTAATTTTCGTTCCTGGCATCAACCAGTAACATTGGGTGATCAAGAAGAAAATTACAGGAAATGAATTGAAAATGAAATGGAATTATTACTGCATGTCTTCTGTTGTGTATATCATCAGAAGCCTGCCAGGGCCCACATATAAGGAAAAAGAAAGCGTGTGGGAACTGAATTTCTCCTTCCATCCTATGAATCATGAAAATAAAATTCAGGTCCTCAGGCTTGATAAGAGTGACTTTGATTGTGCCATCTCCCAAGATTCAGAGAATTTGACAGATCATCACTCCAAGAAGAATAGAGACTGATACCAGGTTTCTAATTTGAACTACAATTTTAAATATAAAAAGCATGTAGAAGCCTCCAAACAAAAGTTCTTCATAATTAAGAGCCAGATCTTTGAATCCTTTCTGTAGTTAGGCCCATTTAATACCGCTACTCACCAGGTTGGAACAGCATTAGTGTATTGCCTTGGATTTGGAGACAGAAGGATTGGGTCTTAAAGGAAAGCCCTGACTACACAACAGCTCCAAGAACTTCCTGATTTGCAGGATACCCTGTCACAAAAGGAAAGAATCAAGAAACAGACAAAAATTTCTATGTATCTAGGTGTTCAAAGGATAATAACAATCATACACTCTTAGTGATATCAAAAGCTACATAGGAGCAAAACCCAGGGGCACAGACATGCAATCCCAGGTACTTGGGATGCTACACCAGGAGAACTGCATGTTCCAGCAACCCTGTGCGACAGAGTGTCTTTGAAGTCAACTAAGGACATGTGACCATACCTTTTCATTTGAAAAAAAGAGGGTATGGAGACAATAAGCTTATATGAACATGTCTGTGACTCAATCTCCACTTTTGAGGAGAAAAAGAAAAAGAGGAAAGAAGACAGCAAAGGGTTGCGTTATCAAAGGAAGTTATGACTAGAGGCAAATGAGCACAAATGTCTGGTGTGTGTGGAGATGGAACTTCAGGTCTCAACCTTGCTCTCATGAGTGCACCATAAGCCTCAGAGACACAACTAGTCCAAGAAGAGTGTTTATACTTTGAAAATTACATTTCTTCTCATGTGAGGCAAAGTTGTGGCATCAAAACTTGATGAAAGAGGATTGGAACAAGTATTCCTTCCACCACCATGTCAACCCCAAATAACACACAGAGACTCTATTAGTTACAATGCTGTTGACCAATGTGTGTGGCTTCTCAGCCGGGCGGTGGTAGCGCACGCCTTTAATCCCAGCACTCGGGAGGCAGAGGCAGGCGGATCTCTGTGAGTTCGAGGCCGGGCTGGACCAATAGCCTCCTAAACAATACAGAGAAACCCTGTCTCGTAAAAACCAAAAAAAAAAATTAATCCAATGTGTGTGGCTTCTCATTGGCTCATTGTGTCTCAAGTATTAACCCATGACTTTAATATATTTTTGTATAAGGTCTTATCTTAAAGAAGATGCCGGCCTCATGAATCCTCTCTTTCCAGGATCACATGGGGACTTCTCAACTCTTGAACACATTTTCCAGAATCCTTCTCAACTCCTATTCCCACCGATCTTGCTTCCCTATAGGCCAAAAGAGCTTTATAAGACAAACATATACATAGAAGACCATCCCCCCATAATATTCTCTTTTCTGTCTAAAAAAAAGAAAGTTTTTAACTTTAACACAGTCAAATCACATAGAACAGTTATCAAGTAAGACCTATACTTACAAAATTTATTAGTTTTTAACTTCTATCCTACCTCTGTGAGTCTAAAGTCTTATATGTAGCTTATCTTTTCTCATAACTAAGGAAAACTATTTTTTTAACTATCTGTCTTCAACTCTATCAAAGACCACAGAAGGATAATATATAAACAGTAGAATTGACAGAGACATCTTGGTAACTGTACATTCACATGAAGAAGTTCCTCTGTGAGTTGGAGCATCCATCTTCAGCCACAATGTGTCTGGCAGAGTTCTCAGCAAAGCAGAACATTTTTTTTCATTTTTTAATTTAAATTAGAAACAAGCTTGCTTCACATGTCAATCCCAGCTCCTTCTCCCTCCCCTTCTCCCCTGCACCCTCATCAGGTCCCCCAGCAAAGCAGGAAATTTAATCTGTCTGCCTGCATTGGCAGTTTCTCACTCATTATTTGTGTCCTGCAGATTCTTCCATGTACCATCAAGTTCACCAGTCACTTTCCTGTGCGCCCTGAATGTCCAGTCTATCAAACAGTAAAGGTAAGAGCAGTTTCTTGACCAAATGGCTAATCTTGCTATGTTGAAAGCAAACTCCATAATGAGTTTCTTTGATGCCCATCTTCCTCTCAGACATAATTGATGTGCCAGGATACTTGTGTGTCACTATCGTGAAAAACCCTAAATCATTTAAATGCCATATCTTCTTTAGGTCTTTGCTTGTAAACAAAAATTTATAAACAGTATTTGGGAATGTGCATTGCTCTCTCCAAACTACTTCCTGATGTTAGGGAGCACTGTTTTAGGGATCCTAAGAAGACCAAGAAATCCTGGCTGTATTGGTCTGTAAATGTATATATAGTCTCAGCTGTTTAGGGATGTTGGATCACCTGGGTCAGTGCTTCAGGGGTTCTTGCTTCATCAAAACAAATAACTATGGAAGGAATACACAGCTTTTAATTTTCTGTGGAAACACAAGCAAAAACTCTTTTCTCAAGTAACCTGTCCTTATATTTAAATTAAAAGTCAAAGCACTTTTAAAATATATAAGTTGGGTTAATTTAGCAGCATTTATAATCAAGTGTATTTTAGCAGTTGTTGTTCCTTCTTTAGCAACTGAACAACTGAAAGACAACACAATAGCATACAGTATCCAGACTCTGTATATTTTCCACATTTATGTGGCCTTTATTACTTAATATCTTTTAATTTCACTTTGTATTTTTCAAAGACAGGGTTTCTCTATGTACTTTGGCTACCCTTAAACTCCCTCTATATACACTAGGCTGGCCTTGAAATCACAGAGATCCGGTTGCCTCTGCCTCCTGAGTGCTGGGATTAAAGGCATGTGCCACGACACCCAACTTCTCTCTCTGTCTTTGTCTCTCTGTCTCTGTCTCTCTCTCTCCACTATTGTGTTTCTTTTTCTCCCCCAAGCCTACATATATTTTAAAAATACTATAAACCTTTTAGAAGTTTTACTTCCTCTGAATCTACCTCTACTGCAACTCTTTATGTTTTCCTGGCCACGTGTCTTTTATCTGCTAAAGAACATTGCCAAAGTTAAAGCAGCAGCTGCTTTAGCCACTGGATTTCTAACATGGTGGGCTTAATTTTACTGCCACAACTGGAATAGCAAATCTCTGCACATCTCTAACAAAACAGAACCCACCCAAGAAAAAGCTGCTACCAAGAAGCTGTGCTTGCCTCTGTTCATTTGTTTCTAAAATCCTGTTTAACTTTTTGTTAGATTTACGTGGAAATTCTTGCAACCAACCTTGGGCACCTTTATGTAATGAGCATTCTTTCTTCTAGCCTGCTTCCAGAGCTGTGTCAACCCCAAATAATACACACAGACCCTATTAGTTACAATGCTGTTGACCAATGTCCAGGGCTTCTCATTTGTCTTAAGTATTGACCCATGACTACTAGTACATTTCTCTATAAGTTCTACTCTTACCAAGGATGCAAGCCTCATATGTACTGTCTTCCTGGGATCCCATGGGGATTCTCTACTCTTGACTGTGTTTCCCAGAATCCTTCTCAACTCTGAATCCCACCTATCTTTCTTCCCTATTGGCCAACAGTGTTGTATTTATCAACCAATAAGACAAACACATACACAGAAGAATTTCCCCCTCAGTAGACTAGTGGCCAATCTTTTTCTATGACTTCCTTTACCTACTAATCTGTTTTGGCATACACATCAAAGTAATTATTATCTTTTGAGAAAGAGTATTTTATACTTTATAGTGTATATTTTAATACCCTTTACATAGGGTTTATTTTTATCCTAAGACACAAAAGGCAGGAGCAGTAGGATCTCTTGTATTCCATGCAACCTTTGCCTCAATGACACATTCCAGGCTAGATGGAGCTACACAGAAAAAACTCCCTAAGTACTCAATATGCATTAATGGATGTATATATTATACATATAAGTATTTTTCCTATTCTTTCCACTCCTTATCCACTTTGTAGCCATTCAACTTCTGTTTCTTTTCTCTTTCATAAAATTAAATAGGTGAATACATGAAGAAATGCTACCTCATACATACAGAATATAATATGGAGTCTATTTAAGCCTACTATTTTTGACATGATTAATGGACTACACCAGTCTCTGATTATTTTACCCAGCTGTGGAAACTGTGAGAGTCTGCTAATAGTAATGCATGCATTTAATCCCAGCACATCAGAGGCAATGGTAGGCAGATCTCTGAGGTCAAAGCCTGCCCAGCTTTGGGTTCCATGACACTCCAGGATCTGCAGAGAAATTTTGTCTCAGAGTGGGAAATTCATTACTTGATCTGTTAATATCAGCAGCAGCTTTTCCAGAGGAACTAGGTTCAATTCCCAGGACCCAATATGCACTTCAAACTCTCAGTAACACTAGCTCCATATGATCAGACAAACTTGCCCAGGCATACACACAAACAAACTTCAATGAACATAAAAATAAATCACTAGCCGGTGATTGGTTGTACATGCCTTTAATCCCAGCACTCAGGAGGCAGAGGCAGCTGGATCTCTGTGAGTTCCAAGCTAGACTGGTCTACATAGCAAGTTCCAGGACAGGCTCTAAAGCAATACAGAGAAACCCTGTATCCAAAAACAAAACAACAACAACAAAAAAGAGTTTTAAAAATGTGTAATGCAGCTGGAGGAATAGAAGTAAATGTGTAAGGAACACAAAAAATCCTGATGGTTCACAAAATTGAACTTAGCGTCTGTTCTTTATTCTATGGCTGATTCTCTGTCTGGGATGAATAGACATTTGTGTGTTGTTTTTCTCCAGGAAAAGTTTTGTCACAAATCAAGATCTCTCAGTGGGGTATTATTTACCACATACAACAAAACATTATGAAATGAACTGCAGAAGCAAGCCTCCCGATCAGACCTGGTGACACACACAGCTTTAATGCTACCACTGGGGAGGTAGAGGAAGATGGATCTCTGTGAGTCCTGGGACGGCTTGTTCTGACAAAAGAGTTCAAGTACAAACAGGAATACAAAAGGAATAATGGTTTAAAAATGAATAAAGGAAAGAAAAGTAGATTTTATTTTGAAATTTAAAAATGAAGTACAGAGCTAAAGGGATATTGTCAAAACATGGAACACAAATAACTGAGCAAATATTTTGGACAGTATTAAACAGGCGTGCATGGTGGATAACTGCTTTAGTCCCAGAGCTCAGGAGGTAGAGAAAGCAGAATGTTTGTGACAGTCAACACAGGCTGATGTACAAAAATATCTCTAGGACAGCCAGGTCTGTTTGTAGAGAGTCTTTGTCTCAAAAAATAAAAAATAAAAAACAAGTAATAGGATGGGCAATGATGGTTCTCAACTTTAGTTGCAGCACTCAACAGGCAGAGGCAGGGACATCTCTGAGTTTGAGGCCATCCTGTAGCACCAAGGGGGTCCAATGACAGCTAGGACATTTATACAGAAAAACATTATCTCAAATGAGGAAATAGGAAATAAATAAATAAATAAATGAAAGAAGGAAGGAAGAAAAGAAAGAAATTTGAATAAGAGCACATTTTTTAAATTGGTAGAAGAAAATATTTTATATCTTATGTAATTAACATATGATCTAATAATAGGCAATGAATTTTTAAAATTGTATGAAACAGTCTCACTATGTGGACCACTCAGACCTGAAACTAGTACAGATTAGCCTGCCTCAATCTGCAAAATCCTGGGATGAATGGATTGCATTTTAAAGCCCAGATTAAAAAGAGTTTTAAACAATTAAGTACGTTCCTGGGAATGTGTCTGCCTTGAGTGGATGGGGGTGCTAAGGCTACAGAAGGGTTTTAGAGCCATTTTTGCTTGTTTTGCTCAAAAAGTACTGCATTTAATGAAAAAGATGACTGAAACTATGGGATATCTTTACAGCACATAAGCTACCAAAAGAAGTTCACATAGCCAGGCGTTGGTGGCACACGGCTTTAATCCCAGCACTCAGGAGGCAGATGCAGGCTGATCTTTGTGAGTTCAAGGCCAGGCTGGTCTACAGAGTGAGTTTCAGGGCAGCCTTCAAGCAATACAGAGAAACCCTGTCTCTAAAAAAAACCAAAAGAAAGAAGGAGCAGGAGCAGGAGGAGGAGGTTGAGGAGGAGGAGGAGGAAGATGAGGAGGAGGAGGAGGAGGAGGAGAAGGACCAGGAGGAAGAGCAACAGAAGAAGAAGTTCACATTTACCCAGACATTTATAACAGACCTATAATCTCAACACTCAGGAAGCAGGAGGAATAAGGCGGGCCAGCCTAGGCAGCATATGGAAACACTGGTTCAACTCAATATATATGTATATTATTATTATCTTATAGATCACCAAAATGGAAAATATTGATCTAAGAAAAGAAAACTCCCAGAGGAACTTCTAACTCCTGTCCAACACTCAGGAGCTATTATACCAGCATTAATGGGACAAAAGTAGTGAGTTTTAAAAAAATGTTCATCCATCATTGTCGAAAGATTATTAGAACAAGTGCAAATAAAAAAAAAACCAAAGGATCCTGGTTGGGTGGAAGCTTCTGTTTGTTACCCCTACACTTTGAAAGGAGGAGTGACAAGAACTCAAAGGTAGCCCCACCCACAGAAAAGAAAAAATTCATCAAAACTCAGCCAGGGCACAATGAAATCATCAGGTAAAAATTGTCTAAACTGCAGTGAACCGCTGACTCTACCCATAGACCAAAACAAGAATATGACCTTTAGTACTAAAGACAAAGGGGCACCCAATCCCTTAGGCCCACAATGCCCCGGCCCTTGACTGCATGGTCACCTGTTCCTTGCAATGGAGTTTATTTGGGGATAAGACCAAGAGTTCTTGTTCCAGGAGTGAGAGTAGCTGTGTGGAATCAGGAAGTAACTCCGAGTCTAGGAGTCCCCTGAACACACTTAGACATGGGATTTAGAGGAATGGAGCTGGGTCTGACCTGAATGCCTTCTCCCTGAGAACTGGTTTGCAAAGTATTGACAGGTGCCATGCAAGCTGCCGAGGGAGAAAAGCAGTCAACAGTCCTACTCAGAGGTGAAATCACTGATCATAGCAATACTCAGCTTTTATTTTTATTTTATTTTATTGGTTTTTCGAGACAGGGTTTCTCTGTGGCTTTGGAGGCTGTCCTGGAACTCGCTTGGTAGTCCAGGTTGGTCTCGAACTTACAGAGATCCGCCTGCCTCTGCCTCCCGAGTGCTGGGGTTAAAGGCGTGCGCCACCAACGCCCGGCAATACTCAGCTTTTAAATACTCCTTCCTGTAACACGGTTCTCACTCATGGGTTCTGGCCTTTTGTGTGTGGGGGGGTCAAATGACAATTTGATGGGAGTCAACTAAGACCATCAGAAAACAAAGGTATTTATGTTATAATTCAAGACAGTAGCAAATTGACACTTATGAAGCAGCAACAAAATGAGTTTTATGGTTGGGGTTCTCCAAAACATGAGAAATGGTAACAGTATTGCAGCGTTAGGAAGGCTGAGAACCACTGTTCCAGATGGAAACCTTCTATCCTGAGGGAAACTCATGGCAGAGAATGTGAAACGGGAGGTGAGACAGCAGGATGCCCACCGGGAATTAGAAAGGGAGGTGACCAGAGTGGGAGTGCATGACTTTCATCACAACACGAAGACCATTTCTGTTGAGTTTGAGGCTCTCCTGCCTGACATAGCCTATTCCCGGGCAGCCAGAGCTATACAGTGAGAGCCTGTATACATACATGCTCCCTGGAAGAAGCAGGAAATACCTGAGAACCAGGAAAGTACACTGTTGTGGAATATTTGTTTAACTGTGTAAAGATGTCTTTCACAGGTTTAAGTATCCAGTTCCAGGCATGTCAGAGATGTACAGTGAGACTCTGTCTCACAAAACAAGGGGGAGAGATGAATGGAAGAGTTGGGTATTTGAAGGAGAGGTGAAAGTTCCAAGCCTGTAGATATGTTGCAGTTTTATTTGTCTGCCTAGGGCACTTATTTGATTAGTCTAATAAAAAGGTGAACAGCCAATAGCAAGGGAGGAGGTATAGCTAGGGCAGGGAGAATATGTAGTAGTAGGAGATTAGGCTCTGAAGAACAAAGATAAACATGTTTCAGAAGTGGAGGAAATGCAGAAGTTAAAAAAGCCCCAAAAGCAAAACACAGATGAACAGAGACAGGTTAAATGAAGAGAGTTGTTGGAACAAGCATAAGCTAAAGCCAAGCATTCATAATTAATAATAAGTCTGTGTGTCTTTATCTGTGAGCTGATTGGTCTCACAAAGAAAATTGCAGCTACAGGACATTCTCCAACTTGTCATGAACTATCTGTGGGCTATGCAGTGCGCTCCAGGTTTTCAGCTGTCATGAGCTAGGCTTAGGCGACATAACTATCTTTGGGATTTGAGTGATTTGTGCTCCTCTAAGAAAACCTTTCACCCATACTTTGATGCACATCCCCAAGAGAAATCATTGTCAAATCAGCCTAGCCTTTGGTGATTCCTGTACTTTAGTCATCTCCCCCTACCTAGGGTGAGGAAACATTTGTTCACATCTCCTCAGGAATAGTTGTCACATAACACAATCATGGCACACATCCCAATGGATGCAACTGTGACTCTTAAATCTTAGGTGAACCAAACAGTCATAATTGGGTGTAAGGTCTGGGAAATAGGAGGGAATTGTTGCCTGGGTACTGTAAACCTAACTATTACCTGAAGCTGCTGAGTTCATGAACCCTAAGAGAATGAATTGCTGCCACTTTCCTAAACCAGTAGAATGACTAACTGCAATTTAAATCTTTATACTCCCCAAAAAGTTTAGCATTTACCTCTCAATCATTTTGAAACAAATAGAGACCACTACAGAAAAAGTCAGATATGAAGTAATCATATAGTATCCAGCTACAACTGACCCATCTATAACACAAGTCCTGCTCCCAAGGTCCAGGGAACATTGCAGCCTGAGACCATTAGTGAATGCCACAGTGTTCAAAATGTAGATAAAAAGGGACCATGGAGTGCCCAGCTCAATAAATATATGACACACATTTAAAACATAGAATTGAATTTAATGGCACATTTCTGTGATTAATAAAATTCAACAAAATACAATATACTATACACAATAAAAACCAGCCAGGACAAGATTTAGCAATTATATAATCTATGAAACCCCAATTCGGAATGACATGACATTAACCTCTTGAGGAAGCCCACAAATGGGGACTTGGTAGAACTCTGCCCAATATGATCAGCAAGAAAATCACCTATTCCCAGCCACTTAACTGCTGGTCCTAGAAATCCAAGACCTTATTTACATGGTCTCCAAATAAAATTGGAACATTAACGGCCAAAGGTTAACAATGAATGGAGCAGAGTTATAAAAGCAGCCAATAACCACATGAAGGAGGCTAAGTGCATGAATAAAAGCCAGGACTTCACCTGGGGATTCTCAGTTCTAAAAAGGTAACAACCCCCAACACTCATATAAAGATAGAGAAATGTCCTGAGCCCACCTTTTTACTATGCCACCTCTAATTTTTGTAGCAATGTCTTCCCAAAAACCAAACAGTTCCTAGAAATAGTCTCTGGGTGAGTGGGCCTCGACAAAGTAAGGGAACAGCACACTTGGGAAATAATACGTTATCTAGGGAGATGTTGATTCTCTAGAGGCCGTAAACCAAGAAGTAGTCAGGAAATGCAGGTTGCTGTGAGTATCATCTCCATGCAGGACGTTGGCTGTGGCTGCAGCCTTCACCTTTGGTGGTAGCTTGAAGCTGCAGCTGAATCTGCTAGGGGAAGAGGTACAAGAGCTTTGGCTCATACTGGATTTTATCACTGGAGCTGACTCTGTTGTGTCTTGAAATGTTACTGATTGAACTAGGTCTGTAGGTTTTCTTGATAGAAATGGACCAGTGGTTCCTGTATTGGGGTCTTGGCCAACTAGTCCCATATGCTGAATTTCCCCCAGAGCCTGATCAAGATGAGGGAATCGCTGAGGCAATTATTAGAGGTGTTGGTTTCAGGAAGATAGCTAACTACTGATAGGCCTGATCACTCAGGACCATCAGTGACAGGGACATTGATGGAGACATGAACACTTGTTCTCATGCACTGACAGCTGACTTCTCCTCCTTGATTCCATGGCAATTTGAGATGTTCTTGTGGATGTTCCTAAATCACACCTGGTAGAAAATAGGGAAAGCGGCATCGCACACTGCTCTGTGCCCAGATGTGATGCTTCCAGGCTGTGGTTGAGTTGGGGAATGGAGCCCAAATGGATTTGCCTGGAGACTTGGACTCTACATTGGCAGAGACAAGGACAGATATGTTACCATGGCGATTGTTTGACCGAGAAGCAGCTTTAGAGTTTCTCGGGCTGTCCTTCTTGAGCAGTCTGTGACTTCTTCAGTTTGTACCTTGCACGATGGTTCTTAAACCAGTTCTGGAAAGACAAAGAAGATGTTAGAAGAAGACTGGTGTGCCTAGTTGAACATGCTGTATGGAAACCGTCTCTAGCAACTACCCACATAAACACAGATGTCTTGGGGCTTAGAAAGAAGACTGGAAGGTAGAATGCTTTATGATCTGACATAAAAGGACTAGGGAATCCTTAGCTAGGATGTTTGGGGTTTTACAACGGTCCCTTATGTCTGGGTCCCTGACACTCTGCCAAAATGATAATGTAGCTCCATAATGGTACCCAGATTGAAAAAGAATAACCAGGCACAACAATGGATACACATAGGTCCACTATCCACAGTTGTCCCATGCTGCTCCAAGCACTGAGGAATCACTAAGGGTCAATGGGACTCTGATAATTGTACAGGTACCACAGCTAGTTTTGCTTAGTGAGTAAGGGACAAGAGCAATACAGACCTTGATCTCTTGCTCGGTCACACCAACCATTAGTGCCAGTTCCTTGCGTTGATCAAAGCTTGGGTTCATGCATTGATCAAAATGTTCTTGGAGGAGTAGCTTTTGTTCCTTGGTGTACACAGTGCGTTCCTTCCGTTGCTTCCTTGGAACTGCATTGCAAACTTGCTTGTCACCATATTGATAGGAAGGAAACATAGAGCCTAAGGAACACTTGCAAGCAGAATTCACTGAGGAGCTTGAGAGCATCTGGTGATTAGGGTGTGTTGACCTGGTTCCCAATGTTGGGCTACCTTGATGTACAGGGAGTCTTGGTTCTGGTGGTGGTACTGAGGTCAATTGTGGACAGAGGCTACTTTTAGAATCTAACAGCCATTTAAAAGTTGTTTGTAGTAGCTCTTCTTGAAGACTTTGTGATTTTTGAAGACTCTGTTTGCTTACATGGGATGGATGATTGGAGGGGCTTGGTTGCATTGGAGCTCCTGAGTGCTTTAGGGGACTTTGAGACATATGCAGACTTGATTTCTTTTCAGGATCATCAGGCACCTGGACACCTGTTTCCAAGTGTGCATTTGAAGACACTTGTAAATCTGGATGCAATTGGTGCCCTAAGTTTCTTGAACTGACTGGATCTTTCTGGAGACCCAGTGGATGGGGAAGCATACTAGGGTGTGATCCTACTGAAGTGCTGTACTCTACTGGGCAACCTAGGAGAAAGAAAATAGAAGAGTTCCATAATCCTCAGGTTTCACTCAAGTCTTCCCAGCATTTGCAAATTTGTTCCAAACTTGCTGTGCACCAGGGATGGTACATTTTCTCTCTGCCTGTCATACTGTTTCCTCAGGCTCTAAGTTTTCTAAACAGTGGAATAAACATACAAACAGCTCTTGTGTTAATAAGACTGTCAGCCCAGGGAGGCTGGTAATGAAGAGGAATCTCACCCAGATTATAGACATCCCAGTCCTTCTGTTCTTTTCTTGGTACACTCTGTCTTTAACCAAGGAGTAAAGGGACCATGGGGCAGGAAATCACAGGTGTCTCTACCTAAAGTTCACCGTTAACACAGGAGCCTTTTGGCCAGTTCACTCTGGATGTCAGCAGTCTCTCCCATAATGACTAGATTCTCCCAAATGAGGGAAGCTCTACTTCAAAAACTTGACCTTAAAATGTCTTATCTATCCATCCCTACCAGTCTCTTCACCCATTATCCTCTCATATCCAGCAGACCCTCCCACATTGTGGCCCCAGCCCTGAGGATCCACTTGAGGACTTCTTTTTATATTGGGCAGAAAACTAAATGCCAGACTCCTAAGGACTTAAAAACTAACAGGACCTTGGCCACAACAAGGGACTGGTGCCCTCTTTGGACTGCAGTCCAGGAGTAAACTGGCCTCCCCTTGCTGCTGTCCTGATCAGGAGGTTTGACTCTTCTTAGCTTGCTTCCCAGGGATCTTCTGCTTTCCTCCCTATTGCTGTCATTCCCTCTTTCTTTCTCCCTTCCTTGCTTTCCTACTTTCTCTTGTTAGGTCTCTCATTTTTCCTTGCTTGCTGGCTAGCTTATTGCTTTCCTACTTTCTTCATTTATTTTTCTTTGTTTAACTGACACATGTGCTTTCTATATAGCACCTGTTGGCTCATTTCTCTCTCTACAGATTAGGCTGAATTCAAACTCAGAGATTACACATTCTCTCTAACGTTGTGATGAGATTGGAAACCCCATTTTGATATTGGAGAGAGTGATCAGCCTTACATCTTCCCTTCTTGTTTGTCACACGTTCAACAATGGAGACAACACCCAGTCATTCTACCTGAGTCACCTAGAGCCTCACTTTGGTCCCACAATTATATGATTTACCAAGTACACACAGTTGCCCCCAATCTCCTGCCTAGTGCTAAAGGCATAGGCCTGATGGTGGCTAAATGGGTTTTCAGTAGACAAGGTTGTTCTCTTTGAGTCAGGAACTAAATGGAATTTAATCAGTACCAAAGAAACATCAGTTTGCTTCCCAATGTCCGGCCACTCAAAGCTGTATAAATAGGTAACATCCATCTGACCCTTTACTTGTTCAGGAAGTCTGTCTCAGGGACGGCCCCTGTTTACTGGGCCAAGTTCCAGGATGCTTTCTGGATAGCTACAGGTAATTTAATTTACATTCTAAATTGAATGCAAATTTAACCAAGCAGGCACAGGTGAAGCTCATGCGAGGTTTACAGAGTCACAATTGAGTGAAAGTGAACAAGTTACAAATTGTTTGCCTTTACCTGTTCAGCCAATTTTTGTGATACACAGGAGAGTTATTACTGGCTTTTGAGAAAAATATTGTATATAATATATTTTAATAACCTTGGCATAGGGTCTAATTTTCATCGTAAACCACAAAAGGCAGGGCCAGTGGGATCTGTTTGACTTTCTGGTTACACATATGTACACAACACTTTCTAGGACAGCTGGAACTACACAGAAAAAATGTCCCTAAATACTTAAGTGTGCATTTATGAATACACACACACACACACATACAATTTCATATTCTTTCCACTCCCCACCTCTTCCCAAGTTGTGGCTATGCATCCTCAAGGTTTTCTCTTTCATAAAAATAGATAAATAGGTAAGTATGAATTAATGCAACATATATACACACATAAAATAATATAGAATGTATTTAAGTAAACTATTGACTACTCTATACTGTGGTAAATTTTTCCAGTTTATCAACCTGTAAGGGCCAGGTGATAGTGATCCATGTCTCTATTGTAAACACTCTGGAGGCAGAGGTAGGCTGATCTCTGGGTTTTAAGCCAGTCTTGTATGAGAGTGAGTTCCAGGATATTCTGGGATACACAGAGAAACTCTGTCTCTGGGGAGGGGAAACAATATTTGGTCTGTGAAGAGCACCAACTGCTCTTGCAGAGGACCTGAGTTCAATCCCAGCACCCAAAATTAATCCCACAACTGTTAATAACTGTAGTTCCTCTGGTCAGGCACCATCACCCAGACATACACACAAGCAGAATACCAATGCACATAAAATAAATCTTTTAAAAACAGGTAAAAATAAACCTGGAAGGAATCTTAACAAAATTCATGGTTCACAAAATTGAACTCCAGGTGTTTCAGTTATTTTTTTTTTTTCAGTCATTGGTTCTGTATCTGGGGTGAGAAGATATTTGTTGCATCTCTACAGAAAAAGTTTTGTCACAGAGCATGAACTGACAGTGAAGAAATATCTATAAAACACATCAGGAAAAATCTAAATGAGCCACAAGGACAAGCATCCCTAAGAGGGTGTGGCAACATGTAGCCTTAATGCTTACACTTGGGACACAGAGGCAGGTGTATCTCTCAGTTCTAGGACAGCCTGGATTACCAGGCTGTTCAACCGGGTCTATGAGAACACAAAGAATGCCTATCCCCCCCCCCCCAAAATATACCTACACCATATTTAGCAATAATGTCAATACAAATTAAAACTACTTCGAGGTTTTATGTTACCCAGTAAGAGTAGCTAAGATCAATAAAACAAGGAAATCTCATGCTGGTAAAGATGTGGGCTAAGAGGAACACTTCTTGTTTGGGGGAGAGTAAATTGATCCAGCCACTATAGAAACAATGTGGATATTCCTGAAAAGATGACATAACATAGCTTGTGTTACAGGCTCACAAGGCTTAACTTTATTAACAGTCTCAGGATGTCACTGTGCAAGCAGATGTTCCACACCACACACACACCACACACACACACACACACACACACACACACACACACACACACACACACACCCATGCAATGACAACCAAAAGCCTATGAATGTGAAAAAGATCAAGATCAAGCGGTGGTATAAGGGAGGGATTTTGAGAGAGGAAAGGAAATTGGGGGATGATATTATTATAATCTAGAAAGTAAGAGAAAAAATATCCAGGAGTTGAGCTGTAGCACAGTGGTAACACATATGGATTGGACACATAATACCCAGTGTTCAGTGGGTATTATGTTTCAGCCTTCTGAAATGAACAAAGAAAAACACCACTTGGAAGTGTGCATAATGAAAGTGCAGCATTAGAAATGACTACAGAGGGGCCGAGTGTTGGAGCCCCAGAGACCTTTAAGTTGTAGCAGAACTAAGTGGCAGTTTGAATTGAAACAATTTGAATTGAAAAGTTATTATGAACAAACTGGTCATGCATACATTGGTTCCTGGAACAGGCTAAACATAAGGTGTTCTATAAGAAATATTTCCTCCTGTACCTGGGCCCGGTACTTTCCACTGCCCCTGTCCTAATCCCCTGCCCTGCCTAAACTGCTTTATAAAAATGAAACCTTGCTAGCTAATAAACGAAGCCTTGACGCAACTCAGACTGACTCTTTCTTTACGCGCTTGGCTTCCACTTCTCTCTCCCCCCTGTTTGACTCCTACAGGTGACACCCACTCGAGACCTACTAAATAACCTGGCCTGCTGGACGGGTCAGCCGAGAGATGCCTCAGAGGCTAAGAGCACTGGCTGCTCTTCTAGAGGTCCTGAGTTCAATTCCCAGCCACACCATGACAACTCAAAAACCACCTATAATGAGGTCTAGTGCCTTCGTCTGGTTCCAAGCATAAATGCAGGAAGAACACTGGGTAAACGAATAAAAAGATAAATAAATCTAAAATAAGAAAGGGCTGCAGAAAGATGGGTACAAGGAAGGCAGGAAGAGATTAGATGGGATGAAGGAACCAAGAGGAAGAGGAGGCACAGGGGAAGAATCTGTCCTGACTAAATATGAAAATACCATATGGAGTGGCTGTAGACATGGCTCAGGGGTAAACAGCACTGAATGCTCTTCCAGAGAACACGGGTTCAATTCCTAGAATCTACATGGCAACTCATGTCTGGCTGTAACTTCAGTTCCAGGGTATCTGACACCTTCACACCAATGCACATAAAATAAATTTAAGCAAATAAAAGAAGAAAAGAAACTACCATAATGAAAATATTACTTTGTATTCTTGTATTGAAACAACCTGTGACTATATAGCCCTTTCTGTCTTGGAGATATCTATGTACACAGGCTGTCCTTGAACTCAGAGATCTTTGTGCCTCTGCCTCCCAAATCCTGAAATTAAAGCTGAGACCACACCCAGATCTTTTTTTCAGTAACTCACTAATTCCAACTAGGCTGTCTATATGTTAATGGTATACACTAAATTATTATGAACATAGTTTAACCATAAAATAATGTCATAGGGTATATGAAGGACATTAGTGGACATATGACACTATATAGAAAGATTCTGTAAAACCAAATATAGTTTTCTATGGTGTACTACTGGGTAAATAAAGGCAGTTGAAAGCAGGAGGATTAGGAGTTCAAGGTCACCCTCAGTTTCAGAGTGAGTTTGTGGCACATGAGACCTTTCAAAAGAAAGCAAATGAAAAAAAAGAACTCACTCATATATGGATTTTAGACATGGATCAGGGCAGTGCCAGCCTACAATCCCACTGCCAGAGAGTCTGGAAAACAGAACCTTAATCCAGTGACTGATGGAACTAGAGCCAGACACCCACAACTAAACACTGAACTGAACTGGCATCCAGTGACAGAGAGGGAGGACTGATGAGCAAAGGGGTCAAGACTGGGCTAGTTTAACCCACAGAAACAGATAACCTGAACAACAGGGAGATCTTAGACCCCAGACTGATGTCTGGGAGGCCAGCATGGGACTGATCCAGACCCCCTGAATATGGGTGTCTGTGAGAAGGCCTAGGCAATCTATGGGGCTTTGGGTAGTAGATCAGTATTTATCCCTAGCATACAAGTGAACTTTGGGTGCCCATCCCACAATGAGGGATGCTGACTCAGCCTGGACTCTTTGGGGAGGGCCTAGGACCTGCCATGAATGAAATGACAGACTGTGGAGATTCCCCATGCAGTGCCTCACCCTCCCTGGGGAATGGAGTGGGGATTGGGTAGGGGGCTGGGGAGCCTGGTGAGGGGCTGAGGGGGAGGGGAGGGAGCCGGAGCTGGGATTGACATGTGAAGCAAGGTTGTTTCTAATTTACATAAAAAAGAAAAAAATATTTTAAAAGGAAAAACCATATAATCTAATGCAATAATAAAACATGTCATTAAAATAAAATGTTTATTATGAATACAAAATCCCACCTCCACATCTGTCTGCAGGCCAGAAGAGGGCACCAGATCTCATTATATATGGTTGTGAACCACCATGTGGTTGCTGGGAATTGAACTCAGGACCTCTAGAAGAGCAGTCAGTGCTCTTAACCTCTGAGCCATCTCTCCAGCCCTGAAGTGTTTATTTTTTATTAGTTTCTTTTTTATTGTTTGCTGAAAAATGCAGAGTCATTTCTACAAATGCAAGAATAAATACTTTAAATTGTGTAGTTTTTAAAAGAGTAGCTACTTAGCTGGGCAGTGGTGTCTTTAATACCAGCATTTGGGAGACAGAGGAACACAGATCGCCCTGAGATTGAGGCCAGCCTGGTCTACATAGTGAACTCCAGGACAGCCATGGCTACACAGAGAAACCCTGTCTTGATAAACAAAACAAAACAAAAATTAACTACTTGGTGGGATATTTGAGACAGTCTCATGGGGTTCCACCTCAAACTTAACTATATGAGGAGCATGAACCTTAAATTTCTGAATTCTCAGGTCTCTGCTGCCCAACCTCTGGGGTTACTCTTATACTATACCACATATATGACACAGGACTTAGAAGATGGAACCAGGACTGACCTGGAAGCCTCCTCCCTAAAATCTGGTTTTCAAAGGATTGAAAATTCTCTGCATGTTGTCCAGGGAGAAAAGCAATCCACAGTGCTACCCAGCTGTAAAGATACCGAGCAAAACAAGGCTCAGCTGTTATGTTATGTTACCTCTATCAGGGTTCTCAATCTGTGGGTTGTGGTCTTTTGGGGTGGTCAAAAACAATTTTACAGGCATTAACCAAGACCATGAGAAAATGAGATTATGAATCATAACAGTATCAAATCTACAAGGTATAAAGTAGCAACCGAAATAATTAGTGTTGGGGGGTCATCACAATATGAGCAACAGTATTAAAGGTTCACATCATTAGTGAGGTTGAGAACCACTGAGCTAGAAAAAAACCTCCTAATATGTGGGAAATCATGACAAAGAATGTTAAGAGAGATGAGATAACAGGATTTAAACAAGGAGTTAAAAGAAAGTGACAACCGTGTTGGTGCATGACTTTAATCCCAACAATCAAGACAGATTTCTGTTCAGTTTGAGGCTCTCCTGGTTCACATATCTACTTCCATGCCAGTCAGACCTATACAGACATAACCTGTCTCAAAAAACAAAGCAAAACAAACAAACAAGCAAAAAAACCCACAAAAAATGAGGGGAGAAGGGAATTGAACAGTAGGATATTTGAAAAAGGTGAAAGTTGCAAGCCTGTCGGCAAGTTCTGTGAGCTCAGTAAACAGACATCTCAGTGGTTCCCTAAGTCACTGAAACTAACCAGGTTCTGTAGGCTCAATCCTCCCTGAGGCACATAGAAGAAAACTATGGAAAGATGTGTTGCATTTGCTTAATTATGTAAAAAATGTGTTGCTATTTTACCTTGCCTGCTAAAGGCACTGTCCAATAGCAGGAAAGGATGTATAGAGGGAAATTCTGGGCAGGGAGAGTAAGTAGGAGGAGGAATTTAGGCTATGGAGAAGGAAGAAAAAGAGATGTCAGGGTGCAGACAGACAGACAGGCAGAGAGGAGACAGGAAACTAGGACATACAGAATAAAAGAGGTAACAATCCTGAGGCAAAAGATAGACGAATGGAAACAGGTGAGAGGAAAAGAGCTGTGGGCAGAAGCCTAAGCCAAAGCCAAACATTCATAATTAATAATAAGTCTCCATGTCTTTATTTGGGAGGTGGTTGGCTGCCCAAAGAGTGATGCTTCAGGACACTCTTCAACCTGTCAAGAACTTCCCGCAGGGTACGCAGTGCATTCCAGGGTTTCAGCTCTCAGGAGCTGTAGTGCTAGCTGAAGTGGACTTAGGCAACATAAGTGTCTTTTAGTTTTGAGTGATTTCTGCTTTTGTAAGAAACCTTCACCCTATTGTGAGTTTTCACCATAGAAGTCATTGGCAAATCAAGCTTGACTGTGGTGATACCTGTCCTTTTGTCATGTCTCCCTCCCTGGGGTAAGGAGACACTTTTTCACATCTCCTAAAGAATATTGTCACATAACAAAATCATGGCAAGACATTCCTAAAGATACATTAGACTCTTAAATCGTGGGAGAACCAAAGAAACATCTAATTGGACTTAAGTTCTGGGCAATAGGAGGGAATTGAAGCCTGGTTATTGTAAACCTAAACTTTGACCTGAGGTTGCTAAGTTCATGGACCCTAGAAGAACCTATTGCTGACACTTTCCTAAAGCAGTAGAATGCCTAACTTCATTCTCAATCCTTATATCACTGCAACATGTAGCTTTTACCTCTCAGACGTTTTGAAACAAATGGAGACCACTACCGAAAACCACAACAATTTGAAATGCAGAGAAAAATTATTCAGAGTATCCAATCACAAGTGATGCATCTACAGCAGAATTGTCACCCAAGTTTCAGGGAAGATTGCAGACTGAGAATGTAATTAAGGCACAGGTGGTCAAGATGTGGATGATGAAATAACATGGAAATGGAGCACAATTTGTATATAACACATGCATACAAGAAAGAATTGAGTTTAATTGCCAATGTCTGTGAAAATTCGCCAGAATAAAATATGCAATACACAATAAAAACCAGTCAGCACAAGATTTAGCAAATAAACAAGCAATAAAAACACAGTTCCATGTGGCACAATAATGGGCACCTGAGGAGGCCCACACAAGTGGACCTGGTGGAGCTCTGGGAGATGTGATTAGCAGGAAAATCACCTGTGTCCATCCATTCTACTGCTTCTCCTAGAAACCCAAGCACTTACTCCCATGGCCACCAAATGAAAGTAGGGCTTTCTTGGCTAACCATTAACAAAGACTGGAACTGAGTCTATGAAAGCAGCCAATAACCATATGCAGTAGGTTAGAAGCTGCTGCATTCAGAAACATGAACCAAAATGAGGACATCTTGGGCAGGATCTTCAGGACTACGCAGGCACCAACACACAACCAGTTCTTATAGAAAGGTCCTGGGCCCACCTTTTTGCAATGCCATCTATTATTTGGACAAAATTGTTCCTAGTAATAAGCTTGAGATGTGTAGTGCTGGACAAAGTCAGGAAAACAGCATGCTTGGGAAATAATGCATTATTTTTATCTAGAGAGATTTTGCATCTATAGAGGCCTCGAACCCAGAAAGGTTCTGGGAATGCAGGTATGCTGTAAGCATCATCTCCATGTAGGTCTGGGACTGTGGCTGCAGGTGGAATTTGAGCTGCATATGGATCTACAAGGGGGAGAGATACTAGAGCTTTGGCTGGGACTAGATTTTATTATTGGATCTGAGTCCATTGTGTCTTGAAAGGCTACAGTTTGAAGAGTATCTTTTCTAGAAGGAAATGGACCAGCTGTTGTTCTTGCTGGGGCTTGGCCAGCCAGCACCATCCCCATAATTTGCCCAGGCCTGATGAAGACAGAGGAAGGTCTGTGGTGATGTTAGAGGGTCTGGCTTCAGGAAGATAGCTAATATCTGAAAGTCCTGAGCACACAGGACAACCAGTGTCAGGGGCTTGGACAAGGACATCAGCGCTTGTTCTGATGCACTGAGACCTGGGTTCTCCTCAGT
>NW_024429216.1:5387988-5489544 GCF_017639785.1 Mesocricetus auratus | reverse complement strand
GGCATATATCTAAAAGATGCCCATTCATACAACATAGATGTCTGTTCCACTATGTTCATAGCAGCATTATTTGTAATAGCCAGAACTTCGAAGCAACCTAGATGTCCCTAAACCGAAAGAGTGGATAGAGAAAATGTGGTATATTCACACGATGGAGTACTATTCAACAGAAAAAAGCCAATGGAATCCTGAGATTCGCAGGCAAATGGATGACACTAGAAGAAACCATCCTGAGTGAGGTAACGCAGTCACAAAAAGAGAAACATGGCATGTACTCTCTCATATATGGATTTTAGACATAGATCTGGGGACTGCCAGCCTACAATCCCATGGCCAGAGAGTCTGGGAAACAGAAACTTCATTCAGTGGCTGATCGAAGAAGAGGCAGACACACTTGGTTAAGTACTGAGCTGAACTCAAGAAAGCCAGTAACAGAGAGGGAGGACTGATGACCAAAGGGATTAAGATGTTTAACCCCCAGAAACATCTGACCTGACAAAGGTTAACTCTTGAATCCCAGGCATCATCCTGGGAATCCAGCATGGGACTGATCAAGACCCCCTGAATGTGGGTGTCAGTGAGGAGGCCTAGGTAATCTATTGAGCCTTGGACAGCAGATCAGTACTCATCCTGAGTATACACTCAGACTTTGGACTCCCATCCAACAATGTGAGATGCACTCTCACACTAAAATCTTGGGGTGGGTCTAGGCCCTGCCCTGGGTGAAATGAGACTATGGACACCCCCATTGAAGGCCTCATCCTCCCTGGGGAAATGAGGGGATAATGGGGGGCTGGAGGGAGGGCCCGGGAGGAGGGGTGGAAAGGGAGAGGGACCTGGAACTCACTTGTGAAGCAACCTTGTTTCTTATCTAAATTTAAACTGAAAAATAAATAAAAAAATTATGCATTCCTTTTAGATTAAAAAAAAGAAACATAAGATAAAATAAAACAAGTCATTTTTCCTAAAAGAAAAACATGTTATTACATGTGTTTTTCTGCATGCATTTGGTTCCATAGCCTGCCCAGAGTACATTTGTAGAAGTAAGAAAACAAACTGTATGTTTTCCCCTTCCATCCTATGGACCATGGAAATAAAACTCAGTTTCTCAATCTAGGTGACATGGACTTTTGCTGTGCCATTTTACAAGCATCAGAGCTCTGGGTTCTAAGGGTTATGTCTCCAGGAAAATCAATAAATGACACCAGTTTTCCATAGCTCAGGCTGATCTCATACCCATTGTATAACTAAGAATGACCATGAACTTCTGGTTCCCTACCTCAGACATGCTGAGATTACAGATGCTAATCCCTTGGGGGTGCCTTTTCCCTCCCCTTTAGATGCTACTGAGTACCTCAGGGGACATCCTGTCCTTTTTAGATAATTTTCTGATTTGTTTAAGGGCATTTTCTCATTCTTTTGGTTTTGGCTTTTCTAAGCAGGGTTTCTGTGTATTGTTTTGGAGGCTGTCCTGGAACTCACTCTGTATATCAGGCTGGCCTCAAACTCACAGAGATTTGGCTGCCTCTGCCTCCTGGGTGCTGGGGTTAAAGGTGTGCTTCACCAACGCCTGGCTTTCTCCTACTCCTTTAAAACTTGAGAGACACTAGTCCTACATCTGCTCTTCTTACGGTCCTGAGACAGGAGAGCAATTCTCTTCTATAAGATGTGACCCATGGTCTCTATTAATAAATACGTTTTTCAAAATTCCCCCTTTTTAGTTAGAGTATTGTGTATCCTAAACTGAACTTGAATGTGCTGTATAGTCAGTCCATGAAGACCTTGGATTTTTCAAATGAAACCTAAGAGCAACAACTCTTAACAGGGAGTGGTGACACACACCTTTAATCCCATCACTAGGGTAACAGAGGCATCAGGATTTCTGAGCTGGAGGGCCGCATATTAAACAACATCCAATACTACACTGAAAATCCCTATCCCATGAACAAAGAAAATAAAAATTTAAACTACTAGCCTTTAATCCCAGCACTCGGGAGGCAGAGGCAGGCAGATCTCTGTAAATTCGAGACCAGCCTGGTCTACAGAGCGAGTTCCAGGACAGCCTCCAAAGCCACAGAGAAACCCTGTCTCGAAAAACCAAAAAAAAAATTTTAAACTACTTGTGTGTGGTGGTACATGACTTCAAGCCCAGCAATAAGGAGGCAGAGGCAGCAGTTTTACACAACCTGTACAACCTAGTCTACACGGGGAGCACCAGGACACCCAGAACTTTATGGAATGACCTGACCTCAAAAAAGCAAACAAACAAAAAAAGCCTTCAGCAACTATCAATACAAATTACAATTACTTTGAGATTTTTAACTCTCTTGGAAATGCCAAAAAAAAAAAGAACAACAGCAGCTCAGGCTGGTAAAGATGTGGGAGAAATGATGACTTATTCATTGCTGTTGGTCCCACAGTATGATACAACCACACTCCACACCCCACAAAACCATTGAAACAGAAGCCTTACTGGACAACTTACCCTGGCCATCAGCAGGAACTCCTGTCTTCACCAGATCACTGCTGCTGCTGCCGTTTGAAACTCCAGTCCAAGGACACGGCCTTAAATGTATTTTCCTTTCAGGCCCCTCCCAGATCCTCCACATTTTTCCCATCATTCCCACAGACACTCCCACTCAATGGCCCCTCCAGGTGTAAGCTTCACCATATAGAGGCTTGGTATATTTGAGGATGGCTTTCATCATAGAGCAGATATAACCAATGCTGCTTTTGTGGGGACCTAAAATGCTAACATATTTTGCCACACCCTCTTACTTCTCCAATCTTGGGACTGAGCCCATTTAAAATGTGGTCTTCACTACTTGGTGACTCTCTTAGTTCAAGGATCACAACTCAGGCTGCCAAAGGTCATCATCCTATGCCTTCTGATTGCTGTCACCCTACCTTTTTCCTTTTTTTCAAAAACAGTTTCTCTGTGTAGCACTGGCAGTTCTAGAACTCACTGTACAAACCAGACTGTCCTCAAAATGAAAGATTTGCACTTATATTCCTCAGCCTCAGAAATAGCAGGGTTAAAGGTGTGTACCACAATGCCAGGTCCTTTTTTTGACACAGGGTTTGTCCTTACAGCCCTGGCTGTTCTCTGTCTCACTGTATAGACCAAGTTGGCCTCAACATCACAGAGATCTGTTTGCTTCTGCGTCCTTTGTGCTTGGATGAAAGGATTGCCCACCAAATTCACCCCTTAGTGATGGAGTAGGGCTGGCTAACAGTCTGCCTGTCACTCTTTTCATTCATGATGCTACCAGCACCCAGTGTCAGGCATAGGCAATCGAGAGCCTCCCTCTGCTCCCCCAGGTCCAGGATGTGTCAAGGTCCCATTTGCCCCCACTTTACTGTACACAGTCATCAAGGCTGATGCTGGCTTCTGTGCTTGCAGACTGGACATTCAATGGGTGTAGTACACAGCAAGTGATGCATTTTTGTGAGGGAATGAACTGCTTTCAGTCCACCCTGGGATCCCTCAGCTTGTGTCCCGGTGACCTTTGACTTGTGTGGAAACCTGCGTGAGGGCAGACCTCAGGTTAAAGGTCAACAACCAGGAAGTTTTCTTGACATTCACAGAGGATTAAAATGAACTACAGTAATGAATTATTGGAAAGTTAACAAAGCAATGCTTGGTGAAGCAGTGACAGAACTCTTTTCCAGCTTTGTGGGAAATCCTGGTGTAAATCCCCCATACTGGATAAAATATAAACAGAGGGTAAAATATAGTTTTCCTAATATTTTATTATAATCAATACATTAAAAATCACAGGCATCCAGGCTGAGGTGGCACATACCTTTAGTTCCAGAATGTGGGAGGAGGAAGAGGCATTTGTATCTTTGTGAGTGGGAGACCAGCTTGGGACTATAGAGCAATTCCAGGATGGTCATGAGTACACAGAGAATTTCTTTGTATGTGTGTGTGTGTGTGTGTGTGTGTGTGTGTTTTACACACTTTTATTTTGTGCATGTGTTCTGGACACATTCATTCTCAGGACATGTGGATGGAACCTGACAACATTTGCATGTTGCCATTACCCTTCAGTCATGAAGGCCTGGAAACACAGGTTAGGTTCATGTATTTGGTGGCAAATCGTTTACTAAAGAAGTTGTATCACAGAACTGTGATCATCCAATTGTTTTTATTTTCTCCCAAATTTTTGCCCCAATATTTTGTAATCTCTCAGAGGGAAGAACTAGACATGGGGTTTCTGTAGCTCAGGCAGGACTCATACAGTGTATGACTTCTGATTACTATGAACTTCTGATCCCCCTGCCTCACACACACTGAGATTTGAGGCCCATACCCCATGAGAGTGCCTTATCAAGCTCTTCAGCTGCTTAATTCAGTCCTAATTGGATATTTATTCAACTTCCTGTCTGGAAACCTGTGTGCAAGGTGATCATTTAATCCTGCTTCATTGCCATCTGGGAAAAAATTTGTCCTGCAGCTGCTCTTGATATACTCCAGGGAGACGGGAGAACAATAATGTTGTAGAATATATGATCAAACTTGTATCTAATGATACTTTTTCATGCATTCCTTTTTTTTCCAGAAAGAGTTTCTCTGAGTAGCCGTGGCTATCCTGTTACTCATTCTGTAGAACAAACAACTCAAAATCTGAGACATGCCTGTCTCTGCCTCCCGGGTGCTGGTATTAAAGGCGTGTCCCACCATTGCCCTGCAAAAATTTTAAGGCGAGGCCTCCTTTATCCTTAACTGGCCTTGAACTTTCTTTATATCTGATGGAGGAGTTGGGATTCACCATGAGCAGCATGGCCCACAGAACAAGGAAGTTCATGCTGATTATGTCCCTATCTTCCCACTGAACTACATATGCCTCATCCATTTGAATTTTGTTGTTTGCTAAGGCAAATTATCAGTTTATAGCTCATATAGTCCTGTTATTTGCAGTTGCTTTGATGAACCTCTGACAAGATAACATTAAAACTGTAAGCCTTGCTTTTTGTATTTTTCAATTTTTTTCTCCTGATTTTTTTCTTCATATGGAGTATCTTTGAATGCAAATGTGAAACAAATATGGCCTCCAGGCACTAAGAACTGACTGTTCCCCATGATGCCCCATTTAGGGGCTTTCCTGCGAATGAACATATTTTTGAAACATTATAGAAGGTATTCAA
This sequence comes from Mesocricetus auratus, assembly GCF_017639785.1. Lineage (NCBI taxonomy): Eukaryota > Metazoa > Chordata > Mammalia > Rodentia > Cricetidae > Mesocricetus > Mesocricetus auratus. Next base: position 5,484,393 of record NW_024429216.1, on the reverse strand, counting down.
ACTGGGCTTGGTGGCCTGGCCTTTAATCCTAGCACTTTGGAGACAAAGGCAGGTGAATCTCTGTGAGTTGTGGCAAGCATGGTCTACAGAGTGAGTTCCCAAAGAGCCAAGGCCATTACACAGAGAAACCCTGTGTCAAGAAACCAAAGGAAAAGTTAGGCACATGTAATGGATCGGCACACCAGCTTGGTGCAACAAGACTGTTTCGCCTGGTATTAAAAGACCCTTCAGTCTTTCTCTCAGGACCCTCTCCCCAAAGACCGCCAGGGAGCTGAGGTTCATTGCAAAACACAAGAGGATTTTTATTAAGCCAGCGTGGCGGGGTTCAGCTGCCTTCGAGAAAGAGTGAACCCCAAGCAGAAATTACAGCAAGTTTTTAGAGCTTGAAACCGCAAACGGGGTGGTGGGGGTGCAAGGGGAGTTTGGAAGTTGGTGCCAGACCTTCATAAATCACGAACGCTTGTGACTGTCTGACTGGCTCATTGTCTCAGGCAACGTCTGTGCCCTGGCTGATCTTTGTGACCCACCTGGAACCTTGAGGTTTGTGGAATGTTCCTAAGTCCCTGAGGACTGAGGTCTGGGAAATACTTTCAAGTCCTTGAGGGCCACCAGGGGAAGAAGTTTAAGTGTAGCTGCTCACGTCCAAGGATGGAACAGCTTAGGAAAACAAGCTTTTGGAGGGCTAGCTGTTGGGGCTCTTCAGCATTTGGCAGAAAGCAGATCAGGACTCACAGGCCAGGCTTCAGGCTCACCTACAAAGCTGACCCAAAGCCGGCTTAGGCTACAGAAAGAAGACCATGCCTCAAAAAGCAACAAAAACGTCAAATAACAGACAAATCTTCCCACAAGTCTCTAGGTTATCAAGAAACAGAAATAATCCTAAACTCTTCATGTTAGCCTGGTGTTGGTGGTTCACACCTTTAATCCCATCATCAGGAGGTAGAGTCAGGTGAGTTCTCTGTGAGTTCCAGGCCAGTGTGGTCTACAGAGCAAGTTCCAAGACAACCTCCAAAGCAATAAAAAGAAACCCTGCCCTGAAAAACAAAAACAAAAACAGACAAGAAACTTTTATTGTTATCAGAGGTTACATAAGGTACAGTCCTGGGAGCATGGTCCTTTAACCCCAGCTACTTGGGAAGCCGAGGTAGGAGAATTGCAATTTTGAGGCAGACTGGCTACAGAGTGACATTGAGATCAACCAGGGATAAGTTGTCAAAACCAAATCACAAGCTTCAAGATCTACAAGTCAACTGTTGTTTTGTTCTGTACTTTTTGCCAGTACATGTGTGTATACAAAATGTGCATGTTTAAAGTCCAAAGAGACCAGATGATGAACTCAGATGCCCAGCCATTGAGGAGCCGAATGAATTGTTGTGAGCCAGTCATTGGCAGCTACAAACTGTACCATGGTAAAGCAAGAATTTCTCTGACTCACTGAGCCATCTCTCCTGCCTTACCAAAGCAATCTTAGAGACTATGTTATGTTTTTGTTTGTTTGTTTTTGTTTTTTCTTTTCATGACAGGAGGTCTCTGTTTAGCTTTGGACCCTGTCCTGGCACTTACTCTGTAGACTAGATAGCCCTTGACCTCATATAAATTCACCCTCTTCTGCCTTCATAAGTTTTGGGATTGAAGGTGTACGCCACCCCCACCCAACCTACTCCCTGCAATTTTAAAGTATTGATAGTTTGTAATGCAAAGTAGTAAGTTACACTGTAAATTTTACTCTACGATCACTATACATAATGAAAAATGTTCACTGGTGAAAAGTTAGTTCTGAAAACATTACACTAACACAGGTCTTTAGCACATCTGGAATCTCAACACTCAGTATCCAGGGGACAGCCTGGGATACATAAAAAATACTACATAATTAATTCATATACCTTAAAATTTGACCCAATTCAGTTGGGAAAAAACCCTGAGCCAGGCAGCAATCTCACACACCTTTAATCCCAGCCCTCAGGAGACAGAGGCAGGGAGATTTCAGTCAGTTCAAGGCCAACCTGCTCTACCTGGTGTGTACAATGACAGAGAAGCCCTTTGTAAATAAGACAAAGACAGAAATGAAAGAAACACAGTGAAAACAAGGAGAAAAGCTCCATGATGTATTCTTTCTTTTATCTTTTCTTCTCTCATGTGTATCTACACTGCATGTTCATCTCCCTCCCCTCCTCCTGGTCCCTTCTCCCCAATTAACCTCAATGCCCAAACCATTCCTCATCTTCTTACCTGCAGAAAATAGCTGTCTTCCCAGTGATAAAAACCAAACTTGGCATTACAAAATTCAATGAGGATACAAACCTTATCATGGCAGGATGAGGCAACACACTATGAAGAAGGCGTCCCAAAAAGCAAGCAAATGAGTCAGACTCCACTCCCACAAAAATACCAAATTACACAACCATAACACATATTCAGAGGACTTATTCAGTTCTTTTTAAAATTTCTTATGTGCATTGGAGTTCTGCCTGCATTTATGTCTGGGTGAAGATGCCAGATCCCCTGGGACTGGAGGTAGAGTTAGCTGAGAAACATGTGAGTGCTTGGAATTGTACTCAAGTCCTTTGCAGAGCAGCCACTACTTTTAACTTCTCGGCCCTCTCTCCACACCCTGACTTATTCAATTCTCTACAGGGAGATTGATTGTCAGTTCAGTCTCTGTGAGCCCCTAGAAGCCCTGGTGATTTGATTCTGGGGTCATGTTCTTATGCTGTCCTAGAATCTTCTGGCTGCTACAATCATCTGTATCTATACCCCAGAATTTCTATGTGGAATTTCATTTCCAGTGTTTTCGAAACTCTGTTATAAGTTAGAATCCCAACAATCAGGTGACAAAAGCATTAGTTCACCAGAAAATTCATTGGAAGCCTTGGCAACATAGATTTAGTCCCAGGTGGCATGTGCCTATATCCTCTATATTCTTGGAGGAGGAGGGAGGAATGTTAGCAGCTTTAGTATAGCCGGTCTGTCGAAAAGAGATAATAAAACTTCGGGCATAGCACACTTCAGTTGGTTGGTGCCCAAACTCTAAAGCTTGACTGAGCTGCTGAACTCTATGCAACAACACCAGGATGTGACCTGTGGTCCTTAGGACACAGGTGGAGCCGTTCCTCCAGATTCTGCAATATCCTGGCCCTTGTCTGCAAGTTCACCTCTTCCATGATGTTGCAATTCTTATCCTGAACCAAGGGTTCTCATTACAGTGATAAGTGGGATTGGATATGGTGAGGATGTGTCACCAGGTCTATAAGAGTGAGCAGTTCTTATGGCTTCAGTGCAGAATTCTATTCAGAAATTCAAAGAAGAGATAATTCCAATACTCCTCAAAGTATTCCACACAATAGAAGCCAGAGGCTCACTGCCTAACTCTTTTTACGAGGATACAATTACCTTGATACCCAAGCCACACAAAGACACAACTAAGAAAGAGTACTATAGACCAATTTCCCTCATGAACATCCATGCAAAAATACTCAATAAAATGCTAGCAAACCGGATTCAAGAACACATCAGAAAAATCATCCACCGTGATCAAGTAGGCTTCATCCCAGGAATGAAGGGATGGTTCAACATTAGAAAAGTCTATCAATGAAATCCACCATATAAACAAACTGCAAAAGAAAAACCACATGATCATCTCACTAGATTATGAAAAAGCCTTTGACAAAATCCAACACCCCTTCTTGATAAAGGTCCTAGAGAGATCAGGGATAACAGGAACATACCTGAACATAATAAAAGCAATATACAGTAAACCAACAGCTAACATCAAACTAAATGCAGAGAAACTCAACGCAATGCCTCTAAAATCAGGAACAAGACAAGGCTGTCCACTCTCTCCATGTCTCTTCAATATTGTACTTGAAGTTCTAGCTACAGCAATAAGACAACAAATGGAGATCAAGGGGATACAAATAGGAAAAGAAGAAGTTAAGCTTTCACTGTTTGCAGATGATATGATAGTTCGCATAAGTGACCCAAAAAACTCTTCAAGGGAACTCCTAGAGCTTATAAACACCTTTAGCAAAGTGGCAGGATACAAGGTAAACTCAAAAAAATCAGTGGCCCTATTATATACAGATGATGAAGTGGCTGAGAAAGAAATCAGAGAAACATCACCCTTTACAATAGCCATAAACAGCATCAAATATCTGGGGATAATGTTAACCAAGGAAGTGAAAGACCTGTATATCAAGAACTTTGTGTCTTTAAAGAAAGAAATCAAAGAGGATACCAGAAAATGGAAAGATCTCCCATGCTCTTGGATTGGTAGGATCAACATAATAAAAATGGCAATCTTGCCAAAAGCAGTCTACAGATTCAGTGCAATCCTTATCAAAATTCCGGCACAATTCTTCACAGACCTGGAAAGAACATTAATCAACTTTATATGGAAAAACAGAAGGCCCAGGATAGCCAAAACCACCCTATACAGGAGGCATCACCATACCTGATTTCAAGCTCTATTATAGAGTTATAGTCCTGAAAACAGCTTGGTATTGGCACAAAAATAGGCAGGTAGACCAATGGAACTGAATTAAAAACCCTGATTTTAACCCACACACCTATGAACACTTGATTGTTGACAAAGAAGCTAAAACTATATAATGGAAAAAAGAAAGCATCTTCAACAAATGGTGCTGGCATAACTGGGTACTGGTATGCAGAAGACTGCAGATAGATCTATGTTTATCACCTTGTACAAAACTTAAGTCCAAATGGATCAAAGATCTCAACATAAATCCAACCACACTGAAACACTTAGAAGAGAAAGTGGGAGATATTCTTCAATGAGTTGGTACAGGAGACCACTTCCTAAACATAACACCAGTGGCACAGACACTGAGATTGACAATTAACAAATGGGACCTCCTGAAACTAAAAAGCTTCTGTAGGGCAAAAGACACAGTCAACAAGACAAAAAGGCAGTCCACAGAATGGGAAAAGAGATTCACTAACCCCATATCTGACAGAGGGCTAATCTTCAAAACTTACAAAAAACTCAAGAAGCAAGTCTCCAAAACACCAAAGGATCCAATTAAAAGATGGGGTACAGAACTAAATAGAGAATTCTCAATAGAGGAGGCTAAAATGGCTAAGAGATACTTAAGAAAGTGCTCAACATCCTTACCCATCAGGGAATTGCAAATCAAAACAACTTTGAGATACCATCTTACTCCTGACAGAATGGATAAAATCAAAAACACTGAAGACAATTTATGCTGGAGAGGATGTGGAGAGAGGGGAACACTCCTCCACTGCTGGTGGGAGTGCCAACTCGTACAGCCACTTTGGAAATCAGTATGGAGATTCCTCAGGAAATGAGAATCCATCTACCACAAGACCCAGCAATTCCACTCTTAGGCATATATCCCAAAGAGGCAAATTCATACAACAAGGGCATCTGCTCCACTATGTTCATAGCAGCATTATTTGTAATAGCCAGAACCTGGAAGCAACCTAGATGCCCCTCAACTGAAGAGTGGATAGAGAAAATGTGGTATATTTATACAATGGAGTATTACTCAGCAGAAAAAAAACCAATGGAATCTTGAAATTCGCAGGTAAATGGATGGCACTGCAAGAAACCATCCTGAGTGAGGTAACCCAGTCACAAAAAGACAAACATGGTATGTACTCATTCATATATGGATTTTAGACATGGATCAGGATAGTGCAGTCTGCACTTTCACTGACAGAGATTCTGGGAAACAGGAAAGAATCTAAGAAATATGCATGGTACCCAAGAGAAGAGGAATGAGGCTAGGTCTTCTGAACAGATGGAGAACATGGTGAGGGGCTGGGGGGAGTGGAAATTGGGAAGAAGAAAGGGGGAGAAGAGGAAGAGAGAGTAGGTCATGGGGGAACAGGAAGGTTGTGTGAGGAGCCGCCCTCGCTATCGCTATTGCCGTTAGAAGATGGCGCTGACATCTGCTGTCAGTTGGAGTTAACCGTTAGAAGATGGCGCTGACATCTGCTGTCAGTTGGAGTTAACCGTTTAAGCTGTGCCTCTCCCGTGGCGTCATCTGGGGTGATGTGCAAACCACCAATCCCGGCTCTACACGTCTCACTCGGAGCTCCTAGGCTTATATAAGGGGCTGGGTTTCTTAGCTTGGGGTCTCCCTCTAAAAAGCTGATCATCTATCTCTCAAGATACATTAAAGCTTTACTACAGAAGGATCCGAGTGTTCTGCGTCGTTCTTGCTGGCGAGACGGTAGCGCGGGACAAGGTTGTGTGTGTAGTAGAATAGGGGGAAGAGGGAATCATAGGCTCGAAGACAGACCAGGCACCAGAGTGACCTCTAGTGATGTAAAGGGATGACACCAGTTGGCAAGCTAGGCAATAGTGGAGAGACCAACTCGAATGCCCATTCCTGATAATGAACTTGATGTCTATAACCATCCTGGAGCCTTCATTCAGTGACTGATGGAAGCAGAGGCAAACACCCACAGTTAAACACTGAACTGAACCTAAGGAACCCAGTGACAGAGAGAGAGGAGCGGTGAGCAAATTGGCAAAGAATGGGCTGACAAAACCAGCAGAGACAGCTGATCTGAACAGAGAGAGCTCTTGTACCTCAGACCGACAGCAGGGAGGCCAGCATGGGACTGATCCAGACCCCCTGAATGTGAGAGTCAATGTGGAGGCCTGGGCTACCTATGGGGCCCTGGGCAGTGGATCAGTGTTTATCCCTGGCATGCAAACAGATATTGTGTGTCCATAACACAAAGAGGGATGCTCTCTCAACCTGGACTCTTAGGGGAGTGCCTGGACACTTCCCTGAGTGAAATGACAGACTCTAGATATTCCCTATGTGGAAGGAAATGGCGATAGGGTGGGAGGCTGGAAGGGATGGTGGGGTGGGTGTGAGAGGAGGGAAGGGAGATGGAACTGGGTTTGACATGTAAAACAGGCTATTTAAAATAAAAAAAAATAATAATAAAGAAAAAAGGTTGAGCAGTTCTTGAAGGAGACTTAGGCAAAGCTCCTTAGGAGATGGACCCAAGCTTTGAGCATCATTTGGGCTTCAGGCTGCAGCTGAGGTGGCAACTAAAGCTTGGGTTGAGTCTGCACACCTCAGTTGTGGCCTCAACAGCTAAGGGTTGACAGTTGCTGCAGCTGTGGGCATTGTCCAACCAAAACCTCTTCTTGGGAACTAAGCTGGGAACCCTCACAAGCCTGATCAACATGGGGGAAAGTTGGGGATGATTTGGGAATACAATTCTTCTCTACAGATGTGCTGGGACTCTCAGAATCTTCATTGGCAGAGTCATCGATAGATAGGCTTCCTCTGATTGTCCAGGCTGAGAGATAGTCTGCAGTCAGGATGTAACTCCAAGTTTAGGTCCATCAATGGGTCCAGATCCTCAAAAATCCATTGTCAGAGCTGCTCAGAAGTTCAGTATGCGTATAAGGATCTTGCCACCTTTTTTCCTTGGGGTTCAGCTCTGGTGTGAACTGGATGAACCTTCCACTAAAGAGACACATTCAGTCACTGCTGGGTCAGTCTGGGTTTCACCTAGTGTGCTGACCATTGTCTGCAACTCTAGCTGTGGTTTGAGCATCTAGCAGGTCCTCATTTGGACTACACTTTGAACCCCTCCCGCATGATCACCATGGAGGGAAGGTTCAGTTTGAGAAAACAGCCTCCAGAGTATCTGCCTGGAGATATGAACTCTACATTGTCAGAGGTAATAACAAATAGGTGACCACAGGAATGGGTTGACCCGAAAACTTCCTTAGAGTTTCCATTTATCTCTGGCTGTCCTTCCTGAATATTCTGGAGATTGTTCCATTTGTACTTAGAGCATTGATTGTTTAAACTGATCTAGAAAGATAATAAAAGATGTCACAGAAAGACCTGTGTGCATAGGTGAGCATGCTGGATGGAAATCTAGATTCTGGCAACTAACCACAAACAGATGTGTGCAGCTGTAGATACGTAAAGTAGGTGGGACAGTGGGATGAGTGTGACATGACACAACACAGCTAGAGAATCTCCAGTTAGTATATGAAAATATGGCTCCATGGTGGTCCTCACCTTGACACAGAATAACTGGGTCCAGCCACACATACACAAAGGTTCATCTTCCACACATGTCCCAAGCTGTATCAAACATTGAGGAATCACCAAGGCTGTAGGATCCTGATTAATGTATTGGTACCATGACTGATCTGACTGCTGCAGAGAGGGACAAGTCAGAAACAAACCTGGATCTCATAGTCAGTAATTGAGTCAAGTTCCCCATTTTGATTCATACCTGGGTGCAAGCCCAGACAAAATGTTCTATGAGCAGAGGTTTTTGTTGCTTGCGTACACAATATGCACCTTCCATTACTTTTTTGGAACTTCAGAGTGAATATGCTGGTCACCATATTCATGTGATGACACCATAGGTCCTAGGGAACTCTCACAATCAGAACTCACTGAGGACCTTAAGGTGACTAGGACTCAATGATCAGGTTCCCAGTGTTGGGAGAACTGTATGAATTGAGAAACTAGGGTTTGCTGATGGTCATGGGACATGTATAGACCTTGGGTGCTTTAGGGACAGTGTGCCCTTAGCAATTGATACTTTGGCTTTCCCGGATGAAGTAGGGGACATTGAGACATTTGGAGACTAAGATGTTTACATAGGATGGTTGGTTTTGGACTTTTTTTCCTTTTTAGTACTTTTATTGTTACACAGGCATTTACAACGTTCCATCCATAGACCTAAAAACATAAAAAATAGACCTTCTTTCAGCTTATAAAAGAAATATATAAGAACTTCTGATGTAGACACATCGTAACCTTATGTACAGGAGCCAATGGCACGGCGCGAAGCACCAGGCTTTCCCGTATTTCCAATGGACGTGTTGCAGGGAGACTAGACTACTCCACACCTCTGCTTCAGCTCCCCATCTGGACGCAATCGACCCTGAGATGGTATGAACAATGTGGGGGATACAAAGGGTATAGAAACCATTCTAAAGCTTTTTAAGAAAACCAGAAGATATAGCAAAAACTTTAATAGAATAAAACTTTGAAAAGACCAAGCTCAAAGCCCTAGAAACCTGAAACAGGGGAGGAGAGGGGATAGGAAGTGGGGAGGGGAGATGGGAAGGGGGAGGGGAGGAGAGGGGATGGGAAGGGGGAGGGGAGGAGAAGGGATGGGAAGGCAGGAAAGCAAGCAGGGGGGTGTGGCTTAGAGCATCGTGTTCTGAGCTCTCTATCTGGAAATATAAAGTGATAACTGATTCTTATATATACTATAAAATTCAGGTCTTAAAAGTACCTACCGATGTATCAAACACCAAATACATATATATTTTTTATTTCCAAAATGAAAGTTTTCATATTATTTAAACCCTTCTTAGGGAATGGACATCATGAAATGGGGAGGAAAGAGGAACACAAAGCTATAAACCTTTTTTTTTTTTTAAATGAAAGTGCTATAATGGGTTTCTGCCCTTCCTATTTGGACATCCATTTAGAAGATTAGGCCCCTAAGCCAGTTTACCCTGTTTCGCTGGCATGAAGTAAATGTTAACCACAGAGGATGTGTGTGAAGAGGTTCTGAGATTTGGTCATGGACCCTCAGGGAAGGGGGAAATCACCTATGGATGAAGATGCAGTTTTGATGGGAAAAAAAAACAATGATCACATGGTAACCCCATGAAAAAGAGGCTCCCCTTTCCTGCCATGTGAAACAGACACACACACAATCTACCCTATTCCCTGTCCCTGTAGTCCAACCAAACTTGCATCTCAAATATAGAATCACAAATTTTAAAAAAATCTTACTGGGGAGGGAGGGAAATGTTTCCTCTTAGCATTAGCTTCTTTTTTATTTTGTTAATTTTTTTTTAATTTTTAAGTTTAAATTTAGATTAGAAACATGGTTGGTTCACAAGTCAGTTCCAGGTCCCTCTCCCTTTCCCTCCCCTCCTCCCGTGCCCTTCCCCCAACTCCCCCATTATCCCCTCATTTCCCCAGGGAGGGTGAGGCCCTCCATGGGGGTGTCCATAGTCTGTCATTTCATCCAGGGCAGGGCCTAGACCCTTCCCCAAGAGTTCAGGGTGAAAGTTCATCTCACATTGTTGGATGGGAGACCAAAGTCCATGTGTATACTCGGGATGAATACTGATCTACTGCCCAAGGCTCAATAAATTACCTAGGCCTCCTCACTGACACCCCCATTCAGGGGGTCTTGATCAGTCCCATGTTGGATTCCCAGGCCTCAGCCTGGGAGTCAAGAGTTAACCTTTGTCAGGTCAGCTGTTTCTGGGGTTAAACCAGCCCAGTCTTAACTCCTTTGGTCATCAGTCCTCCCTCTCTGTTACTGGCTTTCTTGAGTTCAGCTCAGTACTTAGCCGTGGGAGTCTGCCTCTTCTTCGATCAGCCACTAAATGAATTTTCTGTTTCCCAGACTCTCTGGCCATGGGATTGTAGGCTGGCACTCCCCAGATCTATGTCTAAAATCCATATATGAGAGAGTACATGCATGTTTCTCTTTTTGTGACTACATTACCTCACTCAGGATGGTTTCTTCTAGTGTCATCCATTTGCCTGCAAAACTCAGGATTCCATTTTTTTTTCTGCTGAATAGTACTCCATTGTGTAAATGTGCCACATTTTCTCTATCCACTCTTCAGTTGAGGGGCATCTAGGTTGCTTCTAAGTTCTGGCTATTACAAATAATGCTGCTCTGAACATAGTGGAACAGACATCTATGTTGTATGAATGGGCATCTTTTGTAGCATGAACTTCTTGTTGGCCATTTATATATGAATATAAAGCCATCATGCCTCACTTGCTCTGCCAAAGGTTATATATTCATCTTCAGACTGAGTTACACCTAACACTGTAAAATTCTCATCTCTCTGTACTCCTGCATCTCAAGGAAAATACAAAAAATAGTGTTTCTTTTCTCTCTGTCTCTGTCTCTCTGTCTGTCTCTCTCTGTGATAAATTTGGATCTCTTTCCCAAGATTTTGGCATCTTTATAATTCTCTGCAAAACTAGAGCTTTCAAACTCTGACAGAGTAAGACCAGCTATAGACATAAACAAAGGAAAAAAAATAATACAAGGCTCATCAAACAGAAGTGACCACCCTTTCCTCACACATTCTTAAAATACACAGGTATGCTCAGACACTGAAGAGGGAAGAGTCCGAATACTATGGGCTGTACAGATGTTTCAAATAGTTCTGTGTGTGTATGTGTGTGTGTGTGTCTGTGTGTGTCTGTGTGTGTCTGTGTGTCTGTGTGTGTGTTTGAAGGTCGTTGTTCCCCAGCTGAGAGTCTGGATTTCGAGAACACGAGCTGTGACATCTGTGTGTACACTATCCTGTCCCTCAGACGCTTTACTTCGACTGCTGGGGCGGGGACAGTTTGATGTCCAGTGGTATAGAGTCTTTGCTCTAATTCTTCAGGCCCTGATGAAATGAGAATAAACAAAAGCCGTTGGTAACACACAGAGGGTTGGACTTGAGCTTAGCTGGGATTCTGAACTTCTCTCCGATGTTATTAAGAACGATAAAGGTGGGTGGTTACGCTGCCAAAATCTGTATGCAAGAGTGCGACCTAAGGGGATATCCTCGTGGACAGCACAGGAGGGTGAGTGTAGAGAGGGCAGAGCCGGCATCGTATCTACACACGTCTCTAAAGAGACAAGATCCTCAGATCTCGGTGTTCAGTTTCCTGGAGGGGGCAAAGTCTTCATGCCTAACCCAAATGACTTCCTCGCTTGTGCTCTCCAGGCCTCCATTGATGCCCGACAGGCCTGCTTGTTTCTTGAGCTGTGTCATGCGGGAGGCGTGGCTATCGAGGGTCCTCCATTCTCTGGCCCACTGACTGGTGGAGGCAGCCTGAAACTGCTCCTGCAGGTCTTCGTCCACTGAGGTGCATTTCAGGGACTCACAGAACTTGTCGTCGTCACTGAGAATGTCTGTCTGCTTGATGTCACCCTGCTCCTCATACTGAGCAAGATCAAACTGTTCCTCTACCCAGCGGTCAGTGTCCCCACCACCGGGGGACTGCTGGGGCTCTTTCTCCGGGCTGCTAGCAGAGATGGCATCGGAGTCAATGGGAAACCTGTTTCGAGCCGGTTTTGGATTTTTGAATGCACTGGAATTCTTGAGTGGACTAGGGGACATGGAGACACAACTTGCAGACTTCCTGGTGGGATCTTGAGTTATCTGGAAACATGTTTACAAATATGCATATGAATGCAGTTGGAATCTGTTTGCAGTATGGAACTACTGGGGAATATGGAGCTTAGTTTATGTGGATTTGCTGGATTTTTCTCTTCAAAATAAATTTATATAGCCGGGTGGTGGTGGTGGTCCATGCCTTTATTCCCAGCACTAGGGAGGCAGAGGCAGGCAGATCTCTGTGAGTTGGAGGCCAGCCTGGTCTACAGAGCTAGTTCCAAGACAGCATCCAAAGCCACAGAGAAACCCTGTCTTGAAAAAACAAAACAATAACAAGTTTTATTTTTTCATGTATACAGTGTTCTGTCTTCATATATTCCTCAGGCCAGAAGAGGGCACCACATCTCCTTACAGATGGTTGTAAGCAATCATACTTGTTGGGAATTGACTCAGGACCAATGGAAGTATGGTTAGTGTTCTTTTTTTCTTTTCTTTCTTTCTTTTTTTCAGATTGAATCCGAGTTTATTTTGCAGTTCTCAAGCACGATTTTTTGAACAGATTCAATGTAAGGGGATGTTTTTTGAAGCAAACCCAAACAGATGACATTGTTGTTACTTGGCACAGTAATGCAGAAATCCCAAACATAAGATCATCCAGGGTTAATCAAAACACAAAATTGTCCATGGTTAAGGATAACCACACATTTCTTACATCAAGTTACTGGATTTTTATGGTCAGTTACTGTTTAACATCAACTACCTAGTTCTTGAAAGAAGTTTATTTAGAATGTGGAGCTATTTTAACTCATTTTTATTAAAAACCTTTACCATGTGAAGCAAGCTCATTGCTAATTTAAATAAAAACACAAGCCAATAACTCACCGTAACAACTGTGCAGCCATATGAAATTATATTCATGAAAGCTTTTTACTATTTGCACTTATGTGAATGACATGAATGATTTGGAAAACACTCATTTTTATAGTGAAGATGGATGAGTAATCCCATCTCAGGGTATGGTTTCTTGTCTATTTCTTTTGTTTAAAATGTCAACACAGGCTTTTAGGAACATTTAATATAAAAAAGGAATTGAATAAACAGAAATTTCCATGAGAACAAGGGCCCATTTTTTTCTCCAGCAGAGAGTTTAACATCCAGTTCCAGATCTCCCTCTTTTGAAGATATCACCTCAGACTATGGTGATATCTATAAAATACAAAACATTAGCACCCAGACAATATTCATAGGGTTTCACTGAAGTTTCATTTTTTCTAAAGATCTTGATACATACAAAAGGATTTACACATTGACTGTATTCATAAGGTTTCTATCCAGTATGTGTTATTTTATATGTTTGGAGATGACTGTGACTTGCAAAGACTTTACCAGTCTTATTATATTCATAAAATGTGGCAATGTTTTCATTTTGCTTTAACAAAGAAAGTATTCCTGAAAATGAGAGCTAGTCATTCTAGAGACACATACAGGCCAGGCACTGACAGCACTTTAAATACAAACACTTGGGAGACAGGGGCAGATGGGGTCTGTGAGTTTGAGACCATGATGCAATACAATGAATCTAAAAGAGAAGCAGAGCCAAGTGGTGATAGCCACAAGTTAATCCCAGCACTAGGGGAGTGGAGACAGGGATGAATATGACTGAGTGAAGAAAAAATGTTTGGAGCAAAGAGTCAGAAATTCATGAATAAGTCTAAGGTTTAAAAGAGAAGGCATTCAGTGTGAGGATTATAGTCACAGGATACCCCATTTGTTGTGAGTATTTGTAGAGGTAAGAACTCGTGTTTGGTTGCACTATTTCTCTGATCTTTCAGATTTAGCCTCATACACGACTCAGGAATTTTATACTAAGAAATATCAGAATTCTGCCATCAATAGGGTTTTCCTTCAGTATGTTTTCTTTTATGTATTTGAAGTCTACTGTGCTGAGCAAAGATTTTACCACATTAAGTACAAATGTAGGGTTTCTCTTCAGGATGGATTCTTTTATGAATGTGAAGATTCCTGGAGCATGCAAAAGCTCTACCACACTGGATACATCCATAGGGTTTCTCTCCAGTGTGTGTTCTTTTATGTCTTTTTTTCTTTTTTAACAAGGAGAATGGTGTTCATGTTAACAAGGGTAGGACATTATATACCAATGGCAGGCATGGTAGAAAAACCACCAAGGTCAGAAGCCTATGTTCCCAGGGCCATCCTGCAAAGGGTGGGCCAAAACCGGAATTAACATTTAGTCAATAAGGATGGACAGAAAACAGGAACTTGCACGCAGGCCTTACTGGGAAGAGTGGACAGAGGTGTTTAGCTAGAAGCTCCTAGTCACAAGCTGGTCAGCAGACCCCATGGGGGAAAGGTACAATAAGCTTCACAAAGTTAAACAAATGCAGCAGAAAGAAAAGTCACCGAAAACAATACAGAGAAACCCTGTCTCATAAAACCAAAAAAAAAAAAGAAAAGTCACACCTTAAAATAATGTTCTACCACACTCAGCTCTGAACCTTCCTCTGCCTCAGACTTTTTATTTTACTTTTTCATTATTTTTATTACAAATTTTTTAGAAAAGAGCCTGCTTCACATGTCAATCCCAGCTCCCTCTTCCTCCCCTCCTCCTCCACCACCTCACCATTGCCCCCAGCCTCCCACCCTAGCCCCACTTCCTTCCACATAAGGGATATCCAGAGTCTTTCTTTTGGCTCAGGCAGGGTCCAGGCCCTCACCCAAGAGTCCAGGCTGAGAAGGCATCCCCTTTTGTGTTATGAACACACGAAGTCCATTTGTATGCCAGGAAAATATTGATCTACTGCCCAGGGCCCCATAGAATGCCCAGGCTTCCTCACTGTGGTCCAAGAGGTTCCCCATGTTCAGGTCAGCTGTCTCTGCTGATTTTGCCAGCCTATTCTTTGCCCATTTGCCCATTGCTCCTCCCTCTCTGTCACTGGGTTCCAAGGGTTCAGTTTAGCTGTTGTTGTTGTTGGTGTATGCCTGTTCTTCCATTAGCCACTGGATGAAGGCTCTAGGATGACATAAGGTAGTCGCCAAGTTCATTATCAGGAATAGGCATGTAAGGTAGTCTCTCCACTATTGCTTATCTTGCAAGTTGGTGTCATCCTTGTAGATCACTAGAGGTCTCACTGGTGCCGGATCTTCAAACCAATGACTCCATCTATTACGGTATTTCTCATCCTGTTCTCCCCCTATTCTACCTCCCACTCAACCTCCCTGTTCCCCCATGACCTACTCTCTCCTCCTCTTCTCCCCCTCTCTCTTACCAGCTCCCACTTGCCGCACCTGCTGTGTAGGTTGTGTCCGTGACTGTGCAAAGGGTGTCAGGACTGATGACACAGAGACCTGTTGGTAGCTTCCAGAAGGCTCCTCAAGAAGGCTCTCCTTTATTCTTACCCTGGCTGGTTATTATATACCCTGACACCAGAGGGGGTGGTGGGTGGGTCAGAAAGAGGCGGTTAGTCTTTGGAAAGTTCAAGGTCAGGGTGTTTCCGTGGGCCAGCCCTTATCAGGAACTTAAGTAAACATGTTTTTAGTAAAGATTGTCTTACAGCTGCCTGCTCCCAGGCTGATGGGGAAGTGGGCCTCCGGCCAATGTCTGTTCCCACACTCACTCCTCCCATCCCACACCGTATTCCCAATCTGTTCAGGAGATCTTGCCTCATTCTTCTTCTCTGTGGTATTCTTAGATTCTTTCCTGTTTCCCAGACTCTCTGTCAGTGGAATTGCAGACTGGCACTCCCCTGATCCATGTCTAAAATCCATATATGAGTGGGTACATACTATGTTTGTCTTTTTGTGACTGGGTTACCTCACTCAGGATGGTTTCTTCTAGTGCCATCTATTGCCTGAAAATTTCAAGATCCCATGGTTTTTTTCTGCTGAGTAGTACTCCATTGTGTAAATGTACCACGTTTTCTCTATCCACTCTTTAGTTGAGGGGATCAAGGTTGCTTCCAGGTTCTGGCCATTACAAATAATATTGCTACGGTCATAGTGGAACAGATGTACTTGTTGTATGAATATTCATCTTTTGGATATATGCCTAAGAGTGGAATTGTTGGGTCTTTTGATGGATTGATTCCCATTTTCCTAGGAATCTCCATACAGATTTCCAAAGTGGCTGTACAAAAGTATTCATTTCTATACCATAATCTCTTTTTTCCCTTTAGAAAGAGATTTGCTGTTATCATTACCATTTATAAGCAACCCCATTTAAATGAAAACAAAAATGTATAAACAGTATTTGCATAATTGGGCGTTGCTCATTCCAAACTGCTTCCAGCTGATTGGGGGTGCTGTCCATACCATGGGGATCTTGACAAAACACAAAACCTGGATAAGTCTTTGTTTTTGTAGTCTTCAAGGCTGCATCATCTCAGTTGTTTTAGATGTTGGATCACTTGGAACACTCTTTCTGAATCATATTCGTCTAAAAGCTTTACATTTTCTGTGGAAACACACACAAAAACTGTCCTTATATTTAAATTTAGAAGTCAAAGCATTTTTAAATATATAAGTTGGGTTAATGTAGCAGCATTTATAATCAAGTGTATTTTAGCAGTTGTTGTTCCTTCTTTAGCAACTGAACAACTGAAAGACAACACAGTAGCATATCGTATCCAGACTCTCTGTGTTTCCCATCTTTACTTGACTTTTATTACTCTTTATCTATTAATTTTATTTTTACTTTTTGAGACAGGGTTTCTCTGTGTACATTGGCTGCCCTGGAACTTCCTCTATACACCAGGCTGGCCTTGAAATCACAGAGATCTGTTTGCCTTATCTTTCTGAGGATGCCATCCTGACAGGTCTTTTCTTCCTGGGATCACGTGGCATCTCCTACTCTTTTTTTTTCTTGTTCAGTATTTTTTTATTAATATTTTTTTTATTTTCCATTTTAAATTTAGATAAGAACAAGGTTGCTTCACAAGTCAGTACGAGGTCCCTCTCCCTTTCCCTCCCCTCCTCCCGTGCCCTCCCCCCCCTCCCCCCCCGTTATCCCCTCATTTCCCCAGGGAGGGTGAGGCCCTCCATGGGGGTGTCCATAGTCTGTCATTTCATATAGGGCAGGGCCTAGACCCTTCCCCAAGAGTTCAGGGTGAGAGTGCACCTCACATTGTTCTATGGGAGTCCAGAGACCGTGTGTATACTTGGGATGGGTACTGATCTGCTGTCCAAGGCTCAATAGATTACCTAGGCCTCCTCACTGACACCCAGATTCAGGGGGTCTTGATCAGTCCCATGCTGGATTCCCAGGCTGATGCCTGGGATTCAAGAGTTAACCTTTGTCTGGTCAGCTGTTTCTGGGGGTTCAACCAGCCCAGTCTTAATCCCTTTGATCATCAGTCCTCCCTCTCTGATACTGGCTTTCTTGAGTTCAGCTCAGTACTTAACCAGCCAGTAAATGAAGTTTCTGTTTCCCAGACTCTCTGGCAATAGGATTGTAGGCTGGCACTCCCCAGATCTATGTCTAAAATCCATATATGAGAGAGTACATGCCATGTTTCTCTTTTTGTGACTGGGTTACCTCACTCAGGATGGTTTCTTCTAGTGTCATCCATTTGTCTGCGAATCTCATGATTCCATTATTTTTTTCTGCTGAATAGTACTCCATTGTGTAGATGTACCACATTTTCTCTATCCATTCTTCGGGTGAGGGACATCTAGGTTGCTTCCAAGTTCTGGCTATTACAAATAAAGCTGCTATGAACATAGTGGAACAGACATCTTTGTTATATGAATGGGCATCTTTTGGATATATGCCTAAGAGTGCAGTTGCTGGGTCTTGTGGTAGGTTTATTCCCATTTTTCTGAGGAATCTCCATACTGCTTTCCAAAGTGGCTGAACCAGTTGGCACTCCCACCAGCAATGGAGGAGTGTCCCTCTTTCACCACATCCTCTCCAGCATAAATTGTCATTGGTGTTTTTGATTTTAGCCATTCTGACAGGAGTGAGATGGTATCTCAGAGTTGCTTTGATTTGCATTTCCAGGATGGCTAAGGATGTTGAGCACTTTCTCAAGTGCCTCTCAGCCATTTTAGACTCCTCTATTGAAAACTCTCTATTTAGTTCTGCAGCCCACTTCTTAATTGGGTCCTTTGCTGTTTTGGAGACTTGCTTCTTGAGTTCTTTGTAAATTTTGGAGATCAACCCTCTGTCAGATGTGGGATTAGTGAATATTTTTTCCCATTCTGTGGGCTGCCTTTTTGTCTTGCTGACTGTGTCCTTTGCCTTACAGAAGCTTCTCAGTTTCAGTAGGTCCCATTTATTAATTGTTGATCTCACTGTCTGTGCTACTGGTGTTATGTTCAGGAAGCTGTCTCCTGTACCAATTCGTTCAAGGGTACCACCCACTTTCTCTTCTAAGAGGTTCAGTGTGGCTGGATTTATGTTGAGGTCTTTGATCCATTTGGACTTAAGTTTTGTGCATGGCGATAAACATGGATCGATCCGCATTCTTCTACATGCCAGTCTCCAATTATGCCAGCACCATTTGTTGAAGATGCTTTCTTTATTCCATTGTATATTTTTAGCTTCTTTGTCAAAGATCAGATGTTCGTACGTGTGTGGGTTAATACCCGGATTTTCAATTCGATTCCATTGGTCTGCCTGTCTATTTTTGTGCCAATACCAAGCTGTTTTCAGGACTATAGCTCTATAATAGAGCTTGAGGTCAGGGATAGTGATGCCTCCGGACGTTGCCTTGTTGAACAGGGTTGTTTTGGCTATCCTGGGTCTTTTGTTTTTCCATACAAAATTGATTATTGTTCTTTCAAGGTCTGTGAAGAATTGTGCTGGGATTTTAATGGGGATAGCATTGAATCTGTAGATTGCTTTTGGCAGGATTGCCATTTTTACTACATTGATCCTACCTATCCAAGAGCATGGGAGATCTTTCCATTTTTTGAGGGCTTCTTTAATTTCTTTCTTTAAAGATTCAAAGTTCTTACGATACAGGTCTTTCACTTGTTTGGTTAGCGTTACCCCAAGGTATTTTATGTTGTTTGTGGCAATTGTAAAGGGTGATGTTTCTCTGATTTCTCTTTCAGCCCTTTTATCATCTGTATATATTAGGGCTACTGACTTTCTTGAGTTGATCTTGTAACCTGCCACTTTGCTGAAGGTGTTAATCAGCTGTAAGAGTTCCCTGGTAGAGTTCTTTGGGTCATTGATGTAAACTATCATATCGTCTGCAAACAGTGAAAGTTTGACTTCTTCCTTCCCAATTTGTATCCCCTTGATCCCCCTTTGTTGTCGTATGGCTATAGCTAGAACTTCAAGTACCATGTTGAAAAGGTATGGAGAGAGTGGACAGCCTTGTTTTGTTCCTGATTTTAGAGGAATTGCGTTGAGTTTCTGTCCATTTAGTTTGATGTTGGCTGTTGGTTTACTGTATATGGCTTTTATTATGTTTAAGTATGTCCCTGTTATCCCAGATCTCTCCAAGACCTTTATCATGAAGGGGTGTTGGATTTTGTCAAAGGCTTTTTCAGCATCTAGTGAGATGATCATGTGATTTTTGTTTTTCAGCTTGTTTATATGGTGGATTACGTTGATGGATTTTCGTATGTTGAACCATCCCTGCATCCCTGGGATGAAACCTACTTGATCGTGGTGGATGATTGTTTTGATGTGTTCTTGGATCCGATTTGCCAGTATTTTATTGAGTATTTTTGCATCAATGTTCATGAGGGATATTGGTCTGAAGTTCTCTTTCTTGGTTGTATCTTTGTGTGGCTTGGGGATCAAGGTTATTGAAGCCTCATAGAAAGAGTTTGGCAAAGACCCTTCTGCTTCTATTGTGTGGAACACTTTGAGAAGAATTGGTATAAGCTGTTCTTTGAATTTGTGGTAGAATTCTGCACTGAGGCCATCTGGACCTGGACTTTTTTTGGTTGGGAGACTTTTGATGACAGCTTCTATTTCCATAGGGGTTATAGGTCTATTTAAATTGCTTATCTGTTCTTGATTTAGTTTTGGCAAATGATAGCTGTCCAGGAAGTCATCCATTTCCTTTAAATTTTCGAATTTTGTGGAGTACAGGTTTTCAAAGTATGACCTAATGATTCTCTGGATTTCCTCAGTGTCTGTTGTTATGTCCCCCTTTTCATTTCTGATTTTGTTAATTTGCGTGTTCACTCTCTGCTGTTTGGTAAGTTTGGACAAAGGTTTGTCTATCTTGTTGATTTTCTCAAAGAACCAACTCTTCGTTGCATTGATTCTTTGTATTGTTTTCCTGGTTTCTACTTTGTTGATTTCAGCCCGCAATTTGATTATTTCCTGGCGTCTACTCCTCCTGGGGGAGTTTGCTTCTTTGTGTTCTAGAGCTTTTAGCTGTGATGTTAATTCTCTGGTATAACTGTTTTCCTGTTTCTTCATGTGAGCACTTAGTGCTATGAACTTCCCCCGTAGCACTGCTTTCAAAGTGTCCCATAGGTTTGGGTATGTTGTGTCTTCATTCTCATTGAATTCGAGGAAGTCTTTAATTTCTTTTTTTATTTCCTCTTTGACCCAGGGATGGTGCAGTTGAGCATTATTCAATTGCCTTGAGTTTGTAGGTTTTCTGCAATTTGTGTTGTTGTTGAATTCTAATTTTAAGGCATGGTGGTCTGATAAGATGCATGGAGTTATTCCAATTTTTTTGTAGCTGCTGAGGTTTGATATGTTGCCAAGTATGTGGTTGATTTTTGAGAAGGTTCCATTTGGTGGTGAGAGGAATGTATATTCTTTTTTATGTGGATGAAATGTTCTATCGACGTCTGTTAATCTCAGTTGGGTCATTACTTCTATTAGATGCTTTGCTTCTTTGTTGAGTTTCTGTCTGGGATTCCTTTCTAGTGGTGAGAGTGGTGTGTTGAAATCTCCCACTATAACTGTGTGGGGCTTTATATGTGATTTAAGTTTTAGTAATGTTTCTTTTATGAATGCGGATGCCTTTTCATTTGGGGCATAGATGTTTTGGATAGACACTTCATCTTGGTGGATGTTGCCTGTGATGAGTATGTAATGACCTCCTTCATCTCTTGATTGATTTTATTTTAACGTCTGTTAGATATTAGGATTGCTACCTCTGCTTGTTTCTTAGGTCCATTTGATCGAAAAAAATTTTTTTCCAACCTTTAACTCTCAGGAAATGTCTGTCTTTGAGGGTTAGGTGTGTTTCTTGTATGAAGCAGAAGGAATGGTTCTGCCTTCGAATCCATTCTGCTAGCCTGTGTCTTTTTATGGGTGAGTTAAGGCCATTAATGTTGAGGTATATTAATGACCATTGATTGCTCATCCTTCTTTGATTTGCAATGGTTGTTGGTGGTGGAATTACGTGTGGAATTTCACCCCTTTGTTCTTTTGGCTGTTGGTAGAGAGGGATTCTCTAATGCCTATGTTTTTCTGGTTGTAGTTAACTTCCTGGGGTTGGAGTTTTCCTTCCAAAATTGTCTGTAGGTCTGGGTATTGCTTGAATCTAGTTTTGTCATGGAATATCTTGTTTTCTCCATCTATAGTGATTGAGAGCTTTGCTGGGTATGGTAGTCTGGGCTGGCATCCATGGTCTCTTAGTGTTGGTAGAATATCTATCCAGGACCTCCTGGCTTTCAGATTTTCCATGGAGAAGTCAGGTTGGTCTACCTTTATATGTTACTTGGCCTTTTTCCTTAGCTGCTCTTAATATTCTTTCTATATTCTGTATATTTGGGGTCTTGATTATTATGTGGCAAGGGGAGTTTTTTTTGTGGTCCACTCTATTTGGTGTTCTGTAAGCTTCTTTTACCTTAATTGGCATGTCTTTGTTAAGGTAGGGTAAGTTTTCTTCTATGATTTTGTTAAATAAGTTTTCTGCCCCTTTGAGGTGGTTTTCTTGTCCTTCTTCTATGCCTATTTTTCTTAGGTTTGGTCTTTTCATGGTGTTCCATATTTCCTGCATGTTTTGTGTTAAGGATTTGTTGGACTTAAGGGTTTCTTTGATTGATGAATCCATTTCTCCTAGTGTATCTTCAATACTTGAGATTCTCTCTTCAATCTCTTCTATTTTGTTCTTAATGCTTGTATCGGTAGGACCTGACTGTTTTCCAAGCTCTTCTATTTCCTGCCTTTCTTCAGATTGTGTTTTTGATTGTCTCTATTTCAGTTTTAATCCCTTGCAGTGTTTGCATTGCTTCTTGCAATTTTCGGTGTATCTTTTTGTCCATTTTTTGGTTTGTTCTTTCTTCTATTTCTTGCATTTTTTGATTTGCTTTTTCTTCCATTTCTTGCATTTTTTGCTTTGTTTCTTCTTCCACTTCCTGCCTTTTATGGTTTGTTTCTTCTTCCATTTCTTTCATTTTTTTGGTTTGTTCTTTCTTCCATTTCTTGCATTTTTTGATTTGCTTTTTCTTCCATTTCCTGCCTTTTATGGTTTGTTTCTTCTTCAATTTCCTGCCTTTTATGGTTTGTTTTCTCTTCTATTTCTTGCATTTTTTGGTTTGTTTTTCCTTCCATTTCTTTGAGGGATATTCCTATATCCTCTTTTAGGACCTCTATCATTTTCATGAAGTTGTTTTTTAAGGTCATTCTCTTCTGCTTCGTTTGCATTAGAATGTTGGGGTCTTGCTAATGTGGAGTCTCTAGAATCTGGTGGTGTCATATTTGTTTTTCTGTTGCTGAGTTTGTTTTTGTATTGTCTCTTTCCCATCTCTTCTTCTAGTGGGTACAGAAAGAGCCACTTACTGGTCTGGTGTTTAGGGGACCAGAGTTCCCTTTTGGTGGGTGCTAGCAAGTCCAATAATCTGGTGGTTCTTCTATTCCTTGTCCTAGTTCTGGTCCCTTGGGTGGAGAAGAACAGGAATCTTGGGCGCTTAGCCTCCCACCTGGTCCCCTGGACCCCTTGCTGGATCCTGTTGTACCTGATCCCGCTGCAGGAACAGATGCTCCCCTGCTCTCCAAGGGCTGTCTTTATACATAGTTTTTAAGAATCCTTAGCAGTCTTATGACTGATAACTGTGCCCTAACATTGTAACAATTGCATCAAATGGTCCTCCAACAGAGGGTAGGAACTAGCAGCACCCATACCTAATATACTCACTTCTATCCTTAAGGAGAATGCTGGCTGGCTTTCTATGGGGTTGGGCTCTCAGGATTTCGCTGACAATTTTGATGTCAATGTGTAAATTCAGGGCTGGAGCCTGAATTTAAATCACCCCTCTAAGGAGGCTGAACCACCAACTGGGGCCTCACTTTTTAAATCACCCTTCTATGGGGGCTGATGCACCTTCTAGGGCCTAGCTTTGTAAATCACCCCTCTATGGGGGCTGACCCATCATCTGGGGCCTAACTCGGTATCCTAAACTTGGTACCCTTATCCAAATACACCCTCCTACCTTCCTTGCTGGCCAGCATTCGAGTGTAATTCTTTAGCAGTTATTCTTATTTTCCAAACTCGGTGGGACCTCCATCTGTAGTAAGTCGCTGGTGTTAGCTGCTCTGGTGCTACCAAACTTCACAATGCTCTAGGTTATGGGCTAAGGATGAAAATAAAGACAAAGACAGCAGTTCATTCTCTCTCTCTCTCTTTTTTTTTTTTGGTTTTTTCGAGACAGGGTTTCTCTGTATTGTTTTGGAGTCTGTCCTGGAATCGGCTCTGTAGACCAGGCTGGCCTCTAATTCACAGAGATCCACCTGCCTCTGCTTCACGAGTGCTGGGTTTAAAGACATGCTCCACCAACGCCCGGTGACAGCAGCTCATCCTTACAAGGAGAATGGCCTTTATTTTAACTAGAGTGGAGCCTTATATACCAAAGACAGGTGTGGTGGAAAAACACCAAGGTCAGAAGCCTAGGTTCCCAGGGCCCTCCAGAAAAGGGGTGGGCCAAAAACAGGTATTAGCATTAAGAACATAAACAGAAACTTGCATGCAGGCCTTACTGGGATAAGGGGACAAGAAGTGTTTTACAAAAACTCCTAGTAACAGGCGTTCAACCGACACCCATGGGGGAGGGTTGCACCATTTTATCTCAAGTGAGGTTTTGGATTCATGAGTGGATTGAAGTGCGCAAGTTACAGATTTATATATATATATATATATAATTTTAATTGTATATATATTTAATTTTATATAGCTTGCTTTACATGTCAATCCCAGTTCCCTCTCCCTCCCCTTCTCCTGCACCCCCTACCATCCCTCCCACCTTCCCAACATATTGCCAATTCCTTCCACATAGGGGATATCTAGAGTCTGTCATTTCACTCAGGGTAGGGTCCAGGCGCTCCCCTAAGAGTCCGGGCTGAGAGAGTATCCCTCTTTGTGTTATGGACACACAACGTCTGTTAGTATTCGAGGGATAAACACTGATCCACTGCTCGGGACCCCAGAGGTTGCCCATGCTTCCTCACTGACGCTCATATTCAGTCGGTCTGGATCAGTCCCATGCTGGCCTCCCAGCTGTCGGTCTGGGGTCCAAGAGATCTCCCCTGTTCTCTATGCTGGTTTTGCCAGCCCATTCTTTGCCAATTTGCTCATAGCTCCTCTCTCTCTCTGTTGCTGGGTTCCTTGGGTTCAGTTCAGTGTTTAACAGTGGGTGTTTCAGGAGGTCTCATTTGTTAATTGTCGATCCCAGTGTTTGTGCCACTGGTGTTATGTTCAGGAAGTGGTCTCCTGTGCCAACTCGTTAAAGAGAATCTCCCACTTTCTCTTCTAAAAGTTTCAGTGTGGCTGGATTTATGTTGAGATCTTTGATCCATTTGGACTTGAGTTTTGCACAAGGCAATAAACATGGATCTATCTGCAGGCTTGTGCATACCAGTACCCAGTTATGCCAGCAGCATTTGTTGAAGATCTTTTCTTTTTTCCATTGTATAGTTTTAGCTTCTTTGTCAAAAATGAAATGTTCATGGTTGTGTGGGTTAAAATCAGGGTTTTCAATTCGATTCCATTGGTCTACCTGTCTATTTTTGTGCCAATACCAAAGTGTTTTCAGGACAATAGCTGTATAATAGAGCTTGAAATCAGTTATGGTGATGCCTCCTGAAGTTCCTTTATTGTATAGGGTTGTTTTGGCTATCCTGGGCCTTTTGTTTTTCCATATAAAGTTGATTAATGTTCTTTCCAGGACTGTGAAGAATTGTGCTGGAATTTTGATAGGGATTGCATTGAATCTGTAGACTGCTTTTGGCAAGATTGCCATTTTTATTATGTTGATCCTACCAATCCAAGAGCATGGGAGATCTTTCCATTTTCTGGTATCCTCTTTGATTTCTTTCTTTAAAGACTCAAAGTTCTTGATATACAGGTCTTTCACTTCCTTGGTTAACATTACCCCCAGATATTTGATGCTGTTTATGGCTATTGTAAAGGGTGATGTTTCTCTGATTTCTTTCTCAACCACTTCATCATCTGTATATAATAGGGCCACTGATTTTTTTGAGTTTACCTTGTATCCTGCCACTTTGCTGAAGGTGTTTATAAGCTCTAGGAGTTCCCTTGAAGAGTTTTTTGGGTCACTTATACAAACTATCATATCATCTGCAAATAGTGAAAGCTTAACTTCTTCTTTTCCTATTTGTATCCCCTTGATCTCCATTTTTTGTCTTATTGCTGTAGCTAGAACTTCAAGTACAATATTGAAGAGACATGGAGAGAGTGGACAGCCTTGTCTTGTTCCTGATTTTAGAGGCATTGCGTTGAGTTTCTCTACATTTAGTTTGATGTTAGCTGTTGGTTTACTGTATATTGCTTTTATTATGTTCAGGTATGTTCCTGTTATCCCTGATCTCTCTAGGACCTTTATCATGAAGGGGTGTTGGATTTTGTCAAAGGCTTTTTCAGAATCTAGTGAGATGATCATGTGGTTTTTCTTTTGAAGTTTGTTTATATGGTGGATTACATTGATAGATTTTCTAATGTTGAACCATCCCTGCATTCCTGGGATGAAGCCTAATTGATCACGGTGGATGATTTTTCCGATGTGTTCTTGAATCTGGTTTGCTAGTATTTTATTGAGTATTTTTGCATCGATGTTCATGAGGGAAATTGGTCTATTGTTCTCTTTCTTAGTTGTGTCTTTGTGTGGCTTGGGTATCAAGGTAATTGTATCTTCGTAAAAAGAGTTTGGCAGTGAGCCTCCTGCTTCTATTGTGTGGAATATTTTGCAGAGTATTGGAGTTAACTCTTCTTTGAATTTCTGGTAGAATTCTGCACTGAAGCCATCTGGGCCTGGGCTTTTTTGTTTGGGAGACTTTTGATGACTGCTTCAATTTCATTAAGGGTTATAGGTCTGTTTAGATTGTTTATCTGCTCTTGATTTAGTTTTGGCAAGTGATATCTATCCAGGAAATTGTCCATTTCCTTTAAATTTTCAAATTTTGTGGAGTACAGATTTTCAAAGTATGCCCTGATGATTCTCTGGATTTCCTCAGAGTCCGTTGTTATGTCCCTTTTTTCATTTCTGATTTTGTTAATTAGCATACTCTCTCTGTCTTTTGGTTAGTTTGGACAGAGGTTTGTCTATTTTGTTGATTTTCTCAAAGATCCAACTCTTTGTTTCATTGATTCTTCTCAATGTTCTCCTGGTTTCTACTTGATTGATTTCAGCCCTCAATTTGATTATTTCCTGGCGTCTGCTCCTCCTGGGTGAGTTTGCTTCTTTTTGTTCTAGAACGTTCAGCTGTGCTATTAATTCTCTAGTATGACTGTTCTCCAGTTTCTTCCTGTGGGCACTTAGTCCTATGAGTGTTCCTCTTAGCACTGCTTTCAAAGTGTCCCATAGGTTTGCGTATTTGTGTATGTTGTGTCTTCATTCTCATTGAATTCCAAGAAGACTTTAATTTCTTTTTTTATTTCTTCCTTTACCTAGGGATGGTGCAATTGAGCATTTTCCAATTTCCATGAGTTTGTGGGGTTTCTGCGAATTGTGTTATTGTTGAATTCTAATTTTAATGCATGGTGGTCCGAGAGGATACAGGGGGTTATTCCAATTTTTTGTATCTGTGGAGATTTGCTATGTTTCCTATTATGTGGTCAATTTTAGAGAAGGTTCCATGTGACGCTGAGAAGAAGGTATATCCCTTTTTGTTTGGGTTGAATGTTCTATCGATGTCTGTTAAACCCAGTTGGGTCATAACTTCCATTAGTTCCTTTGTTTCTTTGTTAAGTTTCTGTCTGGAGGTCCTGTCTAGTGGTGAGAGCAGATTGTTGAAGTCTCCCACTATTAGTGTGTGCGATTTTATGTGCAATTTGAGCTTTAGTAATGTTTCTTTCACAAATGTAGGTGCCTTTGTATTTGGGGCATAGGTGTTTCAAATTGAGACTTCATCTTGATGGATTTTTTCCTTTGATGAATATGAAATGTCCTTCTTCATCTCTTTTGATTGATTTTAATTTGAAGTCTAGTTTGTTAGATATTAGGATTGCTACACCTGCTTGTTTCTTGCGTCCGTTGGTTTGGAAAATCTTTTCCCAACCCTTTACCCTGAGATACCATCTGTCTTTGATGTTGAGATATGTTTCTTGTGTGCAGCAGAAGGATGGGTTCTGTCTTCATATCCATTCTGCTAGTCTGTGTCTTTTTATAGGTAAGTTGAGGTCGTTGACATTGAGGGATATCAATGACCATTGATTGATGACTCTTGTTTGTGCTTGATTTATTGGTGGTGATGTTATTTTGTGTAGTTTCTCCTCCCTTATTCTTTTGGTGTTATGTAAGGTGGGATTATATATTGCCTGTGGCTTTGTGAGTGTAGTTATCTTCTTTGGATCTAAGTTTTCCTTCTAGCACTTTCTGTAGAGCTGGATTCATGGACAGGTATTGTTTAAATCTGGCTTTGTCGTGGAATATTTTGTTTTCGCTATCTATGATAATTGACAGCTTTACTGGATATAGTAGTCTGGGTTGGCATCCTTGTTCCCTTAGTGTTTGTAGGACATCTGTCCAGGATCTTCTGGCTTTCATCGTTTCCATTGAGAAGTCAGGTGTAATTCGGATAAGTCTGCCTTTATATGTTACTTGGCCTTTTTCTTTAGCTGCTCTTAATATTTTCTCTTTATTCTGTAGGTTTGATGTTTTGATTATTATATGGCGAGTTGACTTCTTTTTCTGGTCCAGCCTATGTGGTGTTATGTAAGGGTCTTGTGTTTACATATGCATATCCTTCTTTAGGGTAGGGAAGTTTTCTTCTATGATTTTGTTGAATATGTTTTCTGTACCTATGAGCTGTATTTCTTTGTCTTCTTCTTTACCTATTATTCTCATGTTTGGATTCTTCACGGTGTCCCATATTTCCTGGATATTTTGCATTAGGGATGTATTGGTTTTGAGGTTTTCTTTGGTTGATGACTGTATATCCTCTAATGAGGCTTCAATACCTCAGATTCTCTCTTCTATCTCTTGTATTCTGTTGGTGATACTTGCATCTGTAGTTCCTGATCTTTTACTCAGCTTTTCCATTTCCAGCATCACCTCATTCTCTCTTTTCTTTATTGTTTCTATTTTAGCTTTCAATCCTTCAATTGTTTGAGTTTTTCCTTCATTTGTTTGGTTGTTTTTTCTTGGTATTCTTTAGATTCTTTGTGAGATTTGTTTATTTCTTGATTTTTCCCCATTTCATGGATTTTTTGTTTGTTTTTTCCTCTATTTCTTTAAGGGATTTCCTCGTTTCTTCTTTGAGGGTCTCTATCATCTTCATAAAATGATTTTTAAGGTCTGTCTCCTCAGCTTCATCTATGTAGTGATTTTCAGGTCTTGCTGGCGTTGGTTCCCTAGATTGTGGTGGAGTCATGTTGGTCTTTTGACTGCTCAGTTAGCTCTTATTCTGTCTTCTTCCCATTTCTCCTTCCAATGGGTGCTGGTGGGGTCTTTCTGTCCCCATGGTCTCCTTCCTTCCTGAAGCTGACTGGTATTGCTGGAGTTTGGGGCCTGAAAGGGCTGATGTCTTTCCTAGAGGGGATCACCGGAGATTGGGGCCAGGAAGGGCTGACGTCTTTCCTAGCTAGCTGGGATCACCTGAGTTTGGTGCCTGGAAGGGCTGATGACTTTCCTGTGTGGGCGGGTCTTCTAGCTGGGATCGCAGGACATTGGGGCCTGTAAGGGCTGATATCTTTCCTAGCTGGGATTGCCAGACTTTGGGACCTGGAAGGGCTGATGTCTTTCCTGTGTGGGCAGGTCTTCTGGATGCCAGGAGTGGCCCAGAAGATCGAGCTGATGGGGGACAGGCAGGGCTTGGAGGTCGTCCCCCCCCCCAGACGCAAGCTCACCTAGTTGGGATCGCTGAATATTGGGGCCTGGAAGGGCTGATGTCTTTCCTGTGTGGGCTGGTCTTTTGGATGCCAGGAGTGGCCAGGAAGATGGAGCAGATGGGGGTCTCCCCGGAGACACAAGCTCACCTAGCTAGCTGGGATCACCGGAGTTTGGGGCCTGGAAGGGCTGATGTCCTTCCTGTGTGGGCGGGTCTTCTGGATGCCAGAAGCAGCCTGAAGATGGTGCAGATGGGTGTCAGTCCGCAGATGGGGGTCCCCTCGGAGACCCAAGCTCACCTAACTAGCTGGGATTTGTTGGGGAAGTCCTGTTATTTGCCTGTTATTTGTCAATAAAGTACTGTTGAGCCTATAGGAATCTAGATAGATGGGAATAGCAGTCCAGGAGCATTCTGGGAAGGAGAAACAGAGGAGTTCGAGATGTAACCGCCATGGAGTAGGAAGCCCGGAACTATTCTCTGGTAAGATAAATACTTAGATTAACAATTATGGGGTAATTACTTAAGTCAGAGCTAGCCAATAAGAAACAAGCAAGGCCAACAGCTTCATAATTAATAAAGCATCCTGTGTGTTATTTGGGGACTACAACGCAGCAGAGCCCAGGTGACTGGCGGGTGATAAACCAAAGCAGCTAGCAAGGAAAACCTTCCCTTTACAGGGATTGCCTGAGATTGAGGCCTGGAAGGGCTGATGTCTTTCCTGTGTGGGCGGGTCTTCTGGATGCCAGGAGGGACCAGAAGATCGAGCAGATGGGGGTCAGGGGGAGGATGGGAGAATCCCCTCGGAGACCCAAGTTCACCTAGTTAGCTGGGATCTCCGGAGTTTGGGGCCTGGATGGGCTGATGTCTTGTCACCTTAGATGTTTATACTGATGGAATTTATAATGGCAAGTATGGTTGTTGTCACTGGGAGGCCAGCTATTTTTCTGCATGTAAATAGAGGAGGAGAGGATCAGAAACAGAGGACAGGTGGGGAGAAATTACAAGGAGGGGAGGAGGGAGGGGCAGCTGCAGTAAAGATGCAGATGAGAGAAGAATTAAAAATGAAAAATATTCAACGTGGGGTGTTCTTAAATTTCTTAAGCTGTGTGCTCATGGCTTTAATACCAGAATTTGTCTCCAAGCAAGTTACTATCCAAGTCATACTGGTCTTAAATCCCAATGCCCAACAAAAAGAATCTTGGCATTCCACTAATGGAGTTACTTGGGAGGCAGAGGGAAGAGGAGCTGTGAGGTTTAGAACAAGTTGGTTTGGAAAGTGAGTTCCAGTATAGCCAGGGCTAAGTAATAACATTCTGTGAGATGACATTTCTAGGAAAGAATTTGTCACCAAATGTGTGAACCAAACCTGTTTTATCAGTCCTTCATGATGAGAGGGTAATGGCAACATGTGGAGCCTAAATTCAGTACCTTCAGAACACATACACAAACAAAATATATAAACAAACAAACAAACACACACACACACACACACACACACACACACGCATAAACTGTCTGTGTAATCATGGCCATCGGGAATTGCCCTGTCGTTGATATTGCCCTCACCCTCACGGAGAATCCCTGCCTCTGCTTCCCACATCCTGGGAATAAAGGTATGTGACATCTCACCCTGGATGCTTGTCTTTTCAAAATGATTTGATTACAATAAAGTATGTCATAAATATATATTTATCTTCTATTTAAATTTCACTTAGTATTGTGAATTTATAGCAGGATTTCCCACAAACCTGGAAAAGAGTTCTGTCACTGCCTCACCAAGCACTGCATTGATAATCTTGTAATTTCAATCTTGTAGTTCAATTTAATCCTCTGTGAATATCAAGAAAATTTCCTGGGAGTTGACCAATTAAACTGAGTTCTCCCCTTACACGTTACAAAACAAGTCAATGGTCACATGTACCTGTGATATCGCCACAGGGGAAGTGTGAAAACACCTGGGACACAAGCTGAGGGATTCCATAGATGCACTGAAATCACTTCAATCTCTCACAAAAATGCATCACTTGCTGTGTACTACAGCCATTCATTGAACGGCCAATCTGCAAGCACAGAAGCCAGCATCAGGCCTGTGCCTTGAAGACAGTGTACAGAGAATTCTGAGAAATGAGTCGTTGGCAAATCCATGCCCCTGGGGGATCAGAGGGAGGATCTACATTGCCCATGAAGTTGAGCTTGGGGATGGTAGCAACATGAATGAAAAGAGTCACAGCCAGACTGTTGTATGACTTAGCCAGCACTAATCTATCTATAATGGGTGACCAAAGTGTTTGACGGGTAATCCTTTCCTTCAAACCCAAAGGAGTCAGAGGCAAGCAGATCTCTATGATGTTGAGGCCAACAGGAGTAACAGTGAGATACAGGACAGCCAGGGCTACAAGGAGAAACCGTGTCAAAAAAAGAAGGAATCTGGTATTGTGGCACACACCTTTCATCTCCCCATTCCAGAGGCAGAGGGATGAACAAGCAAATTTTGATTTTGAGGAGAGCCAGTTTTACAGAGCAAGGTCCAGAAAAACCAGGGTTACACAGATAAACCCCGTCTCAATTTAGGAAAAAGGAGGGTAGACAACAATCAGAACACATAGGGCTACTATTGGCAGCCTGAGTTGAGACCATTTTACTGAGTTGGTCACCAGGTAGTAAAGGCCACATTCTAACTGGGCTCAAACCCCAAGAGGGGAGAACTAAGAGGGGGTTGCAAAACATGTGTTTGTACTTTAGGTCCCCACAAAAGCAGCACTGATCATATCTGCTCTATGATGAAAGCCATCCTCAAATATACCAGGACCCAATACAGTGAAGATATAGACTTGGCGGGGCCATTGAGTGGGAGGGTCTAATGGAATGATGGGACAAAATGGAGAACATGGGAGGGGCCTGAATGGAAACTGTTTTGAAGGCCAGGTATTTGCACTAGCGTTTCAGACAGTAGCAGCGATCTGGTGAAGTGGTAGTTCCTGCTAGTATCAGGGTAAGTGCCCAATAAAGCTTCTATGATGATGGGACAGGGGTCAGAAAGGCTGTATCATTTTCTGCTCCCAAAAGCAGTCCATCAGGGATCATTTCTCCCCACATCAACACCAGCATGAGCTGTTGTTGATTATCTTTTTTTCAGCATTTCTGTGTAGTTAAAAAAACCCAAAGTAATTTTAATTTTGCATTGATCTGATGGCTGTAGATGTTGAAGGACTTTGTTTCTTTGTTTCTCTGAGTTTCAAGGATAGGCCACTTGTTACATGCCTGTCTGTCCTGGACATCTCTGTGTAGATCAGGTTGTTGACAATCTCAGAGGTATCCTCCTGCCTCTGCCTCCTGAATGAATGGAAAAATGTCGTGTACCACCACACATAGCAAGTTTAATTTTGTAATTGATTTTATTCTTTGTGTTATAAGGTAATATTTCTCAGTGTATTTCTGGCTGTTCTGTAACTCTCATTGTTTAATAGGCAGCGGTCCAAACCAGAGATCCTCCTGCCTCTGCCTGCCTAGTGGTGGGATTAAAGGTGTGTGTGTCACCACACCCTGTTAACATTGCTTGTTCTTACATTTCATTTGAAAAATTCCATTCTATATTAAAATATTCCTCATCTTTCAGACCATGTTGTATTACAAAACTGTTTCTTGAACTCCTGTCTACTTTCCTGAGATAGTACACAGATGAATGAACAAAGTAAATGTTTGACTTAAGTCCAATTTGATGAACCATGAGTTTTCGTGGTTTCTTTAGAGTGCTAAACACCTCACATAATAAACATGGCCTACTATAGGTCCCATCAGGTCAAGTATAGTTGGGAAAAAGGCATTCCGTTTGTGTATGTCTGTGTCTGTATTTGTTGTTGTTTTTCATTTTGAGACAGGGTTATGTGGAAGCAATGCATTCTACAGGGCTTCTCTCTATTCAAGGCTAGATTAAAAAACACCTGATCATCTTTTCTGCACATCTGAGGCAATTAGGACCTACTAAACCAACTTGTTTGTAGAGATGTGAAATGGGTTAGTTCTGTCATGTTTCAAGGATCTGGCAATTCCTTTTAAAGGCCTCCAAATGGAACGATATGGGGTACATTCAGCCAATGATGACTAGAGGCCACATATCATTAAGTGTGCGTTTCCAATCAGATCTTAAGAGAATAATAAAGGTAAATAAGTAAATAGAGTAAAATAAAAATAAATCTAGTTTTGTTTCCCATACAGTTACTCATAGAGACATATGAGGACCGTGTTTCTGTCGTTGCTGGATTGCTTGTTTTCCCTTTGAGCCAGGTTCAACTTTAGTCCAGGCAGGATTTGGAGCTACTAAATAGTTAATGCTGGCCGACTCTCCTCTTCTGATCATTTTCTCCATTGCCAGGACCAAACTGCCCTATTGAACAACCATGGAGTATAGAAGCAAACAACGTCCCAAACTCGAGACCCATTTAATGCATTGGTTTTAATTATAAGGCCACAGCACTGATCAGCATTTCAAGATGAAATTTCCTCTAAAGTGTAGCACTAAGTGGTCCAGGCCTATATTCTCAGGTGCAGTTTCACACACAAAGCTGTGACTCCATATTCATTTGCAAACAATGATTAAACCCTTTGGGATTCAGTTTCCCCACATATTTTATGCTAGCACTCGGGAGAGTGAGGCATGGTAATCTCTTTGAGTATAAGGAAGGCCTGTTCACCATTATGAATTCCTGATTATCCTAGGTTAATGGAGGAATCCTGCATCAAAAACAAACATAGGAAAACAATTATGATTTAATCAGTAAGGACTCTCAGCGGTGTGACTGAAACCCATTGGCCACAAAGGTTGGGTGTGGATATTGGATTTGAAGATAAGTGGAGAGGGAGGAGCCAAAGAATGTGGGGAGCTTTTGGTTTTAAGGAAGGTATTGAAGCACTGGTCCCTGGAGTAAGAGTCAAACACAGAGTGGATTCTGAACAAGGTGAAACCACCTACTGATTTCCTGGGGGTGATGTCACAAGGAAGAGCATGTAGGATAGGTAGGTTGAGGGGGCTGTCTGATGTGGAGAAGAGGAAATCAAAAGAAAAACAGTGTTGATAACACTCAGGAGATTGATGCTTGTTTGGAGTTTTACATTCACCCTATTCCCAGCTTGATGGACAGAAGGTCCTGTGAAAATTCAGGGGCTGTTTGCATGGTGACCTTCAAGAGGCAGCACTGAGACACAAGATGAGGGCAGAGACTGGGGCAGGTTAAGCAGGAGTGCTGGGGAGACCCCTGGATACTGTCCCACCTACCGTGCTTTTTGTGCACTGCTGTCCAGTGACACACCTGACCTGAATATGATGCTGGATCAGACCTGCAGGAAATGATAGGGAGCCATGCGTGTAGGACCTACAGACTCTGGTGTTTCTCTTATGTACTTCTGTTGTTATTCCCAGATTTTCCTGACTACCAAAGTCTCAAAATGGAACCAAATTCGCATATGATTCCAGGATCTCAAGTTCTGCAGCATTTCCCAATTCCATCTGGTCTAAATGTGATTGGAAGCCCCATTATACTTCCAAGTGACAACGCCTCTAGATATCCAGTGTACCCAGTTACCCAAGTTGTGGCAAGTGATTCTTGTCCACCATGTGGACAAGGCGGCATCCTGACTTCTCAAGATCATTCAATGACACAAGTCTCCTCCTATGATCCAAGGAGGCAGAGGAAGCACAACATATTTACAGAGGAACAAAAGCCGGTCCTTCAAGAACAGTTTAATAAGTGTATGTACCCGGACAAGAAACAATGCATGACCCTGGCTCAAAGATTTGGCATAAATGAGTATCATATCAAGGTATGGACTATCTTGGGTCTCCTGGTCTTCTAGTCATATAACCTATTCCCCAGGAGCCTTCTGCAAAGGCCCTTAACTTCTGAACTTCATGAGCTCCTCCAGGATTGGGGTTACTTGGCCCAGTAAAAGGTTTTGCAAGCATAATGTTGATGTATCTAAGGTTGGATGGAATGCCCATTAGTCATTTAGTGTAGAGCCCTGTTGGGATGAAGAGGAAGAAAGTTGGCCTCACATTTTGCTTGTTTTTCTAGACAGGGTTTCCCTGTGTTGTTTTGGAGACTGTCCTGGAACTCGCTCTGTAGACCAGGCGAGCCTCGAACTCACAGAGATCTGCCTGCCTCTGCCTCCCGAGTGCTGGGGTTAAAGGCTTGTGCCACCAACGCCTGGGCCGACCTCACTGTTTTAGTTGCCTAGACAACCAGGTTCCTCTCTAAACTCCCATCTTTGAGTAGAAGCTCCATAATTTTGTCTGTTTCTGGTCCAGGTCATACTGTCTTCCTGTTTCTTGGGTCTAGGATGCATAGAGATCTATTACAGGTGCTGGGTATAGACCATGGTGCAGACATTTCCACCAGCACTTTCAGATTTTGGACCTAAATCATGCACCTGACTTCTGCTAATCTCCCCTCTCCATCCTCTCTCCAGATCTGGTTCAAGAACAGACGAGCTAGGTCTAATCAGAAGAAGACTGGAAAACTTCCTGGGAACCCAGGCTATGACTGTCACAACAGGCTCACCTCTCCTCAATGTGGTATCCCACTTGTCACCTATGCCAGTGCAGATACATTGTATGAGAGTTCTGAGCAATCAAAGCTTCAAACTTCTGTTACTAATGTGAGTCTTCTAAGGACTACAAGTCTCCTACATCCACCTGAAACAGTAAAGCAATCAAGTCTCCAATTGCACTCAGCTCCTGAAAGGAGCCAATGTCCTACAGTGAGCCTACAACCACCACTAGAACCTGATCCCACAGTGCATGCTGGTCACCCAATACTGTCAACTGGATCAGATCCTTGTAATCACCAGATGCCTTCAACCTCAGCAGTAGGTTTTAGCCCTGAGGTTTCCCAAGCCAGTAAGTTTCCTTCAAATGCATATGGTTTCCAGCAAATTTGCCCTGAAGCTCCAAGGAGGCAACGGAAAGAGCGCACTGTGTACACTAAGGAACAAAAAGGTATCCTTCAAGAACATTTTGAACATTGCAAGCACCCAAGTTTGGAGTAACGCATGGAGCTGGCCCTAAAGATTGGTGTCACTGAATATGAGATTCGGGTATGTCTCTCACTTGTCCCTTTTTTACCCACAGCCAAGGTGCAATGCAACCTGTACATTCACCAGAATGTCCCAAGCTTGGTGATTCCTCAATGTTTGACGCAGCTTGGGACAGTTGTGGAAGGTGGACCTGTGACGTCCTGTGAGCATGCATGGCTGTCCTAGTTACTCTTCTTCACTTCTTCACTAGGGAGCCCCCTTATCATCTGGAGACTTATTATTACATGGGCAGGTTCCCAGGGACCCCAATACTAGTGACTGGTATGAAACACCAGATATTGTATCTGAAGCTTCCAAAGTCATTTTGTGTCACAAGATCAACTATCCTACATTCCTTCATTCTTTTAGAGCCCCAGACCCTTATTTAATACAGGCAGTTGCTACAGCCAAGGTTTCCATCAAGCATGTTCATCTCAGTTAAAGTTCCTCACCACAGGCTGCCAAGGGTCATCCTATGCCTTCTGATGGTTGTCACCCCTAGTTTTTTCTTTTTTACCACAAGATTGTTCAGAGAAGTCCTGACTGTTCTGGAACTCCTTCTTTAACCTAGGCTGTTCTAAAAATCCAAGAATTTTATGTCCATTACTCTTCCTCTGGAATGGTGAGATTAAAGCTCGTGCCACACTACTAGTTTCTTTTTTTGACACATGGTTTCTCCTTATAGCCCTGGCTGTCCTGAATCTCTCTGTAGACACCACGTTGGCCTCAATCTCAAAGAGTTCTGCTTGTCAATCTCTCCTTTGTGATGGATGAAAGGATTGCCCACCAAACAGTTTTGTCACCCCTTGTTGATGGAGTAGAGCTGGATAAGTCTTACAACTACTGACTGTGACTCTTTTCATGCATGACCCTACCAGCACCCAGCTCAACATCTTGGACATTGTAGATCTTCTCTGCTCCCTCAGATCAATGGATACATTGACCCAGAATGCAAGAAATGGAAGAAAAAAATAAACCAAAAAAATGAAGAAATGGAAGAAAAACCAAACCAAACATTTCAAAAAATGCAACAAATGGATGAAGACAAAGACAAAATTGCAAGACACATTTCACACAGTGCAAGGATTGAAAACTGAAATAGAGACAAAAAAACCACAATCGGAAGAATGGGTGGAAATAGAAAAGCTGGGTAAACAGTCAGGTATTATAGATGC
Source organism: Mesocricetus auratus (assembly GCF_017639785.1). Lineage (NCBI taxonomy): Eukaryota > Metazoa > Chordata > Mammalia > Rodentia > Cricetidae > Mesocricetus > Mesocricetus auratus. The sequence continues at coordinate 5,446,784 of NW_024429216.1, read as the reverse complement.
AAGGCAGTACTAAGAGGAAAGTTCATAGCACTAACTGCACATATGAAGAAACTGGAGAATAGTCACACTAGAGATTTAACATTACAACTGAAAGCACTAGAACAACAAGAAGAAAACTCATCCAGTGGAGTGGACAACAGGAAATAATCAAATTGGAGGCTAAAACCATTAAAGTCAAACATGGAAAAAATACAAAGAATCAATGTAACAAAAAGTTGGTTCTTGGAGAAATTCAACAAGATAGACAAACCTTTATTCAAACTAACTAAAAGGCAAAGAGAGAGCATACAAATCAACAAAATCAGGAATGAAGAGGGAGATAAAACAATGGATACCAAGGAAATCCAGAGAATCTTCAGGTCATACTTTGAAAACCTGTACTCTACAAAATTGGAAAATTTAAAGTATATGGACAATTTTCTGGATAGATATTATGTACCAAAATTAAATGAAGAGCAGATAAGCCATCTAAACAGACGTATAACCCGTCATGAAGTAGAAGCAGTCATCCAAAGTCTCTCAACCAAAAAAAGAGAAAAGCTCAGGCCCAGATGGTTTCAGGGCAGAATTCTACCAGAAATTTAAAGAAGAGCTAACTCCAATACTCCTCAAACTGTGCTACACACTAGAAGCAGGAGTTTCATTGCACTTAGGTTAGTTAGGTTTTCTGGAGATATATTTGAAATGGTTAGATATTCTTCAAACCTTCCAAAGACCTATAGAATATATGGCATTTAAATAGTTTAGGGTTTTTATGACAGTGAGAAACAAGTACTCCTGGCACACTAATTCTGTCTGAGAGGATATGGGCACTGAAGAAACTCATTATGGAGTTTGCTTTCTACATGGCAAGATTACCCATTTGGGCAAGAAACAGATCTTGCCTTTCCTGTATGATAGACTGGACATGCAGGATGCACAGGAACGTGACTGCTGAACTTGGTGGGAGAGGACATGGGTTTTCAGTGCTCCTCTTATACTCAGTTCTTCGAATATTGCCCTAAGCTCAGAATCCATTTTCTCCATGTGAAAGAGACCATTAATTTTAGCCTCTTCCTCAACTGATCCCTTGGAAAATTCACTAGACAAGGCATCTGGTTTATCTAATGTTGTGTCTGTAGGAGATCTCCACAAGAACAAAAGATCTCTGGAGTAGAGACAGCAGGGGGAGAAGGCCAGAGAACTGCCATGCAAGGGACCACAGGTTTCCCATGCATATCCTGCCAGTCCCAAAGGGACTCTCCTTCCCATGCCTCTGCTTGTGAGGGTTCTTTGTTACAGACACACTTGGGTGACAGTAATCTTCCTCAAGTCATCCCTCCATTATGTCACCAGACTCAGAAGTCATTTGTTCCTTGTGAGAGAGCATATGTAGTGTCAGCTCTCCCCCACTCAGTGGAAGCATTTTTGTAGAACTGGATTCCAACTTCTCCATTGTTCAGACCATCGAATGTCTCTTATCTGAAGCCCTTTAGTGTGGCCAAGCTGGCCAAGCCCCAGACAGGGCAGAAACAATGCCATGGCAGTCAGTAGCTTCTGCATCATCTGGCCACCCAGCTCCTGTCCTGGATGCCGACTCAACACAAAGCCCATAATCCAGGAGGGTTCCAATAGCAGCTCCAAGGCAATGGACAGAGGTGTGATAAAGAAGAAACAGTTTGAGAAAAATATTGTTGCATGTGATTTGTTCTCTGAGTATTTCATCACGATCTTCATGGGCCCACACATTCTGTTGAAAAGGAATGACATGAAAACTGATTTTTCCATTTTCTTATGTGAACAATGAAAATTAAACTTTGGTACTCAGGCATATTGATAAGGGTTTGATGTGCCCTCTCCCATGTTTCAGTGCTCTTGAAGGGTTGTATCTCCAGGAAGATTAGAGGCTGATACAGTCTTCTCATTTGAACTACAGTCTTAAAACATGTATGGCATGTAGGCACCACCAACTAAATGTTCTGTTCAAATAATAGATGTTTGAAATCATTCTGTACTTAGGCCCATTTAAAGCCTCTACACACTAGGTTGGTTCAGCATGCTGTACTGTCTTGGAAGTGGATACAGGAGGATCAGGACGTGACTACACAGCAGCTCCAAAGTCTGCCTGGGTTACAGTAGACTCTGCCTCAAAATGTACAAGAATCCTGTGCATCTAGGTGTTAAAATGAGAAGAACAATCATACAATGTTGATGTTAACAAAGCCTAGCTACTTAAGTGCTAGGGTCCCAGACCTGTCATCCCATCTACTTGGATCACTGAACTATCCAACTGAAAGTTAAAGACAACACTGTAGAGTGTCTTTGAGTTCACCCAGAGATAGCTGATGAGAAATTTATATGAATATATACTTCTTTCCATTTTTACTAAGAACTGCTCTGTGATTCTATCCCCAGTCTTGAGGAGAGAAAACACCAAAGATTAATTTATATGAGGATGTCATGGTTACTGGTATATTTCTGGTTTGTGTAGAGATGGTCATTCAGGCCTCAAACTTTATCGCATGACTTCACCTTAAGCCTCACAGACACAACTAGTTCAAGTTGATTATTTTAACTTCTAATATTACATTTTGTTGCTGGGCAGTGGTGGAGAATGCCATTAATTCCACCACTCAGGAGGTATCTGTCAATTTGAGACCAGCCTGGTCTAAAAATGCTAGTTCCAGGACAACCTCCAAAGCCACAGAGAAACCCTGTCTTGAGCCTCCCCTCAAAAAGATACATTTTATGTCTTGTGTATGTTGCCGATTCATAAATTTAAGAAAGTGGTCAAATTGCAGATTTATTTTTCCTATAAATGCCTTTACTCCATCAGTCCTTTTGTGATAGACAGCAAAGTACTCTCTTTTGACTAAAATATTTTATGCCTTATATTTTAATCCCCTTTGCATAGGTTCTGTTTTAATTGAAAGACTCAAAATGTGGGAATACTATAACCTCTGTTTTTCTCTTCAACCGTTGACTTCATAACACTTTCTAGAACAGCTGTAGATACACAAAAAACATGTCCCTAAACACTTAAATGTGCATTGATGTATGTAAACATTAACATTCTTTCCACTCACACAGTTCATCCCCACTTTCTGCCCATTCAAACTAAGCCGACTTTTTCCACTTTTATTAATGTAGATAAAGAGTTAACCACGTGAATAAATGCCACATACATTCACACACAAAATAATATGGAGTCCATTTCAGCCAACTCTTTATGATCTGAACATGGGACATACACTAGACTCTGATAGTTTTGCTCAGTTGTAACATGTGAAGGCATTGAGGTACTCTTGCAAACTTTTAATCCCAGCACAGCAGATATGGAGGTAGGCAGACCTCTGAGTTCAAGGCCAAGCTTATCTACAGAGTGATTTTCATGCCAGCCCTGAATACACAGAAAATCTTTCTCTCAGACTGGGAAAAAGCTTACTTGGGCTGTTAAGAGTACCAGCCTCTCTTCCAGAGGGGGTGGGTTCGTTGCCCAGCACCCAAAATGCACCACAAAATTTCAGTAACTCTAGTTCCACAGGATCAGACACCCTTGCCCAGACATACATACAAACAAAACACAATGAATGTTAAAATAAATAATTTTTTGAAGATTTAAAATCCTGTAAGGAATGCAAATGTAACTCATGTTTCAATAAATTGGACTTTGGTGGTATCTGCTTTTTTCTGTGACTGGTTCCTTATGTAGAGTGAGTAGAATTTTGTTTGTTGCTTCTCTATAGGGAAAGTTTTGTCACGCAACCAGGTCTGAAAGTGGGGTAATATTTGATGTCCCCATCAAATATATTCCCTCAGAGCTGAGAAAACAACTTGTAGGAAGAGGTAGAAGGAGTCGCAGAGACAGAGCACATGGGGGATACCAGGAGGAAAAGGCCCTCTAAAACATCAGAACAAAGCTCATTGGAAACCCCAGGCCCTGAAGCAGCAATCACAGGGCCTCCATGAGGCTGGACCAGGTCTTCTGCATATATACTATTACTTTCAGATTAGTGTTCTATGGATCCCTGAGTATGTGAATGAATCTTGTACCTGCTCTTGGATGTCTTATATTTTACTGTTGGCTTTGCTTGTCAGATATTGATATGATTGTTTTTGTTTTACCTTAATACATTTTGTTTTGTGAAGTTTTTATTTTGTTTCCCAGAAGCCTATTCTTTGCTAATGGGAGACAGAAATGGCCCAGGTCCAGATACAGGAGGAGGAATGGGGGAGCTGCCAGGAGCAGAGGGGCCAGAAATTTTGCTCAGATTATATCGCATGAGAAGATAAACAATGTCTAACGAATGGGGACAAAGTCAACAAAATACTTATGCACTGTCCAGTGCCTGTGATCTGCTTGCCACTTCTGTGCTGCTTTGCCTGACCCTGTCCCATCTCCAGCTCTCTCTCTGCAGCACGCACAGCTTCTCTTCCAGCCCATGGTGGGCTCTACTCCACAGCTTCAATTGTTCAAGGTGGTCTGCCCATGGCACTGGCACATCCAAAATCCTGGATTCTTTGCTTCAAGTGGGCGTCAATTTCAGCAAAAGGACCTGTCTTGTTTCAGGGCCTCCATCCTTGCCACACAGTGCTAAGTCTCAGCTGCTCTCCATGATCCCTCCACACCTTCAAATCTAGCATCACCTGTGTGAATCTTACATTATCAGAGCGCACGACATAACCTTGGCCATGCTGGGCCACAGCTTCTGTGTGCTGTATTTTAGGAGAGTTTCTAGAAGCTCTCACCTTAATGATGCTGGTTTTTTTCTTTATCACTGCTCATTTCTCAACTGCGGCTGACCAGGACAGCAACTGTTTCTCATTAGTGGTCTGGTATCTTGTTAATCACAACTGATTCTTCAGGCAACTGTAATCAGAACTACAGTATTGCAATTCCAAAATAACAAATGTCCCAAATAACACCTTTCAACTTCCTGGTGGAATTTCACAAGTCATATTTCCATCTTCTTAATTTCTCTAATCATCCTTACCTCCATTCACTGACAAAATAGGTCACTGAGATCTCAACACTCAATGCTTTTCTAATCCAAAATTCCAAAGTACTTCCACAATCTTCTCCAATTCTAGGTAAGGTCTGTCATAGCAATGCCCCACTATCCTGGTAACAACTTGTCTTATTTACAGTCTTTATTGCTAGGATGAAATACCATGACCAAAGTAATTTTGGGAAGAAAGAGTTCATTTTGTTTATGTTCCAACATCACTGTTCACCATCAATGGAAGTCCAGAAAGGAACTCAAACAGGGCAGGAACCAGGAGGCAGGAGCTGATAGATAGGCTACAGGTGGGCACTGCTTATTGACAAAGCCCAGCCTGCTTTCTTTCCTCTCCTTTTCTTTCTTTTTTTGCTGGTGTGGAGGCCCTAAGTTCTGAAGTATTTGTTGTAAAGGAGTGTCTCCATGATTAAAGGCAATATTTGATGTCAGCTCTTGATACATGATAATAGATGCCTTCTGCAAGCACCCCATCTTTGGATGATTAGTTACTTAAGATGATGGCACAATAAACCATGGTCTTGAGTATTTTTGGGAGCCCTCCTGTTATGACCAGGTGTCTCTGTCTCTTCTTTAATGACATTGAGTTGTTAGCATCCCCGCAGCCATAAACCCCACTCAGGTTCAGACCCAGGGCTGTTTGTCTGGATCTGAACACATCCCCAAAGAAATCAGTCTTGAATAGAAGCACGCACAGAAACAGGAGGCAAGTGCGGTGAGTGAAAAGTGTTGCATCAGGAGTAAAATTGCACATAATTTTATATTTGGGGACATATAATTGTAGGTGTAAACCAGGAAAATGTTAGTCAGATTAAGAAGCAGTGAAATGTGGTTAGTTAACCTTAAGAGTGAAAATGGGCACAAGTGTAGATATGGAACAGAAAAAATATCAGTCAAGTAGTAAAGAAGCAAATAGTAGTGAGTTAGCCTCTGGAGTAAGAAAATGCAGATAATTGTAGATGTGAAACACAGAAATATTAGCCGGATTGGTAAAGAGAAGTGAGTTAACCTTGAGAGTAAAAATGCATATAATTAGGGATATGAGACAGAGAAGAATTAGTCAGATGATAGTACACTTGCTTGGGTGTGTTTCAATAACCAGGAGACAGAAATGCTGAAAAAAAGATAATCAACAACAGTTCATGCTGGTGTTGATGTGGGGAGAAATGATCCCTGATAGACTGCTTTTGGGAGCAGAAAATGGTACAGCCTTTCTGACCCCTGTCCCATCATCATAGAAGCTTTACTGGGATTATCAAGGCAGTGCTTGTTCAGGCAGTGACAGAATTCTTTTCCAGCTTTGTGGGAAATCCTGCTATAAATTCACAACACTAAGTGAAATTTAAATAGAAGATAAATATATATTTATGACATACTTTATTATAATCAAATCATTTTGAAAAGGCAAGCATCCAGGGTGAGATGGCACATACCTTTAGTCCCAGGATGTGGGAAGCAGAGGCAGGTGATTCTCCGTGAGGGTGAGGGCAAAATCAACCACAGGGCAATTCCCGATGGCCATGATTACACAGACAGTTTATGGGTGTGTGTGTGTGTGTGTTTGTTTACATATTTTGTTTGTGTATGTGTTCTAAAGGTACTCAATTTAGGCTCCACATGTTGCCATTACCCTCCCATCATGAAGGACTGATAAAAGAGGTTTGGTTCACACGTTTGGTGACAAATCCGTTCCTAGAAAAGTCATCTCACAGAATGTCATTACTCAGCCCTGGCTATACTGGAACTCACTTTCCAAACCAACTTATTCTAAACCTCACAGCTCCTCTTCCCTCTGCCTCCCAAGTACCTCCATTAGTGGAATGCCAAGATTCTTTTTGTTGGGCATAGGGATTTAAGACCAGTATGACTTGGACACTAGCTTGCTTGGTGACAAATTCTGGTATTAAAGCCATGAGTACACAGCTTAAGAAATTTAAGAACACCCCACATTGAATATTTTTCATTTTTAATTCTTCTCTCATCTGCACCTTCACTGCAGCTGCCTCTCCTTCCTCTCCTCCTTGTCCTTTCTCCCCACCTGACCTCTGTTTCTCATCCTCTCCTCCTCTATTTACATGCAGAAAAATAGCTGACCTCCCAGTGACAACAACCATACTTGCCATTATAAATTCCATCAGTATAAACATCTAAGGTGTCAAGACATCAGCCCATCCAGGCCCCAAACTCCGGAGATCCCAGCTAACTAGGTGAACTTGGGTCTCCGAGGGGATTCTCCCATCCTCCCCCTGACCCCCATCTGCTCGATCTTCTGGCTCCTCCTGGCATCCAGAAGACCCGCCCACACAGAAAAGACATCAGCCCTTCCAGGCCTAAATCTCAGCCAATCCCAGCTAGTTAGGTAAGCTTGGGTCTCCAGGAGGCCCCTATCTGCCGCCTGACCCCCATCTGCTCCATCTTCAGGCTGCTCCTGGCATCCAGAAGAGCCGCCCACACAGGAAAGACATCAGCCTACAATCCCATGGCCAGAGAGTCTGGGAAACAGAAACTTCATTCAGTGGCTGATGGAAGAAGAGGCACACTCTCATGGCTAAGCACTGAGCTGAACTCAAGAAAGCCAGGAACAGAGGGGGAGGAATGATGACCAAAGGGATTAAGACTGGGCTGTTTTAACCCTCAGAAACAGCAGACCTGACAAAGGTTAACTCTTGAATCCCAGGCACCGGCCTGGGAATCCAGCATGGGACTGATCAAGACCCCATGCATGTGGGTGTGAGTGAGGAGGCCTAGGTAATCTATTTAGCCATGGGCAGTAGATCAGTACTCTTCCCGAGTATACACACGGAATGTGGACTCCCATCCAACAATGTGAGTAGCACTCTTACCCTGAACTCTTGGGGGAGGGTCCAGGCCCTGCCCTGGATAAATGAAAGACTATGGACACCCAATTGAGGGCCACACCCTCCCAGGGGAAATGAGGGTATAATAGGGGAGTTTGGAGGATGGGCAAGGGAGGAGGGGAGGGAAAGGGAGGAGGACCTGGAACTGACTTGTGAAGCAACTTTGATTCTAATCTAAATTTAAACTAAAAAACAAAAAAAATAGAAGCCTTTGTTAATATCAAGATTGTATGATGGTTCTTCTCATTTGTACACCTAGATGCAATGGTGAGATTTTCTCTATTGTTTCCTTTACCCTTTGAGGCAGGGTCAAGTATAATCCAGGCAGACTTTGGAGTTGCTGGGTAGTCAAGGGTGGCCTTCACGTTCTAATCCTACTATCTCCACTGCCAAGACAATACAGCATGCTGAAGCAGCCTGGTGTGTAGAGGTTTTAAATGTGCCTAAGTACAGAACTTTTAATTTGTGGTACCTACAGGCCATAAATGTTTTTTTTTTTTTTTTGGTTTTGCGAAACAGGGTTTCTCTGTATTGTTTTGGAGGCTGTCAGTCCAGTCAAGCCTCGAACTCACAGAGATCTGCCTGCCTCTGCCTCCCAAGTGCTAGGATTAAAGGCATGCACCACCACCACCCGGCTCAGGCCATACATGTTTTAATATTTAGTTCAACTGAAAAGCAGAGTTTCAGTCTCTACTCTTGCTGAATTCATAACCCTTCGGGAGCACTGAAGCTTGGGAGATGGCACATCAAATACATCATCAACATGCCTGAGGACCAAAGATTTGCTTTCATGTTTTACAAGGGGAAATGGGAAAATCAGTTTGTGCATCTTTTCTTCTTAACAGAATATGTGGGCTCTATGACGATCATGAAAAAATACACAGAGAACAAATCACATATAATAATATTTTTCCTAAATTATTTATTCTTTATTGCACCACTTTCCATTGCCCTGGAGCTGTTGTGGAAGCTGTCCTGGATTGTGGGGTTTTGGTTGAGTCAGCGTCCTGGACTGGAGCTCTGTAGGGAGATGATGCACAAGCTACTGACTGCCATGGCACTGTGTCTGCCCTGTCTGGAGCTTGGACAGCTTGGCCACACTAATGGCTTCAGATGAGAGACTTCGATGATCTGGAATGGCCCAGGGATAAAGGAATTGTAAAATCAGTATGAACACCGGGAGTCGTTCAATAGATCCAGACTTTCTTCTATACATTTCCAGAGCTCTTTAGATGTTGGATGAAGGTCTTCAGCAATATGTGGGACTTGTACGACAGCTGTGGCATAAATTGGAGCTTCCACTAAGACTGGAAGTTCAGCTACTGCTGGGTCAGTCTGCCATTCAACTGCTGTAGGTTGATATGATGAGTCAGAAGCTTCACGGAGGGATTGAATATCAAGTAGGTCTCTATGGGTGCTATATGTGGCATCCTGTTTGTCCAGACCATCATGGAGAGAAGCTTGGAGGCAGGGATTGAGATTAGGAATGGATCCCACAATGGATGTGCTGGGAGACATGGACTCTTTCTTGCTGGAAGCAAGGACAGATGTGAGTCCTTCGGAATGGATCGACCCAGGAATAACTTTAAAGCATTCGCTAGATTTTGGCATTAATTCTTCAACGTTCCCAGGGTTCTCCCTTTTATATTTAGATTTTGGTTCTTGAACCAAATCTATAAAGAAAAAAAAGGATGACAGAGGAAGACCTGTGTTCCCAGGTGAACATGCTTGATGGAAATCTTGGCTGTAGCAACTGCCTGTATTAAAAAAGGGTCTTGGTTTGTAATAGCCAGAACTTGGAAGCAAACTAGATGTCCCTCACCCGAAGAATGGATAGAGAAAATGTGGTACATCTACACAATGGAGTACTATTCAGCAGAAAAAAAAATAATGGAATCATGAGATTCGCAGGCAAATGGATGACACTAGAAGAAACCATCCTGAGTGAGGTAACCCAGTCACAAAAAGAGAAACATGGCATGTACTCTCTCATATATGGATTTTAGACATAGATCTGGGGAGTGCCAGCCTACAATCCTATTGCCAGAGAGTCTGGGAAACAGAAACTTCATTTACTGGCTGGTTAAGTACTGAGCTGAACTCAAGAAAGCAAGTATCAGAGAGGGAGGACTGATGATCAAAGGGATTAAGACTGGGCTGGGTGAACCCCCAGAAACAGCTGACCAGACAAAGGTTAACTCTTGAATCCCAGGCATCAGCCTGGGAATCCAGCATGGGACTGATCAAGACCCCCTGAATCTGGGTGTCAGTGAGGAGGCCTAGGTAATCTATTGAGCCTTGGACAGCAGATCAGTACCCATCCCAAGTATACACACGGTCTCTGGACTCCCATAGAACAATGTGAGGTGCACTCTCACCCTGAACTCTTGGGGAAGTGTCTAGGCCCTGCCCTATATGAAATGACAGACTATGGACACCCCCATGGAGGGCCTCACCCTCCCTGGGGGAAAGAGGGGATAACAGGGGGGGGGGGAAGGGGGGATGGGGGGAGGGCACGGGAGGAGGGGAGGGAAAGGGAGAGGGACCTCGTACTGACTTGTGAAGCAACCTTGTTTCTTATCTAAATTTAAAATGGAAAATAAAAAAATATTAATAAAAAAATAAAATAAAATAAAATAAAAAAAATAAAAAAGGGTCTTGGGCTCTAAAAGAATGAAGGAAGGTAGGATAGTTGATCTTGTGACACAAAATGACTTTGGAAGCTTCAGATACAATATCTGGTGTTTCATACCAGTCACTAGTATTGGGGTCCCTGGGAACCTGCCCACGGAATAGTAAGTCTCCAGGTAATAATGGGGCTTCCTAGTGAAGAAGTGAAGAAGAGTAACTAGGACAGCCATGCATGCTCACAGGTCCTCACAGGCCCACCTTCCACAACTGTCCCAAGCTGTGTCAAACATTGAGGAATCACCAAGCTTGGGACATTCTGGTGAATGTACAGGTTGCATTGCAACTTGGCTCTGGGTAAAAATGGGACAAGTGAGAGACATACCCGAATCTCATATTCAGTGACACCAATCTTTAGGGCCAGCTCCATGCGTTACTCCAAACTTGGGTGCTTGCAATGTTCAAAATGTTCTTGAAGGATACCTTTTTGTTCCTTAGTGTACACAGTGCGCTCTTTCCGTTGCCTCCTTGGAGCTTCAGGGCAAATTTGCTGGAAACCATATGCATTTGAAGGAAACTTACTGGCTTGGGAAACCTCAGGGCTAGAGCCTACTGCTGAGGTTGAAGGCTTCTGCTGCTTAGAGGGATCTGATCCAGTTGACAGTGTTGGATAACCAGCATGCACTGAGAGATCAGGTTCTAGTGGTGGTTGTAGGCTCACTGTAGGACATTGGCTCTTTTCAGGGGCTGAGTGCAATTGGAGACTTGATTGCTTTACTGTTTCAGGTGGATGTAGGAGACTTGTAGTCCTTAGAAGACTCGCATTACTAACAGAAATTTGAAGCTTTGATTGCTCAGAACTCTCACAAAATCTGTCTGCACTGGCATAGGTGACAAGTGGGATACCAAATTGAGGAGAGGTGAGCCTGTTGTGACAGTCATAACCTGGGTTCCCAGGAAGTTTTCCAGTCTTCTTCTGATTAGACCTAGCTCCTCTGTTCTTGAACCAGATCTGGAGAGAGAATGGAGAGAGGAGATTAGCAGAAGTCAGGTGCACCATTTAGTCCAAAATCTGAAGATGCTGGTTGAAATTTCTGCACCATGGTCTATACCCAGCACCTGTAATAGATCTCTAGGCATCCAAGACCCAAGAAAAAGGAAGACAATTTGACCTGGACCAGAAACAGACAAAATTATGGGGCTTCTACTCAAACATGAGAGTTTAGAGAGGAACCTGGTTGTCTAGGCAACTAAAACAGTGAGGTCGGCCCGGGCGTTGGTGGCACACGCCTTTAACCCCAGCACTCGGGAGGCAGAGGCAGGCAGATCTCTGAGAGTTCGAAGCCAGCCTGGTCTACAGAGCAAGTTCCAGGACAGTCTCCAAACAACACAGAGAAACCCTGTCTAGAAAAACAAGCAAAAATTGAGGGCAACATTCTTCCTCTGCATCCTAACAGGGCTCTGCACTAAATGCCTAATGGGCATTCAATTCCAACCTTAGATACATCATCATTATGCTTGCAAAACCTTTTACTGGGCCAAGTAACCTGATTACTGGAGAAGCTCATGAAGTTCAGAAGTTATGGGCCTTTACAGAAGGCTCCTGGGGAATAGGTTATATGACTAGAAGGATAGTAGACCCAAGATAGTCCATAACTTGATATGATACTCATTTATGCCAAATCTTTGAGGCAGGGTCATGCCTTCTTGCTTCTATAGGTACATACACTTATTAACCTGTTCTTCAAGAACCAGCTTTTGTTCCTCTGTAAATATGTTGTGCTTCCTCTGACTCCTTGGATCATAGGAGGAGACTTGTGACATTGAATGATCTTGAGAAGTCAGGATGCCGCCTTGTCCACATGGTGGACAAGAATCACTTGCCACAACTTGGGTAACTGGGTACACTGGATATCTAGAGGCATTGTTACTTGGAAGTATAATGGGGCTTCCAATCATATTTAGACCAGATTGAATGGGGAAATGCTGCAGAACTTGAGATCCTGGAATCATTTGCGAATTTGGTTCCATTTTGAGACTTTGGTAGTCAGGAAAATCTGGGAATAACAACAGAAGTACATAAGAGAAACACCAGAGTCTGTAGGTCCTACACGCATGCCTCCCTATCATACCTGCAGATCTGAATCAGCGTCATGATCAAGGTGGGTGTGTAGCTGAACAGGGGTGCACGAAAGCACGGTAGGTGTGACACTATCCAGGGGTCTCCCCAGCACTCTTGCTCGACCTATCCCAGACTCTGCCCTCATCTTGTGTCTCAGTGCTGCCTCTTGAAGGTCAACATGCAAACAGCCCCTGAATTTTCACAGGACATTCTGTCCATCAAGCTGGGAATAGGGTGAATGTAAAACTCCAAAAAAGCATCAATCTCCTGAGTGTTATCAACTCTGTTTTTCTTTTAATTTCCTCTTCTCCACATCAGACAGCCCCCTCAACCTACCTATCCTACATGCTCTTCCTTGTGACATCACCCCCAGGAAATCAGTAGGTGGTTTCACCTTGTTCAGAATCCACTCTGTGTTTGACTCTTACTCCAGGGACCAGTGCTTCAATACCTTCCTTAAAACCAAAAGCTCCCCACATTCTTTGGCTCCTCCCTCTCCACTTATCTTTAAATCCAATATCCACACCCAACCTTTGTGGCCAATGGGTTTCAGTCACACCCCTGAGTGTCCTTACTGATTAAATCATAATTGTTTACCTATGTTTGTTTTTGATGCAGGATTCCTCCATTTACCTAGGATAATCAGGAATTCATAATGGTGACCAGGCATTCCTTATACTCAAAGAGATTACCATGCCTCACTCTCCCGAGTGCTAGCATAAAATATGTGGGGAAACTGAATCCCAAAAGGTTTAATCATTGTTTGCAAATGAATATGGAGTCACAACTTTGTGTGTGAAACTGCACCTGAGAATATAGGCCTGGACCACTTAGTGCTACACTTTAGAGGAAATTTCATCTTGAAATGCTGATCAGTGTTGTGGCCTTATAATTAAAACCAATGCATTAAATGGGTCTCGAGTTTGGGACGTTGTTTGCTTCTATACTCCATGGTTGTTCAATAGGGCAGTTTGGTCCTGGCAGTGGAGAAAATGATCAGAAGAGGAGAGTCGGCCTGCACTAACTATTTAGTAGCTCCAAATCATGCTGGGATTAAAGTTGAACCGGGCTCAAAGGGAAAACAAGCAATCCAGCAACGACAGAAACACGGTCCTCATATGTCTCTATGAGTAACTGTATGGGAAACAAAACTAGATTTATTTTTATTTTACACTATTTACTTATTTACGTTTGTTATTCTCTTAAGATCTGATTGGAAACGCACACATAATGTTATGTGGCCTCTAGTCATCATTGGCTGAATGTACCCCATATCGTTCCATTTGGAGGCCTTTAAAATGAGTTGCCAGATCCTTGAAACATTACAGAACTAGACCCATTTCACATCTCTACAAACAAGTTGGTTTAGTAGGTCCTAATTGCCTCAGATGTGCAGAAAAGATGATCAGGTGTTTTTTAATCTAGCCTTGAATAGAGAGAAGCCCTGTAGAATGCATTGCTTACACATAAGCCTGTCTCAAAATGAAAAACAACAACAAATACAGACACAGACATACACAAACGGAATGCCTTTTTCCCAACTATACTTGACCTGATGGGACCTATAGTAGGCCATGTTTATTATGTGAGGTGTTTAGCACTCTAAAGAAACCACGAAAACTCATGGTTCATCAAATTGGACTTAAGTCAAACATTTACTTTGTTCACTCATCTGTGTACTATCTCAGGAAACTAGACAGGAGTTCAAGAAACAGTTTTGTAATACAACATGGTCTGAAAGATGAGGAATATTTTAATATAGAATGGAATTTTTCAAATGAAATGTAAGAACAAGCAATGTTAACAGGGTGTGGTGACACACACACCTTTAATCCCACCACTAGGCAGGCAGAGGCAGGAGGATCTCTGGTTTGGACCGCTGCCTATTAAACAATGAGAGTTACAGAACAGCCAGAAATACACTGAGAAATATTACCTTATAACACAAAGAATAAAATCAATTACAAAATTAAACTTGCTATGTGTGGTGGTCCATGACATTTTCCCATTCATTCAGGAGGCAGAGGCAGGAGGATATCTCTGAGATTGTAAACATCCTGATCTACACAGAGAGGTCCAGGACAGACAGGCATGTAAAAAGTGGCGTATCCTTGAAACTCAAAGAAGCAAAGAAACAAAGTCCTTCAACATCTACAGCCATCAGATCAATGCAAAATTAAAATTACTTTGGGTTTTTTAACTACACAGAAATGCTGAAAAGAAGATAATCAACAACAGCTCATGCTGGTCTTAATGTGGGGAGAAATGATCCCTGATGGACTGCTTTTGGGAGCAGAAAACGGTACAGCCTTTCTGACCCCTGTCCCATCATCATAGACGCTTTACTGGGAACTTACCCTGATACTAGCAGGAACTACCACTTCACCAGATCGCTGCTACTATCTGAAACGCTAGTGCAAATACCTGGCCTTCAAATCAGTTTCCATTCAGGCCCCTCCCAGGTTCTCCATTTTGTCCCATCATTCCATTAGACCCTCCCACTCAATGGCCCCGCCAAGTCTATATCTTCACTGTATGGGGTCCTGGTATATTTGAGGATGGCTTTCATCATAGAGCAGATATGATCAGTGCTGCTTTTGTGGGGACCTAAAATACAAACACATGTTTTGCAACCCCCTCTTAGTTCTCCCCTCTTGGGGTTTGAGCCCAGTTAGAATGTGGCCTTTACTACCTGGTGACCAACTCAGTAAAAAGGTCTCAACTCAGGCTGCCAATAGTAGCCCTATGTCTTCGGATTGTTGTCTACCCTCCTTTTTCCTAAATTGAGACGGGGTTTATCTGTGTAACCCTGGTTTTTCTGGACCTTGCTCTGTAAAACTGGCTCTCCTCAAAATCAAAATTTGCTTGTTCATCCCTCTGCCTCTGGGATGGGGAGATTAAAGGTGTGTGCCACAATACCAGATTCCTTCTTTTTTTGACACGGTTTCTCTTTGTAGCCCTGGCTGTCCTGTATCTCACTGTATCCTCTATGTTGGCCTCAACATCAAAGAGATCTGCTTGCCTCTGCCTCCTTTGGGTTGAAGGAAAGGATTGCCCGTCAAACACTTTGGTCACCTGTTATGGATGGATTAGTGCTGGCTAAGTCACACAACAGTCTGACTGTGATTCTTTTCATTCATGTTGCTACCAGCCCCAAGCTCAACTTCATGGGCAATGTAGATCCTCCCTCTGCTCCCCCAGGTGCATGGATGTGCCAACGACTCATTTCTCAGAATTCTCTGTACACCGTCTTCAAGGCACAGGCCTGATGCTGGCTTCTGTGCTTGCAGATTGGCCGTTCAATGAATGGCTGTAGTACACAGCAAGTGATGCATTTTTGTGAGAAAATGAAGTGATTTCAGTGCATCCATGGGATCCCTCAGCTTGTGTCCCGGGAGTTTTCACACTTCCGCTGCAGCGATATCACAGGTACATGTGACCTTTGACTTGTTCTGTAACAGGTGTAAGGGGAGAACTCAGTTTAATTGGTCAACTCCCAGGAAATTTTCTTGATATTCACAGAGGATTAAATTGAACTACGAGATTGAAATTACAAGATTATCAAAGCAGTGCTTGGTGAGGCAGTGACAGAACTCTTTTCCAGCTGTGGGAAATCCTGCTATAAATTCACAATACTAAGTGAAATTTAAATAGAAGATAAATATATATTTATGACATACTTTATTATAATGAAATCATTTTGAAAGGACAAGCATCCAGGGTGAGATGGCGCATACCTTTAGTCCCATGGGAAGCAGAGGCAGGTGATTATCTGTGAGTGTGAGGGCAATCCCTGATGGCCATGACTACAGGGACAATTACTCTGTGTGTGTGTGTGTGTGTGTGTTTACTTATTTTTGTTTGTGTATGTGTTCTGTACGTACTCATTTTAGACCCCACATGTTGCCATTACCCTTCCAACATGAAGAACTGAAAAAACAGGTTTGGTTCACACATTTGGTGCCAAATCCTTTCCTAGCAAAGTTATCTCCCAGGATGTCTTTACTTAGCCCTAAACTCACTTTCAAAATCAAGTTGTTCTCGCCAGCCGGTGGTGGTGGCGCACTCCTTTAATCCCAGCACTCGGGAAGCAGAGGAAGGAGGATTGCTCTGAGTTCGAGGCCAGGTTGGACCGACAACCTCCAAAACAATACAGAGAAACCCTGTCTCGTAAAAACCAAAAAAAAAAAAAACAAGTTGTTCTCAAACTCACAGCTTCTCTTCCCTTTTCATCCCAAGTACCATGATTAATGGAATGGCAAGATTCTTTTCATTGGGCATTGGCATTTAAGATGAGGATGACTTGGACAGTAGCTTGCTTGGTCACAAATTCTGGTATTAAAACCACGAGCACACAGCTTAAGAAATTTAAGGAAACCCCACGTTGAATTTTTTTCATTTTTAATTCTTCTCTCATCTGCATCCTCACTGCAGCTGCCTCTCCCTCCTCTCCTCCTTGTCCTTTCTCCCCACCTGACCTCTGTTTCTGATCCTCTCCTCCTCTATTTACCTGCAGGAAAGAGCTGGTCTCCCAGTGACAACAACCATACTTGGCATTACAAATTTCATCAGTATCAAAATCAAAGTTGTCTATTCATTTTCTTTTGTTTTGCCCCAATTAAGGAGTGAAGCGAACCATTAACATAAGATATTTGCT
Source organism: Mesocricetus auratus (assembly GCF_017639785.1). Classification (NCBI taxonomy): domain Eukaryota; kingdom Metazoa; phylum Chordata; class Mammalia; order Rodentia; family Cricetidae; genus Mesocricetus; species Mesocricetus auratus. Next base: position 5,429,522 of record NW_024429216.1, on the reverse strand, counting down.
CTCCCACATTGACTAGATCAATCCTTGATTTGAAACTATCCAATTCCCTGAAATTAAATATCTCTCCTTCAATCACTCTCTCAGCCTCTCAGACTTCTATGCCCTTATATCCTGCAGACCCTGTCAAAATGTGGCTCAAACACTTTGGATCAATTTAGGGACATCTTTCTTTATTGGACACATGTATGAATGCTTGTTTCTTAGGGAGCATATAAACTCACAGGGCCTTGACCACAGCATGGGACTCCTGTAAACTTGGGTCCCCTGTTCAGAAATAAATTGACCTCCAGTTACTGATGTCCTTTACAGGATATGTGAGACAACTCCTCTTGTCTTTCACTGTCTTCCTATTGCTGTCATTCAGTCTTTCTTTGTATCTATTTTGCTTCCTTGGCTTCCTTGTGCCTTTACTTCTTACTTTTTTGCTTGCTTGCATGCTGGTTGTCTTCTTTCTGTTATTTGTTGATTTCCTCTTCTTTGTGTTTCTTTTAGACAGGGTTTCTCTATATAGCCAATGTTGTCCTATATCTCATTCTACAGATATGACTGCGCTCCAAAGCCTCCTTGGTACTGTGACTGACCACCTATCTTGAGAGCAAAGTGCCTGCTCCATCTTAGACGTTCCTGTTTGTCACTCCTTCAGCAATGGTGACACCCCAAATTCCATCTACGTGAGTCATATAGAGCCTGATTCTGATACCCAAACTCAGTGGATTCCCAACTACCATGTGTAAACTCCAATCTCCTGAAAACAGTAGACCCATAGTCCTGAAGTTGGCTTAGTTTTGTTCATAGATTTCCTTGGCTACATGGGTATTCATAGACAGGGATGGTGTCTTCTTGTGAAGAATTAACCTCCCTTTAACCTCAGTTTGCTTCCCAGGGTCCAGACATACCCAGCTGCAGAAATACAGAATCTCGATCTGAACATTTGCCTGTTCAGGTGGTCTGTGTCATGGAAAACCTGTTTATTGTGCCAGGATCCAGGAAGCATTCTTGGCATGAACAGGTGATATAAATTAACTACTGAATAAAGTGAAATTTTAACCATGCAGGATCAGATAAGGCTCATAGATAGAGAGCTGGTGAAACCCACAGTATCAGCTGACTTGAACAAGGAGGAGATCATAGGCAACAGACTAAAGGCTCAGAGGCAAACATGACTCCCTGAATGTGGGTGTCAGTGAGGAGGCTCAGTAATCTTTGGGGTCTGGGGTACTAGATCACTATTTGTCCCTGGCATATGAATGGATTTTGGGTACCCATTCCACATGGAGGGATGGTCTCTCATCCTGGACTCAAGGGAGAGGGCCTAGGCCCTGTTGGGAATGAATTGGAAGACCATGGAGATACTCCCTGGAAAATGGAGTGGTGATTGGGTGGCGAGTTGGGTGGTTTGGTTGGGGTCATGGGAGGAGGGAAAAGAGAGGGAGTTGGGATATATATGTGACACAAGCTTGTTTCTAATTCAAAGAAGGATAAATATATAAATAAATAAATAAATAAATAAATAAGAAGATTTTTGAATAAGTACAAAAATAAATAATTAAAAAGATTTTCATTTTGAAAAAAGTATACTGTAGAACTAAAGAGAAATTTTTAAGAGACAGAACACAAAAGCCTAAGCAACTATTTTGAACAATGTTAATCAGACTAAGTATAGTGGGTGACAACCTTAATCCCAGGAGTCCAGAGGTAAAGACCTTTTTGAAGGTCAACCCTACCTGATCTATACAAAGAGCTACAGGACAGGCAGGTCCATTTGTACAGAGACTTTGTCTCAAACAAACCAACAACAGGCTAGTTAGTGGCAGCTCACACCTTCATTCCCAGCACTCAGAAGGCAGAGGCAGTCAAATCTCTCAGTTCAAGTCAAACCAGGCAACAAAATCAGTGCAAATTCAAACTTTAAAACTATTTTGAAATTTTCATTTTCCTGGTCAAAGTGGAGAAGAATAAGTAAACAAGACACCTCATGCTGGTGAAGATGCAGACAAAGAGGAACACTTATAGACGGCTGATGGGTATGTACACTTAAACAGCTACTATAGACACCTTGTAAATATTCCTCAGAAGCTGACCAAACAGGGTTTTGGTTACAGGTATGAAATGGCAGCCCCTCATGTTTGAGCCAGCCAAGCTGCAAATCAGAGCTATCTGGATATGTTATTGTGCGAATTAAAAAGTAGAAGGGGAGACTTGGCCCCATGAAGAAGGTCTTCTACTAAAGGAGTTTGACACATAGGCTGGTAGCCTGTGTTTCATTATAGGGTCTAAGACTTCAAGGCAAAAAAAAAACAATCCTACAGGATTCATTCTGATTTCTACAATCCTGTATGAGTTGTGAGTCTGTGCAGACACAGAACCCTGTCTTCCATAAGGAAGCTAATATATAATTCTGTGGTGCTGTGCTTCATATCATTTCATGAGTAGATATATGGCTTTATATTAAGCAGTTGTGTGTTGTGCTTCCATTTTAAGTGAACTAGGCTTATACAGTTGCCCTAGAAATAACATTACCCCTTAGAGTAAGCCAACATGTGACCTGAATCCAGTGACTTCAAAGATATACTAAGCACAGGGAACATTGTATTCCAATGGATTCTGTGTATTAGGGGCAGTGATGGGGAATCCCACACAGGATTTAAAAAATTGTTCCTGGGCCGGGCGGTGGTGGTGCATGCCTTTAATCCCAGCACTCGGGAGGCATAGGCAGGCGGATCTCTGTGAGTTCGAGGCCAGGCTGGACCGATAGCCTCCAAAACAATACAGAGAAACCCTGTCTCGTAAAAAACAAAACAAAAACAAAACAAAAAAAATAAAAATTGTTCCTGTATGGGACTGGAGAGAGGGCTCAGTGGTGAAGAGCACCTGCTGCTCTTGCAGAGGAGCTGATCTCAGTTAAAAACCAACACCTGTGGATATCAACATATGTACTTTTACTCCGAGGAAATCCTCAGACATTATCTGTCCTACCATGCCCTAGACACTCTGTATAGGCATGCAGGAATTGACATTTATAAGTATTTACAAAATTGGAACTCACTTAAAGACCTATTGTAACAAGAACAAATGTTAAAAAGTAATTGCAGAGCCAGGAGTTGGTGGAGCACGCCTTTAATCCCAGCACTCAGGAGGCAGAGGCAGGCGGATCTCTGTGAGTTCCAGGCTGGGCTGGACCAACAGCCTCCAAAACAATACAGAGAAACCCTGTCTCGTAAAAACCAAAAAAAATTGCAGAAAACATTTACTTTAATAACACATAAGACAATACTTAATCAATGCTTATTGTATACTGACCTTTTTCCCCTCCTTGAATAGTTTTACTTTGAAGTCTGATTTGTTAGATATTAGGATAGCTGCACCAGGTTGTTTCTTAGATCCATTTGATTTGAAAATCTTTTCCCAATCCTTTACTCTGGGGTAATGTCTGTCTTTGAAATTGAGGCATGTTTCTTGTACTCAGCAGAAGAATGGATTCTATCTTCGTATCCATTCTGTTACCCTGAATCTTTTTAGAGGTGAATTGAGACCATTGATATTAAGAGATATTAATGACCACTGACTGATGATTCCTGTTACTTTTGGATTTGGTGTTGGTTGGTGTTGGTAATGGACAATATTTATGAGAATTTATCTACTTGAAATCCCAGCAATTCCACTCTTAGGCATATATCCAAAGGATGCATATTCATACCACAGGGACATATGTTCCATTATGTGTATAGCATCATTACTTGCAATAGCCAGAAACCGAAAGCAATCTAGATATCCCTCAACAAAAGAATGCATAAAGAAAAGCTTGTACATTTACATAATGGAGTACTACCCAAGAGTAAAAACCACTGACATCATGAAATTCACAGATAAATAGGTAGAAGTAGAAGAAAACATTCAGAGGGAGGAAACCCAGATACAGAAAAACGAACATGGTATGTACTAACTCATAAATGGATATTAGACATAGAGCAAATGACAACAAGTCTACCATCCACAATCACAGAGAAACTAGGAAACAAGGATGACCCTAAGAGAGACATCCATGTACTCCCTGAGAAGGGCAAAGGGACAAGATCTCCTGAGGAAATTGTGAGCATTTGGAAGAAGAGGGAGTTAGGAGAAAGTGGAGGGGAGAAGGGGATATGGAGAACATGAGGGATCAAGAAGTTCAAGTTTTGGGAAGAAAAGAACAAGAGATTTGAGCCCACTCAGAGAGGACCCCAAGGTTCAAGGAGCTTATCCTCACCAAATGCAAGTACAAGAAGGTTAATTTATTTCTGGAAAAACAGCTTCCTGGGGCTCAACTCTGTTCAGAGAGTTGAAACCCTGAGCCACAAAACCAGGCCCTTTAAAGAAAACCAGGAGGGAGGCAGGAGTCCTGAGGCTGCAAGTCCCAGTCCACAGTGTTACCATGGTTACAGAGATTACTTAGCATACCAAAGGTTATCATTAGATGAAAGTCTTGAGAAGAAGGAAGAGTCCTGAAATTGCAAATCTCAGTAGGGTTCCCATAGTTACAGAGATTATTTAGCATACCAATTTTTTATACAAACTTATCATAAGACAAATGGCCTTGAGAAGACAATAACTGCCTTTGGTTAGGTAGAATTAATGGGAACATCTGTGGTCTGGGATTCCATGGCCAAAGCACATCCTATGATCATGGGCTAAGGGAGTAGCTGCCAATGCTGAGTCTGAGCTTCTGATCACGTAACACCCCTCACTTAGTTGGGGACTTTTATTATCCTTATTACATTTCATCACTACATTCTTCCCCTAGTCTCTGGGTATTGTTTTCTCCATCCATTTTCCTCAGTGGACCAGAACACATCATTGATAAGAAACTTGGCACTTGGAAAATTCCCAGCAATCCACAAGGATGACCCCCAACTAAGAATCTAAGCAATAATAGAGAGGTTACCTCGAATGCCCTTCCCCCATAATCAGATTGATGACTACCTTAAATGCCATGGTAGAGCCTTCAACCAGTAAATGATAGAAGCAGAGATTCACAGGACAGCACTGATCTGCACTCATCCTAGAACTCAGTTGTAGAGAAAGAGGAGTATAGGAGTCAAGACCATGCTGGGGAAACCCACAGACACAGTAGACCTCAACAACTGGGAGATCCTGGACTCCAGATTGAGAGCTGGGAAACCTGCATAGGACCAAATCAAGCCCCCTGACCTTGGGTGTCATTTGGCAGGCTTGGGCAATCTATGGGGCCAGTGGAAATGGAACCAGTGTTTATCCCTAGTACATGAATGAGATTTGGGAGGCCAACCACTATGGAGGGATACTCTCTTGGCATAGATATAAGGTCCTGCCCCTAATGATGTGACAGATTTTGATGATCATCCATGGTAGACCTCACACTGCCTGAAGAATGGAGGGGGAGAGGGATAAGTTTGTAGGGGACAATGGGAAGACAGGATGGAGTGGGAACTGGGATTGGTTTTTAAAAGATTTTTGTTTTAATTTAAATAAAATTTAATTAAAAATAAACTTAAAGCAGATAAAAATAGAGTGCATGATTGTTCTTCTCATGTGAACCTCTAGATGCTCAAATTGAGATTTTGCTTTTGTTTCTTGATTTTTTTAATGATTTGAGGCAGGGTCTCCTGGAACTCAGGCAGACATTGTTGCTGCTGTGAAGACAGAGATAGCCTTCAAGCCTTGGTTCTCCTGTCTCCACTTCCAAGATAATATAGCATGCTGAACCAACCTGGTGTGTAGAGGCTTTAAATGGGCCTAAGTACAGAAAAATTTCAAAATGTTTCTATTAATCGTAAAGAACATTTAGTTGGAGATGCCAACAGATCATACATCTTTTAAGATTGTAGTTCAACTGTGAATCCCAGCATCAGCATCTACTCTTCATGGAGACATAACCCTTTAAGAGGGTAAAACTTAGGAGATGGCACATCGAATCCCTTATGCCTGAAGACCTGAGATTTGTTTTCATTTTTTCACGTGGTAAAATGGGAAAATCAGTTTTCACATATTGTCTTTTTAACAGAACATGTGGACTCTGTGAGGATCATAAAAAATACACAAAGAACAAAACACTTGTGACAATATTTTTCCCAAACTATTTCTTCTTTATTACTCCTCTTTCCATTTCCCTGGAGGTGCTGTTGAAACTGTCCTGGATTCTGGTGCTTGTGTTGAGTCCGCATCCTGGCCAGGAGCAGGGAGGGCATATGGTGCATAAACTACTGCCTGGCATGGCATTCTCTCTCTCTCTCTCTCCCCCATCTTGGGCTTGGCCAGCTTGGCTACACTTAAGGGCTTCAGATAAGTGATATTCAATAGTCTGCTCTATGGAAAAGTGGAATCCAGTTCTAAAAAATGCTTCCACTGAGTAGAGGAGAGATAACAACAGATATGTCCTCTCACAAGGAACAAATGGATTCTGAGTCTGGAGAAGTAACAGAGGGGCTGACTTGAGGAAGAATACTAACACCCAAGTCTCTCAGGAACAAAGAACCCTCACAAACAGAGGCCATGGGAAGAAAAGTTCCTTTGGGCTTGACGGGGGACGTCCTTCTGTGTAGAAATATAGTCAAGAGTAGGAGATGCCATGTGATCCCAGGAAGAAAAGACCTGTCAGGATGGCATCCTCAGAAAGATAAGGCAAACAGATCTCTGTGATTTCAAGGCCAGCCTGGTGTATAGAGGAAGTTCCAGGGCAGCCAATGTACACAGAGAAACCCTGTCTCAAAAAGTAAAAAGTAAAATTATAGATAAAGAGTAATAAAAGTCAAGTAAAGATGGGAAACACAGAGAGTCTGGATACGATATGCTACTGTGTTGTCTTTCAGTTGTTCAGTTGCTAAAGAAGGAACAACAACTGCTAAAATACACTTGATTATAAATGCTGCTACATTAACCCAACTTATATATTTAAAAATGCTTTGACTTCTAAATTTAAATATAAGGACAGTTTTTGTGTGTGTTTCCACAGAAAATGTAAAGCTTTTAGACGAATATGATTCAGAAACAGTGTTCCAAGTGATCCAACATCTAAAACAACTGAGATGATGCAGCCTTGAAGACTACAAAAACAAAGACTTATCCAGGTTTTGTGTTTTGTCAAGATCCCCATGGTATGGACAGCACCCCCAATCAGCTGGAAGCAGTTTGGAATGAGCAACGCCCAATTATGCAAATACTGTTTATACATTTTTGTTTTCATTTAAATGGGGTTGCTTATAAATGGTAATGATAACAGCAAATCTCTTTCTAAAGGGAAAAAAGAGATTATGGTATAGAAATGAATACTTTTGTACAGCCACTTTGGAAATCTGTATGGAGATTCCTAGGAAAATGGGAATCAATCCATCAAAAGACCCAACAATTCCACTCTTAGGCATATATCCAAAAGATGAATATTCATACAACAAGTACATCTGTTCCACTATGACCGTAGCAATATTATTTGTAATAGCCAGAACCTGGAAGCAACCTTGATGCCCCTCAACTAAAGAGTGGATAGAGAAAACGTGGTACATTTACACAATGGAGTACTACTCAGCAGAAAAAACCATGGGATCTTGAAATTTTCAGGCAATAGATGGCACTAGAAGAAACCATCCTGAGTGAGGTAACCCAGTCACAAAAAGACAAACATAGTATGTACCCACTCATATATGGATTTTAGACATGGATCAGGGGAGTGCCAGTCTGCAATTCCACTGACAGAGAGTCTGGGAAACAGGAAAGAATCTAAGAATACCACAGAGAAGAAGAATGAGGCAAGATCTCCTGAACAGATTGGGAATACAGTGTGGGATGGGAGGAGTGAGTGTGGGAACAGACATTGGCCGGAGGCCCACTTCCCCATCAGCCTGGGAGCAGGCAGCTGTAAGACAATCTTTACTAAAAACATGTTTACTTAAGTTCCTGATAAGGGCTGGCCCATGGAAACACCCTGACCTTGAACTTTCCAAAGACTAACTGCCTCTTTCTGACCCACCCACCACCCCCTCTGGTGTCAGGGTATATAATAACCAGCCAGGGTAAGAATAAAGGAGAGCCTTCTTGAGGAGCCTTCTGGAAGCTACCAACAGGTCTCTGTGTCATCAGTCCTGACACCCTTTGCACAGTCACGGACACAACCTACACAGCAGGTGCGGCAAGTGGGAGCTGGTAAGAGAGAGGGGGAGAAGAGGAGGAGAGAGTAGGTCATGGGGGAACAGGGAGGTTGAGTGGGAGGTAGAATAGGGGGAGAACAGGATGAGAAATACCGTAATAGATGGAGTCATTGGTTTGAAGATCCGGCACCAGTGAGACCTCTAGTGATCTACAAGGATGACACCAACTTGCAAGATAAGCAATAGTGGAGAGACTACCTTACATGCCTATTCCTGATAATGAACTTGGCGACTACCTTATGTCATCCTAGAGCCTTCATCCAGTGGCTAATGGAAGAACAGGCATACACCAACAACAACAACAGCTAAACTGAACCCTTGGAACCCAGTGACAGAGAGGGAGGAGCAATGGGCAAATGGGCAAAGAATAGGCTGGCAAAATCAGCAGAGACAGCTGACCTGAACATGGGGAACCTCTTGGACCACAGTGAGGAAGCCTGGGCATTCTATGGGGCCCTGGGCAGTAGATCAATATTTTCCTGGCATACAAATGGACTTCGTGTGTTCATAACACAAAAGGGGATGCCTTCTCAGCCTGGACTCTTGGGTGAGGGCCTGGACCCTGCCTGAGCCAAAAGAAAGACTCTGGATATCCCTTATGTGGAAGGAAGTGGGGCTAGGGTGGGAGGCTGGGGGCAATGGTGAGGTGGTGGAGGAGGAGGGGAGGAAGAGGGAGCTGGGATTGACATGTGAAGCAGGCTCTTTTCTAAAAAAATGTGTAATAAAAATAATGAAAAAGTAAAATAAAAAAGTCTGAGGCAGAGGAAGGTTCAGAGCTGAGTGTGGTAGAACATTATTTTAAGGTGTGACTTTTCTTTTTTTTTGGTTTTATGAGACAGGGTTTCTCTGTATTGTTTTTGGTGACTTTTCTTTCTGCTGCATTTGTTTAACTTTGTGAAGCTTATTGCACCTTTCCCCCATGGGGGTCTGCTGACCAGCTTGTGACTAGGAGCTTCTAGCTAAACACCTCTGTCCACTCTTCCCAGTAAGGCCTGCGTGCAAGTTCCTGTTTTCTGTCCATCCTTATTGACTAAATGTTAATTCCTGGTTTTGGCCCACCCTTTGCCAGAGGGCCCTGGGAACATAGGCTTCTGACCTTGGTGGTTTTTCTACCATGCCTGCCATTGGTATATAATGTCCTACCCTTGTTAACATGAACACCATTCTCCTTGTTAAAAAAGAAAAAAAGACATAAAAGAACACACACTGGAGAGAAACCCTATGGATGTATCCAGTGTGGTAGAGCTTTTGCATGCTCCAGGAATCTTCACATTCATAAAAGAATCCATCCTGAAGAGAAACCCTACATTTGTACTTAATGTGGTAAAATCTTCCTCAGCACAGTAGACTTCAAATACATAAAAGAAAACATACTGAAGGAAAACCCTATTGATGGCAGAATTCTGATATTTCTTAGTATAAAATTCCTGAGTCGTGTATGAGGCTAAATCTGAAAGATCAGAGAAATAGTGCAACCAAACACGAGTTCTTACCTCTACAAATACTCACAACAAATGGGGTATCCTGTGACTATAATCCTCACACTGAATGCCTTCTCTTTTAAACCTTAGACTTATTCATGAATTTCTGACTCTTTGCTCCAAACATTTTTTCTTCACTCAGTCATATTCATCCCTGTCTCCACTCCCCTAGTGCTGGGATTAACTTGTGGCTATCACCACTTGGCTCTGCTTCTCTTTTAGATTCATTGTATTGCATCATGGTCTCAAACTCACAGACCCCATCTGCCCCTGTCTCCCAAGTGTTTGTATTTAAAGTGCTGTCAGTGCCTGGCCTGTATGTGTCTCTAGAATGACTAGCTCTCATTTTCAGGAATACTTTCTTTGTTAAAGCAAAATGAAAACATTGCCACATTTTATGAATATAATAAGACTGGTAAAGTCTTTGCAAGTCACAGTCATCTCCAAACATATAAAATAACACATACTGGATAGAAACCCTATGAATACAGTCAATGTGTAAATCCTTTTGTATGTATCAAGATCTTTAGAAAAAATGAAACTTCAGTGAAACCCTATGAATATTGTCTGGGTGCTAATGTTTTGTATTTTATAGATATCACCATAGTCTGAGGTGATATCTTCAAAAGAGGGAGATCTGGAACTGGGTGTTAAACTCTCTGCTGGAGAAAAAAAATGGGCCCTTGTTCTCATGGAAATTTCTGTTTATTCAATTCCTTTTTATATTAAATGTTCCTAAAAGCCTGTGTTGACATTTTAAACAAAAGAAATAGACAAGAAACCATACCCTGAGATGGGATTACTCATGGCATCTTCACTATAAAAATGAGTGCTTTCCAAATCATTCATGTCATTCACATAAGTGCAAATAGTAAAAAGCTTTCATGAATATAATTTCATATGGCTGCACAGTTGTTACGGTGAGTGAGTGGCTTGTGTTTTTATTTAAATTAGCAATGAGCTTGCTTCACATGGTAAAGGTTTTTAATAAAAATGAGTTAAAATAGCTCCACATTCTAAATAAACTTCTTTCAAGAACTAGGTAGTTGATGTTAAACAGTAACTGACCATAAAAATTCAGTAACTTGATGTAAGAAATGTGTGGTTATCCTTAACCATGGACAATTTTGTGTTTTGATTAACCCTGGATGATCTTATGTTTGGGATTTCTGCATTACTGTGCCAAGTAACAACAATGTCATCTGTTTGGGTTTGCTTCAAAAACATCCCCTTACATTGAATCTGTTCAAAAAATCGTGCTTGAGAACTGCAAAATAAACTCGGATTCAATCTGAAAAAAAAAGAAAGAAAAGAAAAAAAGAACACTAACCATACTTCCATTGGTCCTGAGTCAATTCCCAACAAGTATGATTGCTTACAACCATCTGTAAGGAGATGTGGTGCCCTCTTCTGGCCTGAGGAATATATGAAGACAGAACACTGTATACATGAAAAAATAAAACTTGTTATTGTTTTGTTTTTTCAAGACAGGGTTTCTCTGTGGCTTTGGATGCTGTCTTGGAACTAGCTCTGTAGACCAGGCTGGCCTCCAACTCACAGAGATCTGCCTGCCTCTGCCTCCCTAGTGCTGGGAATAAAGGCATGGACCACCACCACCACCCAGCTAAATAAATTTATTTTGAAGAGAAAAATCCAGCAAATCCACATAAACTAAGCTCCATATTCCCCAGTAGTTCCATACTGCAAACAGATTCCAACTGCATTCATATGCATATTTGTAAACATGTTTCCAGATAACTCAAGATCCCACCAGGAAGTCTGCAAGTTGTGTCTCCATGTCCCCTAGTCCACTCAAGAATTCCAGTGCATTCAAAAATCCAAAACCGGCTCGAAACAGGTTTCCCATTGACTCCGATGCCATCTCTGCTAGCAGCCCGGAGAAAGAGCCCCAGCAGTCCCCCGGTGGTGGGGACACTGACCGCTGGGTAGAGGAACAGTTTGATCTTGCTCAGTATGAGGAGCAGGGTGACATCAAGCAGACAGACATTCTCAGTGACGACGACAAGTTCTGTGAGTCCCTGAAATGCACCTCAGTGGACGAAGACCTGCATGAGCAGTTTCAGGCTGCCTCCATCAGTCAGTGGGCCAGAGAATGGAGGACCCTCGATAGCCACGCCTCCCGCATGACACAGCTCAAGAAACAAGCAGGCCTGTCGGGCATCAATGGAGGCCTGGAGAGCACAAGCGAGGAAGTCATTTGGGTTAGGCGTGAAGACTTTGCCCCCTCCAGGAAACTGAACACCGAGATCTGAGGATCTTGTCTCTTTAGAGACGTTTGTAGATACGATGCCGGCTCTGCCCTCTCTACATTCACCCTCCTGTGCTGTCCACGAGGATATCCCCTTAGGTCGCACTCTTGCATACAGATTTTGGCAGCGTAACCACCCACCTTTATCGTTCTTAATAACATCGGAGAGAAGTTCAGAATCCCAGCTAAGCTCAAGTCCAACCCTCTGTGTGTTACCAACGGCTTTTGTTTATTCTCATTTCATCAGGGCCTGAAGAATTAGAGCAAAGACTCTATACCACTGGACATCAAACTGTCCCCGCCCCAGCAGTCGAAGTAAAGCATCTGAGGGACAGGATAGTGTACACACAGATGTCACAGCTCGTGTTCTCGAAATCCAGTCTCTCAGCTGGGGAACAACGACATTCAAACACACACACAGACACACAGACACACACACACACAGACACACACACACACACACACACACACACACACACACACACACACACACACACACAGAACTATTTGAAACATCTCTACAGCCCACAGTATTCGGACTCTTCCCTCTTCAGTGTCTGAGCATACCTGTGTATTTTAAGAATGTGTGAGGAAAGGGTGGTCACTTCTGTTTGATGAGCCTTGTATTATTTTTTTTCATTTGTTTACGTCTATAGCTGGTCTTACTCTATGTCAGAGTTTGAAAGCTCTAGTTTTGCAGAGAATTATAAAGATGCCAAAATCTTGGGAAAGAGATCCAAATTTATCACAGAGAGAGACAGACAGAGAGACAGAGACAGAGAGAAAAGAAACACTATTTTTTGAATTTTCCTTGAGATGCAGGAGTACAAAGAGATGAGAATTTTACAGTGTTAGGTGTAACTCAGTCTGAAGATGAATATATAACCTTTGGCAGAGCAAGTGAGGCATGATGGCTTTATATTCATATATAAATGGCCAACAAGAAGCTCATGCTACAAAAGATGCCCATTCATACAACATAGATGTCTGTTCCACTATGTTCATAGCAGCATTATTTGTAATACCCAGAACTTAGAAGCAACCTAGATGCCCCTCAACTGAAGAGTGGATAGAGAAAATGTGGTACATTTACACAATGGAGTACTATTCAGCAGAAAAAAATGGAATCCTGAGTTTTGCAGGCAAATGGATGACACTAGAAGAAACCATCCTGAGTGAGGTAATGTAGTCACAAAAAGAGAAACATGGCATGTATTTTCTCATATATGGATTTTAGACATATATCTGGGGAGTGCCAGCCTACAATCCCATGGCCAGAGAGTCTGGGAAACAGAAAATTCATTTAGTGGCTGATCTAAGAAGAGGCAGACTCCCACGGCTAAGTACTGAGCTGAACTCAAGAAAGCCAGTAACAGAGAGGGAGGACTGATAACCAAAGGAGTTAAGACTGGGCTGGTTTAACCCCAGAAACAGCTGACCTGACAAAGGTTAACTCTTGACTCCCAGGCTGAGGCCTGGGAATCCAACATGGGACTGATCAAGACCCCCTGAATGGGGGTGTCAGTGAGGAGGCCTAGGTAATTTATTGAGCCTTGGGCAGTAGATCAGTATTCATCCCGAGTATACACATGGACTTTGGTCTCCCATCCAACAATGTGAGATGAACTCTCACCCTGAACTCTTGGGGAAGGGTCTAGGCCCTGCCCTGGATGAAATGACAGACCATGGACACCCCCATGGAGGGCCTCACCCTCCCTGGGGAAATGAGGGGATAATGGGGGAGTTGGGGGAAGGGCACGGGAGGAGGGGAGGGAAAGGGAGAGGGACCTGGAACTGACTTGTGAACCAACCATGTTTCTAATCTAAATTTAAACTTAAAAATTAAAAAAAAATTAATAAAATAAAAAAAGAAGCTAATGCTAAGAGGAAACATTTCCCTCCCTCCCCAATTAGATTTTTTTAAAATTTGTGATTCTATATTTGAGATGCAAGTTTGGTTGGACTACAGGGACAGGGAATAGGGTAGATTGTGTGTGTGTCTGTTTCACATGGCAGGAAAGGGGAGCCTCTTTTTCATGGGGTTACCATGGTGATCATTGTTTTTTTTTCCCATCAAAACTGCATCTTCATCCATAGGTGATTTCCCCCTTTCCTGAGGGTCCATGACCAAATCTCAGAACCTCTTCACACACATCCTCTGTGGTTAACATTTACTTCATGCCAGCAAAACAGGGTAAACTGGCTTAGGGGCCTAATCTTCTAAATGGATGTCCAAATAGGAAGGGCAGAAACCCATTATAGCACTTTCATTTAAAAAAAAAAGGTTTATAGCTTTGTGTTCCTCTTTCCCCCCATTTCATGATGTCCATTCCCTAAGAAGGGTTTAAATAATATGAAAACTTTCATTTTGGAAATAAAAAATATAAATGTATTTGGTGTTTGATACATCGGTAGGTACTTTAAAGACCTGAATTTTATAGTATATATAAGAATCAGTTATGACTTTATATTTCCAGATAGAGAGCTCAGAACACGATGCTCTAAGCCACACCCCCCTGCTTGCTTTCCTGCCTTCCCATCCCCTCTCCTCCCCTCCCCCCTTCCCATCCCCTCTCCTCCCCTCCCCCTTCCCATCCCCTCTCCTCCCCTCCCCCTTCCCATCCCCTCTCCTCCCCTCCCCCTTCCCATCCCCTCTCCTCCCCTCCCCCTTCCCATCCCCTCTCCTCCCCTGTTTCAGGTTTCTAGGGCTTTGAGCTTGGTCTTTTCAAAGTTTTATTCTATTAAAGTTTTTGCTATATCTTCTGGTTTTCTTAAAAAGCTTTAGAATGGTTTCTATACCCTTTGTATCCCCCACATTGTTCATACCATCTCAGGGTCGATTGCGTCCAGATGGGGAGCTGAAGCAGAGGTGTGGAGTAGTCTCGTCTCCCTGCAACACGTCCATTGGAAATACGGGAAAGCCTGGTGCTTCGCGCCGTGCCATTGGCTCCTGTACATAAGGTTACGATGTGTCTACATCAGAAGTTCTTATATATTTCTTTTATAAGCTGAAAGAAGGTCTATTTTTTATGTTTTTAGGTCTATGGATGGAACGTTGTAAATGCCTGTGTAACAATAAAAGTACTAAAAAGGAAAAAAAGTCCAAAACCAACCATCCTATGTAAACATCTTAGTCTCCAAATGTCTCAATGTCCCCTACTTCATCCGGGAAAGCCAAAGTATCAATTGCTAAGGGCACACTGTCCCTAAAGCACCCAAGGTCTATACATGTCCCATGACCATCAGCAAACCCTAGTTTCTCAATTCATACAGTTCTCCCAACACTGGGAACCTGATCATTGAGTCCTAGTCACCTTAAGGTCCTCAGTGAGTTCTGATTGTGAGAGTTCCCTAGGACCTATGGTGTCATCACATGAATATGGTGACCAGCATATTCACTCTGAAGTTCCAAAAAAGTAATGGAAGGTGCATATTGTGTACGCAAGCAACAAAAACCTCTGCTCATAGAACATTTTGTCTGGGCTTGCACCCAGGTATGAATCAAAATGGGGAACTTGACTCAATTACTGACTATGAGATCCAGGTTTGTTTCTGACTTGTCCCTCTCTGCAGCAGTCAGATCAGTCATGGTACCGGTACATTAATCAAGATCCTACAGCCTTGGTGATCCCTCAATGTTTGATACAGCTTGGGACATTTGTGGAAGATGAACCTTTGTGTATGTGTGGCTGGACCCAGTTATTCTGTGTCAAGGTGAGGACCACCATGGAGCCATATTTTCATATACTACTGGAGATTCTCTAGCTGTGTTGTGTCATGTCACACCCATCCCACTGTCCCACCTACTTTACGTATCTACAGCTGCACACATCTGTTTGTGGTTAGTTGCCAGAATCTAGATTTCCATCCAGCATGCTCACCTATGCACACAGGTCTTTCTGTGACATCTTTTATTATCTTTCTAGATCAGTTTAAACAATCAATGCTCTAAGTACAAATGGAACAATCTCCAGAATATTCAGGAAGGACAGCCAGAGATAAATGGAAACTCTAAGGAAGTTTTCGGGTCAACCCATTCCTGTGGTCACCTATTTGTTATTACCTCTGACAATGTAGAGTTCATATCTCCAGGCAGATACTCTGGAGGCTGTTTTCTCAAACTGAACCTTCCCTCCATGGTGATCATGCGGGAGGGGTTCAAAGTGTAGTCCAAATGAGGACCTGCTAGATGCTCAAACCACAGCTAGAGTTGCAGACAATGGTCAGCACACTAGGTGAAACCCAGACTGACCCAGCAGTGACTGAATGTGTCTCTTTAGTGGAAGGTTCATCCAGTTCACACCAGAGCTGAACCCCAAGGAAAAAAGGTGGCAAGATCCTTATACGCATACTGAACTTCTGAGCAGCTCTGACAATGGATTTTTGAGGATCTGGACCCATTGATGGACCTAAACTTGGAGTTACATCCTGACTGCAGACTATCTCTCAGCCTGGACAATCAGAGGAAGCCTATCTATCGATGACTCTGCCAATGAAGATTCTGAGAGTCCCAGCACATCTGTAGAGAAGAATTGTATTCCCAAATCATCCCCAACTTTCCCCCATGTTGATCAGGCTTGTGAGGGTTCCCAGCTTAGTTCCCAAGAAGAGGTTTTGGTTGGACAATGCCCACAGCTGCAGCAACTGTCAACCCTTAGCTGTTGAGGCCACAACTGAGGTGTGCAGACTCAACCCAAGCTTTAGTTGCCACCTCAGCTGCAGCCTGAAGCCCAAATGATGCTCAAAGCTTGGGTCCATCTCCTAAGGAGCTTTGCCTAAGTCTCCTTCAAGAACTGCTCAATCTTTTTTCTTTATTATTATTATTATTTTTATTTTAAATAGCCTGTTTTACATGTCAAACCCAGTTCCATCTCCCTTCCCTCCTCTCACACCCACCCCACCATCCCTTCCAGCCTCCCACCCTATCGCCATTTCCTTCCACATAGGGAATATCTAGAGTCTGTCATTTCACTCAGGGAAGTGTCCAGGCACTCCCCTAAGAGTCCAGGTTGAGAGAGCATCCCTCTTTGTGTTATGGACACACAATATCTGTTTGCATGCCAGGGATAAACACTGATCCACTGCCCAGGGCCCCATAGGTAGCCCAGGCCTCCACATTGACTCTCACATTCAGGGGGTCTGGATCAGTCCCATGCTGGCCTCCCTGCTGTCGGTCTGAGGTACAAGAGCTCTCTCTGTTCAGGTCAGCTGTCTCTGCTGGTTTTGTCAGCCCATTCTTTGCCAATTTGCTCACCGCTCCTCTCTCTCTGTCACTGGGTTCCTTAGGTTCAGTTCAGTGTTTAACTGTGGGTGTTTGCCTCTGCTTCCATCAGTCACTGAATGAAGGCTCCAGGATGGTTATAGACATCAAGTTCATTATCAGGAATGGGCATTCGAGTTGGTCTCTCCACTATTGCCTAGCTTGCCAACTGGTGTCATCCCTTTACATCACTAGAGGTCACTCTGGTGCCTGGTCTGTCTTCGAGCCTATGATTCCCTCTTCCCCCTATTCTACTACACACACAACCTTCCTGTTCCCCCATGACCTACTCTCTCTTCCTCTTCTCCCCCTTTCTTCTTCCCAATTTCCACTCCCCCCAGCCCCTCACCATGTTCCCCATCTGTTCAGAAGACCTAGCCTCATTCCTCTTCTCTTGGGTACCATGCATATTTCTTAGATTCTTTCCTGTTTCCCAGAATCTCTGTCAGTGAAAGTGCAGACTGGCACTATCCTGATCCATGTCTAAAATCCATATATGAATGAGTACATACCATGTTTGTCTTTTTGTGACTGGGTTACCTCACTCAGGATGGTTTCTTGCAGTGCCATCCATTTACCTGCGAATTTCAAGATTCCATTGGTTTTTTTTTTTCTGCTGAGTAATACTCCATTGTATAAATATACCACATTTTCTCTATCCACTCTTCAGTTGAGGGGCATCTAGGTTGCTTCCAGGTTCTGGCTATTACAAATAATGCTGCTATGAACATAGTGGAGCAGATGCCCTTGTTGTATGAATTTGCCTCTTTGGGATATATGCCTAAGAGTGGAATTGCTGGGTCTTGTGGTAGATGGATTCCCATTCCCTGAGGAAACTCCATACTGATTTCCAACGTGGCTGTACGAGTTGGCACTCCCACCAGCAGTGGAGGAGTGTTCCCCTCTCTCCACATCCTCTCCAGCATAAATTGTCTTCAGTGTTTTTGATTTTATCCATTCTGTCAGGAGTAAGATGGTATCTCAAAGTTGTTTTGATTTGCAATTCCCTGATGGCTAAGGATTTTGAGCACTTTCTTAAGTATCTCTTAGCCATTTTAGCCTCCTCTTTTGAGAATTCTCTATTTAGTTCTGTACCCCATCTTTTAATTGGATCCTTTGGTGTTTTGGAGACTTGCTTCTTGAGTTTTTTGTAAGGTTTGAAGATTAGCCCTCTGTCAGATATGGGGTTAGTGAATCTCTTTTTCCATTCTGTAGACTGCCTTTTTGTCTTGTTGACTGTGTCTTTTGCCCTACAGAAGCTTTTTAGATTCAGGAGGTCCCATTTGTTAAATGTCGATCTCAGTGTCTGTGCCACTGGTGTTATGTTCAGGAAGTGGTCTCCTGTACCAACTCGTTGAAGAATATCTCCCAATTTCTCTTCTAAGTGTTTCAGTGTGGTTGGATTTATGTTAAAATCTTTGATCCATTTGGATTTAAGTTTTGTACAAGGTGATAAACATAGATCTATCTGCAGTCTTCTGCATACCAGTACCCAGTTATGCCAGCACCATTTGTTGAAGATGCTTTCTTTTTTCCATTATATAGTTTTAGCTTCTTTGTCAACAATCAAGTGTTCATAGGTGTGTGGGTTAAAATCAGGGTTTTTAATTCAGTTCCATTGGTCTACCTGCCTATTTTTGTGCCAATACCAAGCTGTTTTCAGGACTATAACTCTATAATAGAGCTTGAAATCAGGTGTGGTGATGCCTCCTGTACAGGGTGGTTTTGGCTATCCTGGGCCTTCTGTTTTTCTATATAAAGTTGATTAATGTTCTTTCCAGGTCTGTGAAGAATTGTGCCGGAATTTTGATAAGGATTGCACTGAATCTGTAGACTGCTTTTGGCAAGATTGCCATTTTTATTATGTTGATCCTACCAATCCAAGAGCATGGGAGATCTTTCCATTTTCTGGTATCCTCTTTGATTTCTTTCTTTAAAGACACAAAGTTCTTGATATACAGGTCTTTCACTTCCTTGGTTAACATTATCCCCAGATATTTGATGATGTTTATGGCTATTGTAAAGGGAGATGTTTCTCTGATTTCTTTCTCAGCCACTTCATCATCTGTATATAATAGGGCCACTGATTTTTTTGAGTTTACCTTGTATCCTGCCACTTTGCTGAAGGTGTTTATAAGCTCTAGGAGTTCCCTTGAAGAGTTTTTTGGGTCACTTATGCGAACTATCATATCATCTGCAAACAGTGAAAGCTTAACTTCTCCTTTTCCTATTTGTATCCCCTTGATCTCCATTTGTTGTCTTATTGCTGTAGCTAGAACTTCAAGTACAATATTGAAGAGACATGGAGAGAGTGGACAGCCTTGTCTTGTTCTTGATTTTAGAGGCATTGCGTTGAGTTTCTCTGCATTTAGTTTGATGTTAGCTGTTGGTTTACTGTATATTGCTTTTATTATGTTCAGGTATGTTCCTGTTATCCCTGATCTCTCTAGGACCTTTATCATGAAAGGGTGTTGGATTTTGTCAAAGGCTTTTTCAGAATCTAGTGAGATGATCATGTGGTTTTTCTTTTGCAGTTTGTTTATATGGTGGATTTCATTGATAGACTTTTCTAATGTTGAACCATCCCTTCATTCCTGGGATGAAGCCTACTTGATCACGGTGGATGATTTTTCTGATGTGTTCTTGAATCCGGTTTGCTAGCATTTTATTGAGTATTTTTGCATGGATGTTCATGAGGGAAATTGGTCTATAGTACTCTTTCTTAGTTGTGTCTTTGTGTGGCTTGGGTATCAAGGTAATTGTATCCTCGTAAAAAGAGTTTGGCAGTGAGCCTCCTGCTTCTATTGTGTGGAATACTTTGAGGAGTATTGGAATTATCTCTTCTTTGAATTTCTGAATAGAATTCTGCACTGAAGCCATAAGAACTGCTCACTCTTATAGACCTGGTGACACATCCTCACCATATCCAATCCCACTTATCACTGTAATGAGAACCCTTGGTTCAGGATAAGAATTGCAACATCATGGAAGAGGTGAACTTGCAGACAAGGGCCAGGATATTGCAGAATCTGGAGGAACGGCTCCTCCTGTGTCCTAAGGACCACAGGTCACATCCTGGTGTTGTTGCATAGAGTTCAGCATCTCAGTCAAGCTTTACAGTTTGGGCACCAACCAACTGAAGTGTGCTATGCCCGAAGTTTTATTATCTCTTTTCGACAGACCGGCTATACTAAAGCTGCTAACACTCCTTCCTCCTCCTCCAAGAATATAGAGGATATAGGCACATGCCACCTGGGACTAAATCTATGTTGCCAAGGCTTCCAATGAATTTTCTGGTGAACTAATGCTTTTGTCACCTGATTGTTGGGATTCTAACTGATAACAGAGTTTCGAAAACACTGGAAATGAAATTCCACATAGAAATTCTGGGGTATAGATACAGATGATTGTAGCAGCCAGAAGATTCTAGGACAGCATAAGAACATGACCCCAGAATCAAATCACCAGGGCTTCTAGGGGCTCACAGAGACTGAACTGACAATCAATCTCCCTGTAGAGAATTGAATAAGTCAGGGTGTGGAGAGAGGGCCGAGAAGTTAAAAGTAGGGGCTGCTCTGCAAAGGACTTGAGTACAATTCCAAGGACTCACATGTTTCTCAGCTAACTCTACCTCCAGTCCCAGGGGATCTGGTATCTTCACCCAGACATAAATGCAGGCAGAACTCCAATGCACATAAGAAATTTTAAAAAGAACTGAATAAGTCCTCTGAATATGTGTTATGGTTGTGTAATTTGGTATTTTTGTGGGAGTGGGGTCTGACTCATTTGCTTGCTTTTTGGGACCCCTTCTTCATAGTGTGTTGCCTCATCCTGCCATGATAAGGTTTGTATCCTCATTGAATTTTGTAATGCCAAGTTTGGTTTTTATCACTGGGAAGACAGCTATTTTCTGCAGGTAAGAAGATGAGGAATGGATTGGGCATTGAGGTTAATTGGGGAGAAGGGACCAGGAGGAGGGGAGGGAGATGAACATGCAATGTAGATACACATGAGAGAAGAAAAGATAAAAGAAAGAATACATCATGGAGCTTTTCTCCTTGTTTTCACTGTGTTTCTTTCATTTCTGTCTTTGTCTTATTTACAAAGGGCTTCTCTGTCATTGTACACACCATGTAGAGCAGGTTGGCCTTGAACTGACTGAAATCTCCCTGCCTCTGTCTCCTGAGGGCTGGGATTAAAGGTGTGTGAGATTGCTGCCTGGCTCTGGGTTTTTTCCCAACTGAACTGGGTCAAATTTTAAGGTATATGAAATAATTATGTAGTATTTTTTATGTAGCCCAGGCTGTCCCCTGGATTCTGAGTGTTGAGATTCCAGATGTGCTAAAGACCTGTGTTAGTGTAATGTTTTCAGAACTAACTTTTCACCAGTGAACATTTTTCATTATGTATAGTGATCGTAGAGTAAAATTTAAAGTGTAACTTACTACTTTGCATTACAAACTATCAATACTTTAAAATTGCAGGGAGTAGGTTGGGTGGGGGTGGCATACACCTTCAATCCCAAAACTTATGAAGGCAGAAGAGGGTGAATTTATATGAGTTCAAGGGCTATCTAGTCTACAGAGTAAGTGCCAGGACAGGGTCCAAAGCTAAACAGAGACCTCCTGTCATGAAAAGAAAAAACAAAAACAAACAAACAAAAACATAACATAGTCTCTAAGATTGCTTTGGTAAGGCAGGAGAGATGGCTCAGTGAGTCAGAGAAATTCTTGCTTTACCATGGTACAGTTTTAGCTGCCAATTACTGGCTCACAACAATTCATTCGGCTCCTCAATGGCTGGGCATCTGAGTTCATCATCTGGTCTCTTTGGACTTTAAACATGCACATTTTGTATACACACATGTACTGGCAAAAAGTACAGAACAAAACAACAGTTGACTTGTAGATCTTGAAGCTTGTGATTTGGTTTTGACAACTTATCCCTGGTTGATCTCAATGTCACTCTGTAGCCAGTCTGCCTCAAAATTGCAATTCTCCTACCTCGGCTTCCCAAGTAGCTGGGGTTAAAGGACCATGCTCCCAGGACTGTACCTTATGTAACCTCTGATAACAATAAAAGTTTCTTGTCTGTTTTTGTTTTTGTTTTTCAGGGCAGGGTTTCTTTTTATTGCTTTGGAGGTTGTCTTGGAACTTGCTCTGTAGACCACACTGGCCTGGAACTCACAGAGAACTCACCTGACTCTACCTCCTGATGATGGGATTAAAGGTGTGAACCACCAACACCAGGCTAACATGAAGAGTTTAGGATTATTTCTGTTTCTTGATAACCTAGAGACTTGTGGGAAGATTTGTCTGTTATTTGACGTTTTTGTTGCTTTTTGAGGCATGGTCTTCTTTCTGTAGCCTAAGCCGGCTTTGGGTCAGCTTTGTAGGTGAGCCTGAAGCCTGGCCTGTGAGTCCTGATCTGCTTTCTGCCAAATGCTGAAGAGCCCCAACAGCTAGCCCTCCAAAAGCTTGTTTTCCTAAGCTGTTCCATCCTTGGACGTGAGCAGCTACACTTAAACTTCTTCCCCTGGTGGCCCTCAAGGACTTGAAAGTATTTCCCAGACCTCAGTCCTCAGGGACTTAGGAACATTCCACAAACCTCAAGGTTCCAGGTGGGTCACAAAGATCAGCCAGGGCACAGACATTGCCTGAGACAATGAGCCAGTCAGACAGTCACAAGCGTTCGTGATTTATGAAGGTCTGGCACCAACTTCCAAACTCCCCTTGCACCCCCACCACCCCGTTTGCGGTTTCAAGCTCTAAAAACTTGCTGTAATTTCTGCTTGGGGTTCACTCTTTCTCGAAGGCAGCTGAACCCCGCCACGCTGGCTTAATAAAAATCCTCTTGTGTTTTGCAATGAACCTCAGCTCCCTGGCGGTCTTTGGGGAGAGGGTCCTGAGAGAAAGACTGAAGGGTCTTTTAATACCAGGCGAAACAGTCTTGTTGCACCAAGCTGGTGTGCCGATCCATTACATGTGCCTAACTTTTCCTTTGGTTTCTTGACACAGGGTTTCTCTGTGTAATGGCCTTGGCTCTTTGGGAACTCACTCTGTAGACCATGCTTGCCACAACTCACAGAGATTCACCTGCCTTTGTCTCCAAAGTGCTAGGATTAAAGGCCAGGCCACCAAGCCCAGTTTGAATACCTTCTATAATGTTTCAAAAATATGTTCATTCGCAGGAAAGCCCCTAAATGGGGCATCATGGGGAACAGTCAGTTCTTAGTGCCTGGAGGCCATATTTGTTTCACATTTGCATTCAAAGATACTCCATATGAAGAAAAAAATCAGGAGAAAAAAATTGAAAAATACAAAAAGCAAGGCTTACAGTTTTAATGTTATCTTGTCAGAGGTTCATCAAAGCAACTGCAAATAACAGGACTATATGAGCTATAAACTGATAATTTGCCTTAGCAAACAACAAAATTCAAATGGATGAGGCATATGTAGTTCAGTGGGAAGATAGGGACATAATCAGCATGAACTTCCTTGTTCTGTGGGCCATGCTGCTCATGGTGAATCCCAACTCCTCCATCAGATATAAAGAAAGTTCAAGGCCAGTTAAGGATAAAGGAGGCCTCGCCTTAAAATTTTTGCAGGGCAATGGTGGGACACGCCTTTAATACCAGCACCCGGGAGGCAGAGACAGGCATGTCTCAGATTTTGAGTTGTTTGTTCTACAGAATGAGTAACAGGATAGCCACAGCTACTCAGAGAAACTCTTTCTGGAAAAAAAAGGAATGCATGAAAAAGTATCATTAGATACAAGTTTGATCATATATTCTACAACATTATTGTTCTCCCGTCTCCCTGGAGTATATCAAGAGCAGCTGCAGGACAAATTTTTTTCCCAGATGGCAATGAAGCAGGATTAAATGATCACCTTGCACACAGGTTTCCAGACAGGAAGTTGAATAAATATCCAATTAGGACTGAATTAAGCAGCTGAAGAGCTTGATAAGGCACTCTCATGGGGTATGGGCCTCAAATCTCAGTGTGTGTGAGGCAGGGGGATCAGAAGTTCATAGTAATCAGAAGTCATACACTGTATGAGTCCTGCCTGAGCTACAGAAACCCCATGTCTAGTTCTTCCCTCTGAGAGATTACAAAATATTGGGGCAAAAATTTGGGAGAAAATAAAAACAATTGGATGATCACAGTTCTGTGATACAACTTCTTTAGTAAACGATTTGCCACCAAATACATGAACCTAACCTGTGTTTCCAGGCCTTCATGACTGAAGGGTAATGGCAACATGCAAATGTTGTCAGGTTCCATCCACATGTCCTGAGAATGAATGTGTCCAGAACACATGCACAAAATAAAAGTGTGTAAAACACACACACACACACACACACACATACAAAGAAATTCTCTGTGTACTCATGACCATCCTGGAATTGCTCTATAGTCCCAAGCTGGTCTCCCACTCACAAAGATACACCTGCCTCTTCCTCCTCCCACATTCTGGAACTAAAGGTATGTGCCACCTCAGCCTAGATGCCTGTGATTTTTAATGTATTGATTATAATAAAATATTAGGAAAACTATATTTTACCCTCTGTTTATATTTTATCCAGTATGGGGGATTTACACCAGGATTTCCCACAAAGCTGGAAAAGAGTTCTGTCACTGCTTCACCAAGCATTGCTTTGTTAACTTTCCAATAATTCATTACTGTAGTTCATTTTAATCCTCTGTGAATGTCAAGAAAACTTCCTGGTTGTTGACCTTTAACCTGAGGTCTGCCCTCACGCAGGTTTCCACACAAGTCAAAGGTCACCGGGACACAAGCTGAGGGATCCCAGGGTGGACTGAAAGCAGTTCATTCCCTCACAAAAATGCATCACTTGCTGTGTACTACACCCATTGAATGTCCAGTCTGCAAGCACAGAAGCCAGCATCAGCCTTGATGACTGTGTACATCAAGGTGGGGGCAAATGGGACCTTGACACATCCTGGACCTGGGGGAGCAGAGGGAGGCTCTCGATTGCCTATGCCTGACACTGGGTGCTGGTAGCATCATGAATGAAAAGAGTGACAGGCAGACTGTTAGCCAGCCCTACTCCATCACTAAGGGGTGAATTTGGTGGGCAATCCTTTCATCCAAGCACAAAGGACGCAGTAGCAAGCAGATCTCTGTGATGTTGAGGCCAACTTGGTCTATACAGTGAGACAGAGAACAGCCAGGGCTGTAAGGACAAACCCTGTGTCAAAAAAAGGACCTGGCATTGTGGTACACACCTTTAACCCTGCTATTTCTGAGGCTGAGGAATATAAGTGCAAATCTTTCATTTTGAGGACAGTCTGGTTTGCACAGTGAGTTCTAGAACTGCCAGTGCTACACAGAGAAACTGTTTTTGAAAAAAAGGAAAAAGGTAGGGTGACAGCAATCAGAAGGCATAGGATGATGACCTTTGGCAGCCTGAGTTGTGATCCTTGAACTAAGAGAATCACCAAGTAGTGAAGACCACATTTTAAATGGGCTCAGTCCCAAGATTGGAGAAGTAAGAGGGTGTGGCAAAATATGTTAGCATTTTAGGTCCCCACAAAAGCAGCATTGGTTATATCTGCTCTATGATGAAAGCCATCCTCAAATATACCAAGCCTCTATATGGTGAAGCTTACACCTGGAGGGGCCATTGAGTGGGAGTGTCTGTGGGAATGATGGGAAAAATGTGGAGGATCTGGGAGGGGCCTGAAAGGAAAATACATTTAAGGCCGTGTCCTTGGACTGGAGTTTCAAACGGCAGCAGCGGCAGTGATCTGGTGAAGACAGGAGTTCCTGCTGATGGCCAGGGTAAGTTGTCCAGTAAGGCTTCTGTTTCAATGGTTTTGTGGGGTGTGGAGTGTGGTTGTATCATACTGTGGGACCAACAGCAATGAATAAGTCATCATTTCTCCCACATCTTTACCAGCCTGAGCTGCTGTTGTTCTTTTTTTTTTTTTGGCATTTCCAAGAGAGTTAAAAATCTCAAAGTAATTGTAATTTGTATTGATAGTTGCTGAAGGCTTTTTTTGTTTGTTTGCTTTTTTGAGGTCAGGTCATTCCATAAAGTTCTGGGTGTCCTGGTGCTCCCCGTGCAGACTAGGTTGTACAGGTTGTGTAAAACTGCTCAGACATCCTCCTGCCTCTGCCTCCTTAGTGCTGGGCTTGAAGTCATGTACCACCACACACAAGTAGTTTAAAAATTTTTTTTTGGTTTTTCGAGACAGGGTTTCTCTGTGGCTTTGGAGGCTGTCCTGGAACTCGCTCTGTAGACCAGGCTGGCCTCGAATTCCCAGAGATCTGCCTGCCTCTGCCTCCCGAGTGCTGGGATTAAAGGCTAGTAGTTCAAATTTTTATTTTCTTTGTTCATGGGATAGGGATTTTCAGTGTAGTATTGGATGTTCTGTAACTCCTGTTGTTTAATATGCGGCCCTCCAACTCAGAAATCCTGATGCCCCTGTTTCCCTAGTGATGGGATTAAAGGTGTGTGTCACCACTCCCTGTTAAGAGTTGTTGCTCTTAGGTTTCATTTGAAAAAAATCCAAGGTCTTCATGGACTGACTATACAGCACATTCAAGTTCAGTTTAGGATACACAATACTCTAACTAAAAAGGGGGAATTTTGAAAAACTTATTTATTAATAGAGACCATGGGTCACATCTTATAGAAGAGAATTGCTCTCCTGTCTCAGGACCGTAAGAAGAGCAGATGTAGGACTAGTGTCTCAAGTTTTAAAGGAGTAGGAGAAAGCCAGGCGTTGGTGGAGCACACCTTTAACCCCAGCACTCAGGAGGCAGAGGCAGCCAAATCTCTGTGAGTTTGAGGCCAGCCTGTTCTACAGAGGGAGTTCCAGGACAGCCTCCAAAACAATACACAGAAACCCTGCTTAGAAAAGCCAAAACCAAAAGAAAGAGAAAATGCCCTTAAAGAAATCAGAAAAATATCTAAAAAGGACAGGATGTCCCCTGAGGTACTCAGTAGCATCTAAAGGGGAGGGAAAAGGCACCCCCAAGGGATTAGCATCTGTAATCTCAGCATGTCTGAGGTAGGGAACCAGAAGTTCATGGTCATTCTTAGTTATACAATGGGTATGAGATCAGCCTGAGCTATGGAAAACTGGTGTCATTTATTGATTTTCCTGGAGACATAACCCTTAGAACCCAGAGCTCTGATGCTTGTAAAATGGCACAGCAAAAGTCCATGTCACCTAGATTGAGAAACTGAGTTTTATTTCCATGGTCCATAGGATGGAAGGGGAAAACATACAGTTTGTTTTCTTACTTCTACAAATGTACTCTGGGCAGGCTATGGAACCAAATGCATGCAGAAAAACACATGTAATAACATTTTTTTCTTTTAGGAAAAATGACTTGTTTTACTTTATCTTATGTTTCTTTTTTTTTTAAATCTAAAAGGAATGCATAATTTTTTATTTATTTTTCAGTTTAAATTTAGATAAGAAACAAGGTTGCTTCACAAGTGAGTTCCAGGTCCCTCTCCCTTTCCACCCCTCCTCCCGGGCCCTCCCCCCAACCCCCCCATTATCCCCTCATTTCCCCAGGGAGGATGAGGCCTTCTATGGGGGTGTCCATAGTCTCATTTCACCCAGGGCAGGGCCTAGACCCACCCCAAGATTTTAGGGTGAGAGTGCATCTCACATTGTTGGATGGGAGTCCAAAGTCTGTGTGTGTACTCGGGATGAGTACTGATCTGCTGTTCAAGGCTCAATAGATTACCTAGGCCTCCTCACTGACACCCACATTCAGGGGGTCTTGATCAGTCCCATGCTGGATTCCCAGGATGATGCCTGGGATTCAAGAGTTAACCTTTGTCAGGTCAGATGTTTCTGGGGGTTAAACCAGCCCAGTCTTAATCCCTTTGGTCATCAGTCCTCCCTCTCTGTTACTGGCTTTCTTGAGTTCAGCTCAGTACTTAACTAAGGGTGTCTGCCTCTTCTTCGATCAGCCACTGAATGAAGTTTCTGTTTCCCAGACTCTCTGGCCATGGGATTGTAGGCTGGCAGTCCCCAGATCTATGTCTAAAATCCATATATGAGAGAGTACATGCCATGTTTCTCTTTTTGCGACTGTGTTACCTCACTCAGGATAGTTTCTTCTCGTGTCATCCATTTGCCTGCGAATCTCAGGATTCCACTGGTTTTTTTTCTGTTGAATAGTACTCCATCGTGTGAATATACCACATTTTCTGTATCCACTCTTTCGGTTTAGGGACATCTAGGTTGCTTCGAAGTTCTGGCTATTACAAATAATGCTGCTATGAACATAGTGGAACAGACATCTATGTTGTATGAATGGGCATCTTTTAGATATATGCCTAAGAGTGGAGTTGCTGGGTGTTGTGGTAGGTTTATTCCCATTTTTTTTTATTTTTTGAGACAGGGTTTCTCTGTAGCTTTGGAGGCTGTCCTGGAACTCACTTTGTAGACCAGGCTGGCCTCGAACTCACAGAGATCTGCCTGCCTCTGCCTCCCGAGTGCTGGGATTAAAGGCGTGTGCCACCAACGCCTGGCTTATTCCCATTTTTCTGAGGAATCTCCATACTGATTTCCAAAGTGGCTGAACCAGTTGGCACTCCCACCAGCAATGGAGGAGTGTCCTGCTTTCACCACATCCTCTCCCGCATAAATTGTCATTGGTGTTTTTGATTTTAGCCATTCTGACAGGAGTGAGATGGTATCTCAGAGTTGTTTTGATTTGCATTTCCCAGATGGCTAAGGATGTTGAGCACTTTCTCAAGTGCCTCTCAGCCATTTTAGACTCCTCTATTGAAAACTCTCTATTTAGTTCTGCAGCCCACTTTTTAATTGGGTCCTTTGCTGTTTTAGACTTGCTTCCTGAGTTCTTTGTAAATTTTGGAGATCAACCCTCTGTCAGATGTGGGATTAGTGAATATTTTTTCCCATTCTGTGGGCTGCCTTTTTGTCTTGCTGACTGTGTCCTTTGCCTTACAGAAGCTTCTCAGTTTCAGGAAGTCCCATTTATTCATTGTTGATCTCACTGCCTGTGCTAGTGGTGTTATGTTCAGGAAGCTGTCTCCTGTACCAATTTGTTCAAGGGTACCACCCACTTTGTCTTCTAAGAGGTTCAGTGTGGCTGGATTCATGTTGAGGTCTTTGATCCATTTTGGCTTAAGTTTTGTGCTTGGCGATAAACACAGATCTATCTGCATTCTTCTACATGCCAGGCTCCAGTTATGCCAGCACCATTTCCTGAAGATGATTTCTTTATTCCATTGTATATTTTTAGCTTCTTTGTCAAATATCAGGTGTTCATACGTGTGTGGGTTAATATCCGGGTTTTCAATTCAATTCCATTGGTCTACCTGCCTATTTTTGTGCCAATACCAAGCTGTTTTCAAGACTATAGCTCTATAATAGAGTTTGAGGTCAGGGATGGTGATGCCTCCGGACGTTGCCTTGTTGGCCAGGGTTGTTTTGGCTATCCTGGGTCTTTTGTTTTTCCATACAAAATTGATTTTTGTTCTTTCAAGGTCTGTGAAGAATTGTGCTGGGAGTTTAATAGGGATTGCATTGAATCTGTAGATTGCTTTTGGCAGGATTGCCATTTTTACTACATTGATCCTACCTATCCAAGAGCATGGGAGATCTTTCTATTTTCTGAGGGCTTCTTTAATTTCTTTCTTTAAAGATTCAAAGTTCTTGCGATACAGGTCTTTCACTTGTTTGGTTAGCATAATCCAAAGTTTTTTATTTTGTTTGTGGCAATTGTAAACGGTG
Organism: Mesocricetus auratus; assembly: GCF_017639785.1. Classification (NCBI taxonomy): domain Eukaryota; kingdom Metazoa; phylum Chordata; class Mammalia; order Rodentia; family Cricetidae; genus Mesocricetus; species Mesocricetus auratus. Next base: position 5,399,601 of record NW_024429216.1, on the reverse strand, counting down.
ATGTTTCTCTGATTTCTTTCTCATCCTTTTTATCATCTGTATATAGTAGGGCTACTGATTTTCTTGAGTTGACCTTGTAGCCTGACACTTTGCTGAAGGTGTTAATCAACTGTAAGAGTTCCCAGGTAGAGTTATTTGGGTCATTGATGTAAACTATCATATCATCTGCAAACAGTGAAAGTTTGACCTCTTCCTTCCCAATTTGTATCCCCTTGATCCCCCTTTGTTGTCATATGGCAATGGCTAGAACTTCAAATACCATGCTGAAAAGGTATGGATTGAGTGGACCTGACTTCTCCATGTTTCTTTTTTAATAATAATTTTTATTATTTTATTTTTAAATTTAAATTAGAAACAAGGTTGCTTCACATGTCAATTCCAGGTCCCTCTCCCTTTCCATTCCCTCCTCCCATGCCCTTCCCCCAACCCCTCCAATATCCCATCATTTCCCCAGGGAGGGTGAGGCCCTCCATGGGGGTGTCCATAGTCTGTCATTTCATCCAGGGCAGGGCCTAGACCCTCCACCAAGAGTCCAGGGTGAGAGTGCATATCTCATTGTTGGATGGGTGGCCAAAGACCATTTGTATACCTGGGATGAATACTGATCTACTACCCAAGGCTCAATACATTACCTAGGCCTCCTCACTGACACCCAAATTCAGGGGGTCTTGATCAGTCCCATGCTGGATTACCAGCTATCGTTCTGGGATTCAAGAGCTAACCCTTGTCAGCTCAGCTGTTTCTGGGGGTTAAAACAGACCAGTCTTAACCCCTTTGCTCATCAGTCCTCCCTCTCTGTCACTGGATTTCTTGAGTTCAGCTCATTGTTTAGCTGTGGGAGTCTGCCTCTACTTCCATCAGCCATTGAATGGTTGTTTCTGAGACTCTCCGGCCATGGGATTGTAGGCTGGCACTCCCCAGATCAATGTCTAAAATCCATATATGATAGAGTACGTGTCATGTTTCTCTTTTTGTGACTGGATTACCTCACTCAGGATGGTTTCTTCTAGTGTCATCCATTTGTCTGCAAAACTCAGGATTCCATTTTTTTCTGCTGAAAAGTACTCTATTGTGTAAATGTACCACATTTTCTCTATCCATTCTTCAGTTGAGGGGCATCTAGGTTGCTTCCAAGTTCTGGCTATTACAAATAATGCTGCTATGAACATAGTGGAACAGACATCCTTATTGTATGAATGAGCATCTTTTGAATATATGCCTAAGAGTGGAGTTTCTGGGTCTTGTGGTAGGTTTACTCATATTTTTCTGAGGACTCTCCATCCTGAATAATCATTTTTTTATTTAACTTTTTACACATATTACTCCCAGGTCCCTCTCCCTCCCCTCCTCCCCATCCCCCAATCTCCCCAAATCCTCACCCCACTCAATTCTCCCTCCACTCTCCAGGGAGGGTAAGGCCTTCCATGAGGGATTTTCAGAGTCTGTCATATCACCCTGAGCAGGGCCTAGGTCCTCCCCCATGTGATCAGACTGAGAGAGCATCCCTCCATGTGGAATGTGCTCCCAGAGTCCATTTGTATGCCAGGAATAAATATGATCTACTCTCCCAGGTCCCATAGATTGCCGAGGCCTCCTATCTGACACCCAGGTTGGGGGTGGGGGTGGGTGTCTGGATCAGTCCAATGTTGAGCTCACTGTCATCAGTCTGGGGTCCATGTATTCCCACTTGTTTAGGCCAGCTGCCTCTGTGGTTTTCCACCAGCCAGGTCTTGATTTCTTTGCTCCTCACTCCTCTTTGCAACTGGGTTCCAGGAGTCCAGTTCTGTTTTTAGCTGTGAGTATCTGCCTCTGCTTCCATCAGCCACTGGATGGGGGTTCTAGGATGGCATATAGGGTAGTCATCAATCTTATTATCAGGGGAGGGCTTAATGCCAGTTGGTGTCATTCTTGTAGATCTCTGAAAATCTCACTAGTGCCAGATCTCTCCTCTAACCTATAATGGCTCCGTCTACTATTGTAGTTCTCTATTCTTACCCCAACTCAACCTTCCTGCTCCCCGTGTCCTCTTCTCCCCCTCTTTCTCCCATCTCCCTTTCCCCTCTCCTATTCTGCTGCTCCCAATCCAGTTATGAGATCTTGTCCCATTCCCTTTCCCTGGGTTACCATGCATATCTCTCTTAGGGTCCTCCCTGCTTCTCAGACACTATGGCGGTGGGATTGTAGGCTGGCAATCCCCTTCTTCATGTCTAACACCCGCCACTAACACCCGTGTTGACTATGGGTTTTTTTTGTTTTTGTTTTTTGGTTTTTTTTTTTGGTTTTTCGAGACAGGATTTCTCTGTGGCTTTGGAGGCTGTCCCAGAACTCACTTTGTAGACCAGGCTGGCCTCGAACTCACAGAGATCCGCCTGCCTCTGCCTCCCGAGTGCTGGGATTAAAGGCGTGTGCCACCAATGCCCGGCTTGACTATGTTTTTTTATATTGCTGTCTTCCTGTCCCTTCTTTCAGTGGGAGCTCCTGGTGTTTCTTCCTCTCCTGGTGGGTTTGGGTCTAAGAATCTCTTCCAGTGCGTTTAAGCAGGTCCAATACTCTGACAGATCTCACGATGGGCCTAGTGGGTCTGAGACACTCTCAAGCACAGGGCAGAGGCGGGAGAAGACTGAAGACTCAATTTCAGGGAGGGTTCAGGAGGGGACTGAAGACTGAGGTGTGGCCAGACTCATGGTGATCCCTTCTGCCAGGGCGGGGCCACACTAGGCACAGAGAACCCACAGGGAGAGGGAAGCAGTGGGATGAGAGTTGGGGCCCAGAGCAGAGCCCCCACTCACCTCAAGCACAGGGCAGTGGCTGGAGGGGACTGAGGCATAATATTATTTTTTCATTATTTTTCTCAATTTTCTCTTATCTCCTTGTACTTGGGATTGAGGCCAATACCTCTGAAAAATCTGAACAAGTCCTCTGCCACTGAGACTCAAGTCACCCAGATTTTTAAAATTTGAATGTAGATTCAAGGAAGATTTGGTCAGTTAACTGAGGTCTTCCTAGACAAGCTTTCCAGAACAAGTAAAATGTCACTTGAGCTATTGTATTCCTACTAGGAGTCGCTGAACCCCTTTGAAACAAACTGTAAGTTCTTAACACAGATTAAGTGCAATTCAGTCCCTCATAAGAATGACAGCATTGTCTTCTGAACACCACATATGCCTAGCAGCAATCTCTGCACAGACCCCCAGAAACCATCAGGGAGTCTGGGGAACACAGGGTCTACAGAAAGCCAGGGGAGTTGTTAAGAGTTTCAGGGTGCCACAAGTAGGGAGAGAGTGGTTGGAAATTGTTGCAAACAATGAAGAAAGAACATAAGTATCCTTTGACCAACAAGAAGGGATGCCTAGCCAAAGGAACCACTGAAGAGTATCACTAGAAGCAGGATAAGTTGAAGTCCAGTTTTTGATATGTGTGCTGACATGTGGAGCCCCAGTATGTTCAGGGATGAAGACTCAAGACAACAAGACCAAGTTTCTCTTGGTATTCATTTTCTATAAACCATGATTATTTCTTGGAGGGTCTCATGAGCCACTCTTTTAATGTCAGCTGTCAGCAAACTGAGGCAAAGTAATCTCTGTGGGGTTTGGGGCCAGCCTGGTCAACACACACAGATCTAGAGAACAAGAGTAATGTTCTGCCTTTAATCCAAGCATTTGGAAGGCAAAGGCAGTGGGACCTCCCGGAGATGGATGTGTCTGATCTGCAGAATGAGTGCCAGGACAGTCTTCAGTGTTTTGCAGAAAAACCCCGTGTTGAAATCCCCAAGAAGAATAATGAAGTCAATGAGATTCAGCCTCTATAGGGTAGGGTAGAATCCTGAGTGGCACCAAAGGGTGTGTCAGGATGAAGAAATTGAGCATCTTCAGGTTAGGAGGAGACAGAGAATGTGAGGAGCTTAGAGTCTCCTGCTTGGTGGAGCTATTCAAGCCCATGTTCTTAGAGTAGAAGTTCAATACATAGTGAGTCCAGGAAAAGTGCAGCAGCTTAGTGGTCTTCAGGTGAAATGGTGCCGTGAATGAAGTGTGAATGTGGTGGGAGTAAGGAGAGGAGGATATCTTGGCTGAAGAAAGAGGACCATAGGGTAGGAAGAGTGTTGGGCAGCATTCTGGAGCTGGTATGTGTGCTGGAAGGTATGGTCACTGTATGCCTTCTAGATAGGAGCTGGGTCAGGTATAACCTCAGGAACTGTTTGTAAGTTTATCCCTTCAATGTGAGCACCAAGGATCAGACACATGCAGGGATTGGGGCAGAGTGGGGAACTGCTACTGAGTCCCTAAGGTTTGTGCCCAGTTTATATGCCATTGTCCACTCTCTACTACAAAATGAGGGGCCTGAGCCCACCATTGTGTAGGAAGCCTAGAGAAATTGATGGAGGTCTTGACTTTTGAATCTAGGGACTGTTGGCCATCTTTTATCTAGTTCCCTTTAATGCCAAGCACTCCGTTGTTGGAAGAATTCCCAATGTTATTTCTGGGTACCTTGGGGACCACATGGGGGCTCCCGATGGCCCAGATAGATAGGGCAGAGTGTTGGCAACGTGGAAGATATGAATGTCACTCAGGATTATCTAAGGCATAGAAGGTTCTTCCCCATCAAGAATTGGTAACCATAGTGCATATGTGTACCACACTTTCCATCCCAACACACAGGAGTCAGATAGTAGGGGAAACTCAGTGAGTTGTAAGTGTACCTGGTTCTATAGTGAGATCCACTATATAGAGGGAGCCTCTCTCAATTTAAAACATGAATATGAACGTATGAATATATAAATAAAATGAATTACGGATTGAAGGAACTGGGACAGAAAGAGGAAGATTAAGGGTCAGCTAGCTGAGTAGACACAATTTCCTGAGATGGTCACTGACCATTGATAGACAAATACATTAGGTCCCAGAGTTCCATGTTGTCTGAAGACCCATGAGGATCCCTAAAGCCTCTATTAGTTTTACAGTATCAAACCAAATCATCACTGAATATGTCTTCTCAGTAGAGAAAGACATCCTGTTCTGTGTCAGGGTTCCATTGGGCGGGGTTGCAATCTGAGCCAGGCTACTGGGTGGGGGTCGGCTTGATGTTGGTTGGGCATAAAAAGTTGAGGACCAGTACCTGTCCTAGGTGGATATAAATTTAAGGTCATTTCCTTGGAGTAGAGCTTCAACACCAATTGGGCTCTGGGTTGGTGATAAGGTGGGTGGAGACAGAATTCTGTCACTATTGAACTGAGGAATGAGGGAAAAGTAAGAACCTGGTGGCTTTATTGATTAAGATTATTAACCTGAGCCGGGCATTGGTGGCACATGCCTTTAATCCCAGCATTCGAGAGGCAGAGGCAGGTGGATCTCTGTGAGTTCGAGGCCAGCCTGGTCTATAAAAGCTAGTTCCAGGACAGCCTCGTAAACCACAGAGAAACTCTGTCTCAAAAAACCAAAAAAAAAAAAAGAATTTGAAAATGGCAGAGGGAAATCACAAAGAGGAAGTCACTCACCTGAACAATTTTCAATGTCACCAGGGAGAGGAATGAATGAGTGTCAGAGACAGCACGTCTCTAAGCAACATGAAGATGAAGATCTGGAAGGTCATGTCACACTGACAGAATAACAGGAACCTCAGACATCCCTATCCACTGTCTTCAAACCAGCTGCCAGTGGCATGGTCTGAACAGACAAGGAGAAGAAAGTTCCAGAAATTCTAGTGCCGACAGTGAAACAGATGTCCACAGCTGTTTTTCCTATTGTAACAACTCACCGTTTGGTTCTGGGGCACAGAATGATTCTGAGGATGAATATGGTGAATTTCTGCATCTAGAGAGGGGCAAAAAAGTCAAACCTGGACTAAGCATTAAGCAGACAGCAAACAACACTGTCAGCCACAAATTGGAGTAGAATTGCATTATAGTGGGTGAAAATTGTCTTCTTTTACCAGAGAGTGGGCCTTTGGAAGCTCAGAACAAACCATCTGAAGACTCAGAGACAGATCTCTTGTCAAATCCTGGAGGGCCAGCTACTTCAGTATATGACCAGGTAATTGAAGAAGAGCACCGGCTTGACCACCCATCCTTCCAGGATCTGAATCCACAGCCTCCGGAGAGAACAAACCAGGTCATGCCCCAAGAGCAACATTCTGAAGCAGAATTATTCCTGTGCCATGATTTCCCAGAGCCTGATTTTCCAAGGTCAGAACCCCAACAGTAGGGGATTCCCAGGCCCTGCTTCTCCTTGACTGACCCATCCTCTGGGAGAACTTGAAGATCAGCAGTTAGCAATTGGTGAAGAGCGAGGGCCAGCTTTCCATCTTCCAGGATCTCAGGAGGCCAAATTGGAAGCCATGTGGGGACAAGGAGCAGCTGAACTAGATCAAGACCTGGTTACATGGTTAGTGAAAGAAACAGAAGCAAGATTTCCAGATGTAGCAAATGGGTATGTTAAAGAGATCATTAATTTGAAGAATACCTATGATTTGAATGTACTTTGTAATTTTCTTCTGGAAAACCCAGATTATCCAAAGAGAGAAGATGGAATTATTATCCAGCCTAGCACCAGCCTGCTTGCCAGGCAGGATGAGGTGAAGGTACCTAAAGTAGACTTTTTTGACTATTCCCAACTGACTCCACTTGACGAGCAATGCTTCCTCCAAGCTGCTGACCTCTTGTTGGCTGACTTCAAGATGCTCAGCAGCCACGACATCAAGTGGGTCCTACATAAGCTCAAAGGACACTATGCAATCACACGAAAGGCCCTTTCTGATGCTATTGAAAAATGGCAGGAACAATCACCCGATGCCAATGGAAAACAGAAAAAGAGGAAAGAAATGAATCAGGATTCCTTCATCGATTTCAAATTTGAGCAAGGTAACATAAAAATAGAAAAGAGGATGTACTTTTTGGCAAACAAGCGTCGACACGATAGATCCTATGAGCAGAAAGACCTCCTTCCAGCTGTTCAGGAAGAGCAGGAATTCTATGAGCAGAAAATCAAAGAGAAGGCAGAGCATGAAGACTGTTTGCTTGCCCTACAGATGAATGCAGAGCCATATGAAAAAGATGGACAGCTGATTGAGTGTGGATGCTGCTATGAGGAGATTCCATTTGAGGAGCTAACACAGTGCTCTGATGCTCACTTGTTCTGCAAAGAATGTCTCATCAGATATGCCCAAGAAGCAGTGTTCGGGTCTGGAAAGTCAGAACTCAGCTGCATGGAAGGCAACTGCACATCTTTCTTTCCAACCAGTGAACTGGAGAAGGTGCTGCCCCAGAACATCCTGTGCAAATACTATGAACGGAGAGCTGAAGAAGAAATCACTGCAGCCTGTGGTGATGAGCTTTTCCGCTGCCCCTCGTGTGGATTCCTTGCTCTGTTGGACAGGGATGTGAAGAGTTTCAGCTGCCCTAATCCTCGATGCCGGAAGGAGACCTGTAGGAAGTGTCAGGGACTCTGGAAAGAGCATACTGGTCTCACCTGTGAAGAGCTGGCGGAAAAGGATGTCGTCAAGTATCGGACATCTATGGAAGAAAAAATGGCTGCTGCTCGCATTAGAAAATGCCCCCAGTGTGGGACTGGCCTCATCAAATCCGAAGGCTGTAACCGCATGACTTGCCGCTGTGGTGCCCATATGTGCTACCTCTGTCGAGTTTCTATTGATGGCTATGACCATTTCTGCCAGCATCCTCGCCGTCCAGGAGCCTCTTGCCAGGAATGTTCCAGGTGTTCCGTTTGGACCGACCCCACTGAAGATGATGAAAAGCTGATTGAGGAAATCCAAAAGGAGGCTGAAGAGGAACAGAGAAGGAAGAATGGACAGAATACCTTCAAACGCATCGGTCCCCCACTAGAGAAGCCAGCCAAGAAATAACAGGAAGTGGAAGGCGGGCCACGGCCTGTCCCACAGAACCCGCACCCACAGATGCTACCCATTGCCGTTGTGCATGCACCTTTCTGCCTGACACTTGTGTGGCCTGGAATCAACACCTTCCCCATTGACATAGGTTCTGCACCAGCACCCTACGGACCACCTCTGCCCAACGTTCTTGTCAACTACGACTTTGGCCACGTGCATGTGGTCCCGGAGCATAACTTGCCCGTGCACTTTGGCCCCTAGCCACATGGCACCGCTTCTGATACCCAAAGACCTTGTCCAGCCACACTGAGTCTTCCGACGACCCAGTCTCAACTTATATGGGTGGAGTCTTGTCTTCCCTCTTAAGGGCAGCCTATGTCCTCCTAGCCTTTACTTTGCAAGGTCCACTGATGCTTCAGGTCTACTCAGGTTCAAGGGCCTCTGAACACTATGGCACAAGTTCTGTTCTGTGATTAACGAGCTTAGCCCTGTTCACAATGTTTGACCTGAAGTTGTTTTGAGCTACTCATGAACTGCTCAAGGTTGTCCCTTTCCCTGAGAAGTCAGGCTGCAAGTATTTGCTCAGGACTGGCAGCTGCTGAGAGCCAATTATATGTACACTTGACACCAGACAAAAAGGCCTTATTGCAATGTTGTCACTTATTGCTGGTCTACTCCTTTTCTTGGGGAGACCTCACTTGTCACCAACCTATGATGGATCACATCTGTAAAGTGTTTTCCTTACAGATGTGTGTACAAATAGCCTTGTGTGGCTGCTGCAGCTGTCACAGCAACATGCCTGCCTGCTTATCTCTTCACTAATCAGTTAGCATGGGAAGCAGGCTGAGGCCCCAGCTCCAGGATGAGATCAGCTGCCTTCCCTAAATTCACAAAGCTCCACCATGCTCCCACTGCCTGTGTCCTCTCCAGTCCTCACCTGGTCCCTGGATTCCTCTGACCTGTTTTTGGAGAAGTAATGACCCCAGGTGGGTTTCTCATAAGCCAAGTCAGTTTAAACTGTTGTGTAAAAAGACTATCATAGGGAACTTGAATTTCATGTAAGTAAATGTTTGTGAATGCTAAATAAAGGATTTAGTCTAACATTTCTGAAAAGTTCCTGTCATGACCTCAAAGTCACTCTGTAATCCAGATTGTCCTTGAATTTATAGTTTTCTTAGTACAGTATCCAAATAGCTGAGATTGGAGGTCTGTGGCCCTGGTCTGGCTCTTATGTGTCCTTTGACAAAGAAGAGTATACAACCATTCTCCTTTGAACATCTAGAGATTCATGGAGCAATTTTGTCTATTATTATTGCATTTTGTTTTCCTTTTAAGGCAGGGTCTCCTGCAGACAAGGCAGGAGCTGGAGCTACTGTGGAGTTAGGGTAGGCTGACTTTCCCCTTCTGAACATTCTTCCTTCAACAAACAGGCCTGTTGACCCAACATGGAGTGTAGAAGCAATAAATGGTCCTAACTTCTATAACCATTTAGCAAGTTAGCATTTAAATGTAAGGTTATAAATCTGAACAATTGTATCAAACTCCAATTTCTTGTAAAGTTTAGCAGTAAGAGGGCTGTACCCATATTCTCAGATTCATTTCATACACAATCCTGTCACTTCATATTCAGTTGGAAACAGTGATTAACAATGTGGGGTCAATGCTAGCCACACATGTAATGCTAGCACTCAGGAGAGTATGCCATGGTGATCTCTTTGAGATTCAGGACTGTAGGGTCAATTTAATTCCAGATTAGCCTAGGCTAGTGGAGAAATCCTGCATCAACAACAAACCAATGAAAGCAATTATGATTGCATTAGTAAGGACTCTCACAGGTGTGACTGAAATATGAGTGGGAGCAAAGGTTGGGTGTGGGTCATGGATGTGAATATCGCTTGTTAGGGAGAAGCCAAAGAGTGGGTGGAGATTTTGGGTTTCCAGAAGATATTTAAGCACTGGTCCCTGGAGTAGTGGTCAAACAGAGAGGGATCTCAGCGAGGTGAAACGACCTACTGAGTTCCCGGAGAGTTGAGGTCTCAAGGAAGTGTGGGTATGATAGGTAGGTTGTGGGGGGCTGTCTTGATGTGGGGAAGAGGGAGCTAAAAGATTGACAATCTTGGTAAGACCCTGGAGACTTATGCATGTTTGCAGTTTGAAAGTTACCCTGTTCCCAGCTTGATGGCTGGAAAGTCCTGTGAAAATTCAGGTGTTTGCAGGTCTACCTTGTAGATGTAAACACCTGGATTCACACGAGGACTACGTGTGGGGCAACCAGAAGAACAACAGTGGTGATGAGACTCCAGGTTACTGCCACACCTACTATGCTTTTGTGGGGACTTCTACACCATGGAACAGACCTGAACAGGATGCTGTCTCACAAGCCTGCAACAGATGACAGAGGCCTATAAGTGGAGGACCTAGGGACTGTGGGTTTCCTCTGATCCTTTACTGTTTCTATTCACAGCTTCTCTAGCCTATGAAGATCTCACAATAGAACCAATTTCCCATGTGATTCCAGGATCTCATGTTCCCTATGGCTTCCCAATTCCACCTGGTCTAAAAATGACTGGAGGGCCTGTTACACTTCCAACTAACAGATCCTCTAGCTCTCCGGTTAACCCTGTCACCTAACGTTCTGCAAGAACCTCAGCCCCACCATATCCACAGGGTCTCCTGACTTTGAAAGTTCCTCCACAGGCACAAAAGTCTTCCAGTGATCCAAGGAGGCAGCAGAAGCACAGAGTGTCCACCGAGAATCAAAAGCTGGTATTGCAAGAACATTTTGAGAAGAATGTGTATCTGAAGAAGGAGGAATGTATGGCACTGGCTCAAATCTTTTCACTTGTAAGAGTGACATAGCATGGTATGGCCTCTGCTGTTTCCCTTTACTGTTCTCAGACAGCCTCTCCTCCAGAAGTCATCTGCACACTTCCATGACTCCTGCTCTAATTGTTTCCCTCAAGTATTGTGGCTACATAGCCCAGTAACGTGCCATGGAATAAAGATAAAAGTGTATCTAAGGATTGATTCTCTTCCTCTTAACTCCCTAATGCAGAATGGTGGTGCCACACACAGGGATAATGGTGCCCCAAAGTGTCTCTTCCATTCAAACATCCTCCTGGTATTAGAACCTTCTGCATTGATGGTTTCAGGTTCAGCTCATCACAGAAATCTGTGATAGGTGATGAGTAAAGAGCAAAGTCTAGGCATTTCTTCCAGCATCTTCAGATTGGAACATAAATGGGACACCTGTCCTCTCCTGGTCATTTCCCTTTGTTTCTCCAGATCTGTTTCAAGAAAAGGTGGGCTAAAGTGAGTCATAAAAAGGCCTGAGAAGTACATCTGAATCCTGACTGTGGCTACCAGGAGAGCTCTGCATCCCCAACAGGTTCTGTCCCTCTTGACACATCACCCAGTGCCGATTCCCAGTGCCAGAGCCATTCAAGAATCATCTGTACTCCTCAACTTAACCCCTCAAGTAACTCTTCACACCATGAACCTGACTTCTCTATTATTGGTCACAAGTTTGAGAAGAAATGTTTCCAGGAAGAGCTCAGCTAGGAGAGGCTGGAGAGGCAAAAGAGTAGAGAACTATCTGGGAAGCTCAGTCACCAGTCTTGTGGTAGGTGTGGACTTCCCAAATATTGTGTCCCTCTTGCAGAATCAGCCAGCTTAGAGTCTGTGTGAGAGACCATTGGGTGTCGGTGCTCCTCCTGTACTCAGCCCTTTGAGTATTGCCCCACACTCACGTGTCAGAGACCATCACTTGTGACC